>NW_027397070.1:70359006-70421278 GCF_003265705.2 Callorhinus ursinus
GGGGGGGGGAGAGGGAGGGAGGGGGAGAGAGAGAGAGAGAGAGAGAGAGAGAGAGAGAGAGAGAGAAGCAGAGGGAGAAGCAGGCTCCCAAGGAGCAGGGAGCCCGATGTGGGACTCGATCCCAGGACCCTGGGATCATGACCTGAGCCGAAGGCAGACGCTTAACCATCTGAGCCACCCAGGCGCCCTCAGTAAAGGTTTTTAAATGTGGTTCCTAAAGACACCTGTGTATGCCTATTTTTTTTTTTAAGATTTTATTTATTTGTCAGAGAGAAAGAAAGAAAGCGCCCAAGCAGGGGGAGTGGCAGGCAGAGGGAGAAGCAGCCTCCCTGCCGAGCAAGGAGCCCATTGCAGGACTTGTTTCTAGGACCCTGGGATCAAGACCTGAGCCGAAGGCAGATGCTTAACCGACTAAGCTACCCAGGTGTCCCTGTGTATACCTATTTCTTTCTGTTTTTTTATTTTATTTTTTAAGGTGGGGGAGGGCAGGAGAGAAAGAGAATCTTAAGCAGGCTCCAAGCCCACTGTAGAGCCAGACAGGGCTCAACTTCACAACCCTGAGATCATGACCTGAGCCAAAATCAAGAGTCAGACGCTTAACCGACTGAGCCACCCAGGGGGCCCCAGCTGCTTCTTTTAATAAAGTCACTGTGGGGGCATGTCTGCGTGCACATGTGCATCTTCTCTCTCAAATAAACAAACCAAACTTTTTTTTCCCCCAAAGATTTTATTTGAGAAAGAGAGAGAGGGAAAAACAGGGAGTGGGGGGCACAGGGAGAAGCAGACTCCCCTGCTCAGCAGGGAGCCTGACTCAGGGCTGGATCCCAGAACTCCGAGATCATGACCTAAACCGAAGTCAGACGCTCAACAGACTGAGCCCCCCAGGTGCCCCGGTCTTGCTATTTCTTCAACATGCTAGGTACACTCCTGCTTTGGGAGTTCTGCATGGCTTTCCCCAGATCTTCCCATGGCCCGCTCCCTCACCTTTTTTAAGTCTTTGCTGAATTATCTTGTCCACCTTATCATAAACTGCAAACTACCCATAGCACTCCCAATCCCCCTTACTCATGCTACTACTTTTTCCTAGCACAATCACTAGACAATTTTTATTGTTTATCTGGTCTTCTCCTTGCAAGAATATAAACTCTGAGTGAGGGATTTTTGTTTACTGATGCATCCCAAAGGCTAGGACAGAGTGGCACATGTGGGCATCAAATAAATATTTGAGGATATAAACAATTTTAACAAGGTCCCTCGTATCCTAGAAGGTGCTCACAATCTGGTTGAAAGTCAGCATATATACACTAAACGATAAATATCAATATAAGATAATTAGCATGTGCTGACAAATACAAAAAGAAGATACTGTTTTAGGATATTACACATGACAAATGAAAGCTGAGAGAAGTGCCACAGAAGCTTAGAGAGCTAATCTAAAAAATTTTTTTTGTGTGTGTGGGGGTGCCTGGATGGCTCAGCTGGTTGGGTGTCTGACTCTTGAAAATCTGATGAAAGCTACACACTCCAGTGATACAATGAACATGTACACAGAAGTTTAACACTACTAGGAGTTCAAACACTCCCCGTAGCCAGCCATGAATGTTGAATAGAGAATCCTTGGTTTCAAGTATGGTTTTTAGGCTTGGAAAGGCTTGGTGAAGATGAGACTAGTTCTTGAAGAACAGGGTATGAAGAGGAAAGGAAATGAAGGGCTTTCTAAGCAAGAGAAGGAGATAAGGGTGCCGGCAGAACAGTTTGACTGTAATGGGGTATTTATGTAATAAGTAAGAATAGGCTGTGAATTGCTTGGTGTGACTTAAACAGTATGGTTATTGCAAGTCTTTGGATAAGAGAATGTAATGTCTAAGGCACTGTTGTTGTTTTTAAGATTTTTATTTATTTATTTGACAGAGAGAGAGAGAGAGAGCCAGCGAGAGCACAAGCAGGGGGAGCAGCCGGCAGAGGGAGAGGGGGAAGCAGGCTCCCCAAGACAGGGCTGGATCCCAGGACCCTGGGATCATGACCTGAGCTGAAGGCAGACGCTTAACCGACTGAGCCACCCAGGCGCCCCTCTAAGGCACTGTTTTAAGAAAATAAAATTTGGTAGTTGTTTACAGGAGGAAAGTCGAGAGAAAAACTAAAATCAAGGAAATCATCCACAAAGCCACCATTATATAATGATTCAAGTCCAAGGGCGCCTGGGTGGCTCAGTTGGTTGGGCGACTGCCTTCGGCTCAGGTCATGATCCTGGAGTCCCGGGATCAAGTCCCGCATCGGGTTCCCTGCTCAGCGGGGAGCCTGCTTCTCCCTCTGGCCCTCTTCCCTCTCGTGCTCTCTCTCTCTCTCTCATTCTCTCTCAAATAAAAATAAATAAAATCTTTAAAAAAAAAAAGATTCAAGTCTGAGAAAATGGAAAACGGAACTAAGCAGGTTTGGGGATGGATGGCTGTGGGGCACCAATCCACTCAGAAATGCCTGGCGTGCCAGTGACAATTAGAAATGAACTGGGGGCGCCTGGGTGGCTCAGTCGGTTGAGCGTCTGCCTTTGGCTCAGGTCATGATCCCGGGGTCCTGGGATCGAGCCCCGCATCGGGCTCCCTGCTCGGCAGGAAGCCCACTTCTCCCTCTCCCACTCCCCCTGCTTGTGTTCCCTCTCTTGCTGTCTCTCTCTCTCTCTCTCTCTCTCTGTCAAATAAATAAATAAAATCTTTTAATAAGAAAAAAGAAAAAGAAATGAACTGCATTTAGGTCAGTCCCTGTTATATAAATTTGGGGTATTATTCATTGAATCCTTGAGTGTGTGTGGGGGGAACTACAAGAGAAAAACATACTAAGAATAGAGATTATTCAAAGGCTCTGAATGGGATGAAGGGGACAGACTTATTGTGATAATAAAATATGTTGAATTTATATAGAATAAAACCTTAATAGAAAGCCTGAGGCATACAGGTATTATTGTTAATTGAGGTTAATTGTGGTTAATTGAAGGCTAATAAAATTTCTTGTCTTCATTTTCGCTTGCTGAGTTTTTTTTTTTTCCTCCGGAAAGTATTATGCTTTATTCCCCCTTGATAACCAGGGAACACAGCTGGATTATTTTTAGACGATTCAGGATGTCACTATCCCTCAAGGTGATCATTATAAATACACATTTTCATTGTAAAATAACACAGGAAATTGGGATACCAGTGGCGACCACAGTACACACCCTGGCATTTTAACCAACTGAGCCACCCAGGCACCCCACACCCTGGCATTTTAAAAGACTTTGATAGCTATTTGACTTTTAGAGAAAGGAGATAAGATCAAAACAATTACAACAAAAAATTTCAGCTATTTAGGAGTCTAATAAGTAGGATCTTGCTTTTTTTTTGGCCAACATGAACAAAGGATACAGGATGTTGGTGTCAGATGCATTATTACATCATTGGCAGTACCTATTTGCTTTGTAATAAGACTTTTGTGATTCACGCTCCTCTACTGTAGAACTTAACTCCATCTGCTAATTTTGCGACCCTCCAGCTATGATTTTAAGGAAATAGTTAATTCTTGGTGTAACAAATGCTGGCTGCCCACCTCCCCCCGGAATTCTCCCAGAAAGTTTCTGTCGCTTTAGAAACGTTCTTATTCTAGCCAAGAAACCCAGGTATAAAATAGTGCCTGTCCTCCCATATCTAGACCTAGCAGTGTCCGCACACAACTCTGCCTAGTAATCTCGCAGATCCGACTTCAGCCTTTTTCTTTTTAATCAATGGCCTCTACTCGTCAAGCTCTTGAGCAAGACCAGTGACTCCTGCTTCGACTGAGTCTCTGGTTCCGAAAGCCACTGCCCGACCCGACGCTCCCCCTTTTCTCTAAACACTCAGGGAAGACAAACTTAAGAAACAAGTGCCAACACAACCTACTTTGCTCCACATTAGCCGATGTTCGCCACCGACAGGCATCCAGAGAGCCGACTTCCAAAGACACACGCCGTGTCCACACGTACAGCGTGCTCTCCCCCGGCCCCGCCGAAAGAAACGCCGCGAAGCGGGAAACTGAGGCCCCTCGGTACCCTCTCGGAAACTGGCTCCGGGAGGCGCCGAGGGGCTCCCCGACGGTCGTGCAGCTGGCCCAGGGCAGGCCTGCGGGAGGGTCTCCCCCCCAGCCTCGGGGCGCCCCCGCATCCTCCCGAAGGCAGAACGCCGAAGCTCCGGTGCTCGGCTCTCGGCACCCCACGTACAGACCCTGCATGGGCGGGCGGCCCTCTCCCTCCGCTCTCGGGGTCCCGGGGCCCCTCAGGGCGGGGCCGAGGCAGTTGAGGAGGCCGCTCGAATTCACCTCTGCGCTCCCGACCACAGACCTGCGGTGGCTTCAGCTTACCGGCTCTGTCCCGGGGGTGGCGGGGAGGCGGAGACGGAGGCGGAGGCGGAGGCGGAGGCGACACAGCTAGCCCGACCCCCGGCCGGAGCCTTCCTCACCTGTACGGCCACGGGACCGCCCCGAGGCCGCGCCCGGGGGAGGGGCCTGCGGACGCCCAGCCGCGCGGAGAGCGCCAGGTGAGCACGCCTGCGCAGTCGGGCCGTAAACAAGCCCGCCCCTGCCCCTCGGCCGGCCTCCGCGGGGACGACTCGCGAGTGGGAGGGGCCAGGAGGAAGAGGCGGGGGAGGGGAGGGGAGAGAGCGAGAGCCCGGGACGGCGCCTGCGCGGTGGGCGTGATCCGGGCACTTAGGGCAGGATGAACGCTGCTTTCCAAGATGGCGACGGAGGGAGGAGGGAAGGAGATGAACGAGATTAAGACCCAATTCACCACTCGGGAAGGTCTGTACAAGCTGCTGCCGCACTCGGAGTACAGCCGGCCCAACCGGGTGCCCTTCAACTCGCAGGGATCCAACCCCGTCCGCGTCTCCTTCGTAAACCTCAACGACCAGTCTGGCAACGGCGACCGCCTCTGCTTCAATGTGGGCCGGGAGCTCTACTTCTATATCTACAAGGGGGTCCGCAAGGTACCTACCCGGGCGTCACTGGGGCCCGCCAACGGCGTGGGCAGAGGCCGGGAGCAGGGCGGTGACAGTGGGGGCCAGGGTGACCGATAGGAGTGGCGGTCGCTCTTACTTTTGAGTGGGCCGGTAACTCCACTGGGGTGCTCCTGAGGAAGGGGGATTCACGAGTAAGGAGGGTGGTGTTCCGAAGGGGTGGAGGCTGTGGAAAGGGACCGTGGGGTGCGGGGTTCCGTCTGGGAGGCCCCACAACGGGCCGGCTGCCTTCTCTCTGGCAGGGTCCGTCAGGCTTTGACACGGCCAGGGAGCGGGCCTGCGAGTCCCCGGAAGAGGTGGGGTGGCCGTCTTGTCTGCTTAGACTGCCTCGCCTCCCGGGAGAGTTGGGAGTCTCGCTCCGGGTTAGAGAACAGGGGCGCGGGCGGCTTGGGAAGGTCTGTAAGGCGGAATCTGGGCTGGAGGTGGAGGACTTGAGACTAGGTCAGAAAGGACCTGCTCGGAACCAAGGGCTACTCCACCGCACTGACACTTCCTAGGAACCTCTCTTTCTGGTGTTAACACTTTTCCCAGAAACATCGGGAGGACGGCTGTCACTTTCTCCGCCAGGGAACCTTCTCCTGAGAGATTGTTAAAGAGGGTCATCTTGGCCCTTATAGTATGCGAAAGACTGAGTACTACAGTTGGGAGGTCGAAAGGATGTTTTCAGTGACCTAAGCTGGCTGGTTCCTAGGGGTTCTGTGTGAGCGTGCCCAGATCATTCTTGTCCAACAAGTCAGACTATGTCCCAAACAGGGAGGCATAAGCCTTAAAAGCTACTTTACAAGAATCATTTTCTTGTTGGCGGGCGACTTAACATTAATTCTGTGAAGCATATAATCATCCTTTAAAAATATCTCTTCAAAAGAAGCAACTTATTAGAGCTTTTCCTTTATTGGCTGTGTAACTATGTTCTCATTGAGAACTGCTTATTTTTGAGAAATGTGGTCTTTGACTTGACTTTTGGAAGAGTGAGGAAATTGATGTGTCCCACAGCACCTAGGCATGGAAAAAGGTGGTAACATTAATTTATAAATATTTGGTTAGTGTGAAGGCAAATTGTACATACTGAAGAGTGAACATTCTCTGGGATGTAATATATCCAGAAGCAGTAAGTTTTTCGTTGGTTTCAAGAACAAGGGACATGACAGTAGTATCCAGAAGTAGCAAGCTGTCTCATTTGTTCAAGGTGCATCTTTTTGGTTACTGTTTGTGATAAGCACTCTATTGTGTTTGAGGTATGCTGTTATTACTGAAAGTAAATCACTTGATTTCTTTTTTTCTCTTTTGTAATTGGGAAAGTGTGAGGTAGTTAGTAGTGTAGGAACTGAAGTTTTAGTCCTGCTCCCAACTTCTTTGCTGACTTGTTGGGTGACCTTGGATGAGTTCTTTAACTCCTGTTTGCTTTTCTCTTTAAAAAGAGAACATTGCAGTACTCATGTTGTAATGTATAATATACTATCTCTGATGAACTTTAAAGCTTGAAACACTCGGTAGGTGTAAAATATGGTTAAATAAGCGTTAAGAGTGTCAAACAGGAAGCTATCTTGCCACTGTTCCTAGGACTGAAAGGATCAACTTTTTCTCTGGAAATAAGTTTAGAATTTTAAGTTACTAAAATTTATATAAAATTTTAAACGTGCCTAACAGCTGAATTTATCAGCAATTACTAGTGCCAACGTTACCTTTAAGAAAAAAGTTTTCTTTGAAAATGTATTATTTCTGAAGCATTCTCTAGTGGCAACCCTTATCTGGATCTTGTGGCCTTGGTTTGCATCATCAAAACAGGTGTCTTGCCTGGAAGTGTATCATAGTTGTGTTCTCTTAGTTGGGATGCTATTTGATGAAGGTGAAAAGTAGGAGAGCTTTTCAAGACCACACTCCAAAATTATTTTAAACAAGAAAAATCTTAAACATGTAGATTTGTGTTTAGCTACGTAATTTGAGCACTGTAACTTTTGCAAAATTTCATTTGCATGTCGTAACATCTCATAGCATTGTATGGTGGACATTTTAGTTCTCTTCTAGCCGTTGTAATTTTTTTTAGAAATTGTTTTCCATGAATGAGTTTGCATGTATTTATTGTTATTTCTGGGTATAAGTAATTGTTTTTGAGACTGTCTTTTCTGATTTTAAAATGGAGCAGATCATTTTCCTTACTCAGAAAACCAAAATTTACTTTTTGGGATTAGGAGTTATAACTCTGTTCTTGACAGTTGGTCATTTTGACTGTTGTTATTCATTTTTTTCATTGGGGCATACAAAGTTTTACAACAATCATTTGGATCATTCAGAAGGTCTAATTTGGATGCATACGTTCAACTTAAATCTGCCTGTAAAATAAGTAGAAAATAGGTCTTTGAGAAACTTAAGTCATGAACTATGTGCTGCCATTCCTGAGAGGAAGTATGGAGTCATGGGGGAATGGAGTGGTTGAGGAGGTAGTCTCAAATGTGAGGCAAGGAGTGTATTCTTGGCCCTTTAAAAAGATGTGCAGGTCAGTTTCTAGAGCTAGAGGGGACCTTTGAGTTTTGCAGTCTCACCCTCATGGAGAAAACCAAGGCTAGAGAAAGAGTGCAACCTGTGTTACAGTTTTTTTTTTTTTTTCTTCTCATGGTCAGGAAAATGAAGCAAGCTGAATCTAAAGAACTGTCATAGTGAGAAGGGACCGATCAAGCTTTTTGATCGCACGGATGCCATATCCTCCAACCATTTCAAGATCTGCCCCAGCATTTTGCCATATATTTTCTCATCGAATCTTGATAGCAATCCTGTGAGGTACAAGAAAGCATCTTCTTTTCACAGTTGAAGTTCGGAATGGAGTTTCTTGTGTAAGGAAATGTAGTTTTATGAATTTATTTTGCTTAACTGAAGATAATATGAGCATTGATTTAATACTGACACTAATCATTTTCGCAAAGATTTTAGTGACTACAGTGATGATAATTATACCAGGTGGGGTGTCTACAGTAGAGTATGACCCTATCCTTCTCTCCAAAGAACTATCAATTCCTAGGCTTTAAGCCTTTTTTTTTTTTGAAGATTTTATTTATTTATTTGAGAGAGGAAGAGCAAGAGAGCACAAGCAGGGGGGTGCGGCAGAGGGAGAGGGAGAAGCAGACTCCCCACTGAGCAGGGAGCCAGACTTGGGGCTCCATCCCAGGACCCCAAGATCATGGCCTGAGCCAAAGGCAAACGCTTAACCGACTGAGCCACCCAGGCACCCCTAGCCTTTAAACCTTTTTATAGAGTACTTGGCTTTTCTTTTTTTCTTTTTTCTTTTACTTTATTTTTTTAAAGATTTTATTTATTTATTTATTTGACAGAGAGAGAGAGAGAGAGAGACAGTGAGAGAGGGAACACAAGCAGGGGGAGTGGGAAAGGGAGAAGCAGGCTTCCCGCCAAGCAGGGAGCCCGATGCGGGGCTTGATCCCAGGACCCTGGCTGGGATCATGACTTGAGCCGAAGGCAGACACTTAACAACTGAGCCACCCAGGCATCCCGGCTTTCCTTTTTTAAAAAAAAGAGGTTGTTTTAGGGTAAAGATGTGAAAGGTAGCTGGGTTTATTGGACCAACCCTTTCATTTTATGAGATCTGTTTCTACATAATGTGAATGGCCACCGTTCAGATCCCAGCTTAAACATCACTTCCGTTGTATATCCTGCTTTGAATTCCCAGGCTAGATCAGTTTTCCTTACTACATGTTCTCATAGCATCCTGAACTTTGCCTTTCTGGCACTTTTCTCAATTTGTAATTCTCTGGGTGATAATCTGTCTTTTCTATAAACAAAGCTCCTTTAGAAGAGAGACCATGTGTTTTCTGCTTTCACTGTTTTCCTAGTGCCCAGTACAGTGTCCAACATAAGGTAGGCCCTTAGTACTTATTTGTTGAGTAAATGACTGGGTAAAGCGTCAGTGTCCATCTATGCCATACTTTTAATTCATTAATTCATTAATTAAAGTAGACTGCATGCTGGCATGGAGCCCAACACAGGGCTTGAATGCACGACCCTAAAATCAAGAGTGGACGCTTGACTGAGCTACTCAGGTGCCTCGTATGTCATACTTCTAAAAAGATCTTCACAAGCTAAAGAACCTATTTAATTTTGGGCTTCCAAATAATGGGTATTTTTAGTGGCTCACATCTTTGTAAAGACATTTTAAAATTATTGTTAGTAGGTAACAAATTTAGCTTTCTTACAACTGGGAAATTATATAGCAAGAGACCATGAAGTAATAGAAAGTAACCAAATGACACATTACTTTTGTTCTTTTTCTATCAAACCATGTTACCTACCAAATCTATGTACTAACAGATAACTTTTAAAAACTGTACTTAGAACTACTTCACATTAAAGAGACTTTTTATTCCCTCCCATCTTCAGATTCTGGGACACAAATGTGTTGCAGAGATGTTATTGAAGCAATTCCTACCATAGAGGGGAGAGGAGTAGAATTAGATGGCTTCCAAGGCCTTTTCACAGCTCTTAAGGTTGTAGGAGTCTGTGCTCAATAGTTTTTTAATGAAAATAAGTCCATCTTTCTATTGGGAAGATGTCTTAATATCTTGGATTCATTGCCTACTCATTGAATGGGAATTGAGGAGTGGGGTGTGTTGTGAAAGCAAGTGGAACATGTGATTCTAAGTCTTTATGCTAGAAAAGGCTTTGTACTCATTGTGTTGACATGAAGCTGGGGCCAGAAAAAGAGTCATATAATAACAGCTCAAATATTTTCAGAGCCGGAGTTAACCAGGAGTGCAATGGGTTGACTTGAGAGAGAAAGAGCATTCTGTGTGGGAGATAATCTGTCTCTCTCAAAGACTGCAGGACCACCTGTCAGTGACTGAGGAATTCATGCTTTGTGTGGGAGGGTGACCTAGAAGCCTTTCAGAGGTTTTTCCCACAGGCTGGTTTTAGATTCTGGCCTGCTCCAGAGAAGGTCATGTTCACATCCTTCACTACATTTGTAATTATCACATCTCTTTGCTACCCATTTCTAGTTTAGAAAGAGGGTGGCTCAGTCCTTAAGCGTCTGCCTTTGGCTCAGGTCATGATCCCAGGGTCCTGGGATCGAGCCCCGCATCAGGCTTCCCTGCTCGGCAGGAAGCCTGCTTCTCCCTCTCCCACTCCCCCTGCTTGTGTTCTCTCTCTTGCTGTGTCTCTCTCTGTCAAATAAATAAATAAAATCTTAAAAAAAAAAAAAGAGGCATGGAAGATTAGAACTTTTTATATCAAATTTACCTTGAGAAGTTTTATACTTAATTTAGTAGGGCATACATGGAGTTGAATGGAAACCTGTAGTTTTTTTCCCATTAAGGGCTACTTAATGTCTTCTAAAATATTGATAATTGCTTAGTTATTTGGCTATTACATTTTATATACTAAGGGGAAAGCATTTTCATTTATCACTTAGAGCAGGCTAGAGAAACTTTCATATGATACCTTGGTTCTCTTGACCTTGAAGAGGAGGACTGTGATGAGATTTTGAAGGGCAGAGTGGGTGGATATGAGCAATGGTAAGAAGCTCTCGGAATATGTCCGTGAAATCCATGAGATAGTCAGGAATGTCATTGTTTTAGCAAATATTTGCAGGGCATGCTTATCAGATAGGAGGTACTGTTCTAGATGCTGGGTAGAGACAAAGTCTCTGCCCTCAAGAAACTTGTCACCTATGTTTATTATCGTTGAGTTAACTTAGTGACTTCATTTATTTAAGTACTTATTGTGCTTTGGTAGAAAACTTGAGCAAGAATCAAAACATTGTGGATTTTATCACTGACTAGTTTGGCTATATGCCTAAAGAACCTTGTTTTAAAAATAAATGTGAAGATTTTTGTAGTCTGATGTTTCATGTCTTAGAGAACAATTTTATTTATATTTCAGTGAGGTTAGTTTGTGCAGAAATATGAAATGTCCTGTTTGGTTATTTAGGAGTAAACATCAAAAACAGAAATAACTTTAATTGGTAGACATTCTTAATCTTCATTTTCAGGATATTTTAAATTACCTGGGAATATCAGTGATAAGTTACCTTATTCTCTGAACATTTGGCATCTATTATTTATAACAGTACAAGGTATGTCTTTTTAAAAAAAAAAATAATCCGGGGCGCCTGCGTGGCTCAGTCGGTTAAGCGTCTGCCTTCGGCTCAGATCACGATCCCAGGGTTCTGGGATCGAGCCCCACATCGGGCTCCCTGCTCAGCAGAGAGCCTGCTTCTCCCTCTCCCTCTGCCTGCCTTTCTGCCTACCTGTATTCTCTCTCTCTATCTCTCTGTCAAATAAATAAATAAAATATTTTAAAAGAATAATGATCCTCTGGGCACCTGGGTGGTTCAGTCAGTTAAACATCTGCCTTTGGCTCAGGCCCTGATCTCAGGGTCCTGGGATCGAGCCCCAAATCAGGCTCCTTGGTCAATGGGGAGTCTGCTTCTCCTTCTGCCCCACGCCCAGCTTGTGCTCGCTTGCGCGCGCTCTCAAGAAAATAAAATTTAAAAAAATAATCCTCATTCATCAAGTGTTTATTGCAGAGCTATTATTTACAAGGTACTGCTGTCTATTGTGGATGATGTGAGGGTGAAGTAAGATTCTTCTGCCTGTAAGGGGCTTGTATTTTTGTACTGATAATTGTAATATAAAGTAGAAGGCGTGTGCTGTGCACATGGTGTAAGCAATGCAAGTATCAAGTGGAGTTAAGGAGTAAAGGTGAAGTGGAGAAGTATTTCTCTGCCTAGAAGGAGAAGAGTATTGGATTATTTCACATAGATGATTTGCCCTGAAATGTGTACAGATCACATTTTTTTAAATTTTAAAACTTATATCTTTATATTTCTAATTTCAGAAATGCTTTATCTTCGTTTCTGATTGAGGTTGAGTTGGCAATTGCTCTTACCTTGTAACATTTTTCTCAACTTCACAACTTCTCTGCCAGTTGGCAATTTGTAAATTGAGTCATGTTTTGCATTCTCAATTCTATTTTGTAATATGGATTTTCTTTTAAGTAGGGTATATTGTACTAAAAACATGCCAAATCAGTCTTTGCTAACTTTTATCTTATTTTGTAGCAGTGGGAAAATGTAGACTTTATAAGAAAGAAGCAAGACTCATTCATGAGGAAGGAATTTATAAGGTTTTTATATTTTATTTTATTTATTTTTTTATTTTTTTAAAGATTTTATTTATTTATTTGACAGAGAGAGACACAGCGAGAGAGGGAACACAAGGAGGGGCAGAGGGAGAGGGAGAAGCAGGCTTCCTGCGGAGCAGGGAGGCCGATGTGGGACTCGATCCCAGGACCCTGAGATCATGACCTGAGCCGAAGGCAGATGCTTAACGACTGAGCTACCCAGGTGCCCCCATAAGGTTTTTATATTTTAAAAGCAAGAATGGGAGTACTTTAGCATATTCTCAAGTAACCACATTATAGATGATCTCTGTGGCTTGGATCTATCTTTCCTTTGGTTGGTTACATCCACCTCACTGCTGTACTGTGCTGTTTTCTCCTGGCACAGCAGAACTGGTACATGGGCTCATTCTCTTTACTTACTTTGATCTTCATTTCAGAGACTCTGTCTTGTTTTAATGTCTCATTTAATAGATATTTGAGTGGTTTTGTGTAAAAACCAGGATACTAGACTATGGGAAATCAAAGAAGTATGAGACAGGATCCCTGACCTTGAGAGGATTATCATTCAACAAAGGAAAATAAGTTATTCATACACGTACTCATTCTATCAAGATTTATTGAGTGGTTGGTTTGTGTTGTTGAGACAGAATCTCTGCCATCAAGGAGTTCACAGTCCAGTGGAGTAATAAATGAGGTATTCATTCAGCTAACATTTATTGGATGTGTAGACCCAAAGACAAAGTAAGACATAGTCCCTAGCCTAAAGTGCCTATAATTTAATGGTGAGATGGATAAGTAAGTAGTGGTAGATGTGCAGATGGTGTCTATTATTCTAGACAATATTCACTTGTTAGTGCTTCTTAATCTGAATAGAGTTTACGGGATGTATTAGCCTAGATGGGGAAAAACTCTTAACTGAATTTCAACATGTCCTTCCAATTATGGATCTAGGCAACAAATCACAGTAGTAACAGACTTGTGACTATCACCAGTGAAAATCACAGGTGTTTGCATATCACATTATGGTTGTTGCAGATATATCAGATGTCACACTCATCACTACTTCGAAATTACAGTAGTTAGTGGATCTGCACTAGAACTCGTTATTCAGTGGGAAATGAAATTTTGAAGATCCTAAATTTGTTTAATAACTATTTTAATAATTGATCTCCTTTGTAATCTTTTGTATTTAAAAACATCATTGTGAGAAGAAAGCCATGGCACAGGAAGTTTAAGCACCATGATTTTGATAAGTCTCAGCTTACCTTTCCTCCTGTGTTGTGTGTGATTGAATATGAGAGTGATAGGTCTCTCCTGTCCTGTTAAGTGACACTTCTAGCTCCATGAAGAAGACCTCTTGTGGCTGCTTTTTACTCAGCAGCTGATTATCTAGAATTCTAAGTTGGACATGTGTTACTTTTCTTTTTCTTCTCATCATTCCTTTGCTATTGCTGCCCTAACTAGAGGGAGGAATACAAGAAGTACTTACAAGATTGACTCTTGTAAGAGTGTTTCACTCGTTCAGATCATAGATGATTATAATACAGTGTTACAGTGTGATGTTTGTCTCAGTTGCAGTGGGAATTTAGAGAGGTTTTAACAAGATGACATTTGAATTCTGATGGGTGGTTGGTCTGAAGGGGGAAGGGATTCTAAACCAAGACAACTAGAGGCCCAAGGCCTGAAGGTGTGGCATGGCTCCTCTAAGAGTCACTGTGAAGGTTGAAGCTTTAGCAAGGCTTGATTAGAGGGCAAGATTATGTTCTTTCATAGTGAGCCTTTAAATGTTGGCTCTAGGGCCTCCTGGGTGGCTCAGTCAGTTAGGTGTCTGCCTTTGGCTTAGGTCATGATCCCAGGGTCCTGGGATTGAGCCCCGTGTCAGGCTCCCTGCTTGGTGGGGAGTCTGCTTCTCCCTCTTCTGCCCCTCCCCCTGCTTGTGCTCTCTCTCTTTCCCAAATAAATAAATAAAATCTTTAAAAAAAAAAAGTTGGCTATGTCCTAGCTTCCAGGACTCTTAGTGTGGTTTTTAAAATGGTTTTAATGTATTTTCTTTATTTTGGTACTACTTCTGCGGTAATGTATTACGTTAGTATCTTGTCATCCTGCAGGACTCCTCCTAGCATACTGTCCTTTTCAGGTCATCAGATCCTATCAGCGCCATCCCTTTTGGACCCTCATCGCTTCCCTTCATTTCTCAATGATTTGGCTCCTGCTACATTGCCACTCTGTCCAGGATACTCCTGTTTTAAATGCTGTGATTAGTCCCTATAACCCCTTTGCACTCACTCTCAGTCCTAACCCTGGCTCAATCAACTCCTACGGCAAAAGGGAAAAAAAAGCCCTTTGGGGCCCTCACCCACTTGGTACCCGGCCTTTGCCTCTGGCAGCTACTGCCCCAATCTCTCAGCTGCTTCTTAGAGCAAAGCTCTTCCAAGTTGTATGGACCCTCAAAGTGTGGCGCACAGACTAGTGCCATCAGTGTCAGCCCCTGGGAACTTGTGGGAAGTACAGAATTAGGCCTCATTCCAGGCTTAGTGAATCAAAATCTGCTTTCTGTGAGGATCTCCAGGTAGTTCGGGTGCTCACTGAAGTTGGAGAAGCATTGGTCCTTACTGGCTTTCTTTAGTTCCTTCACTGCCTCTTCAGACTTATTCCAGCAAAATTATTGTACCTTCCTGCCATCTATTTTAAGCGTTAATTCAGTGACTTTTAGCAAACTTACCAAGTTGCACAACTGCTACCATAATCCAGTTTTAGATCATGAGGGATTGTTTTTAAATTTAATTTTGTGTAAGTTTCATTTATGCTAGATGAATAATTCTAGAGATCTGCTGTACACCATAGTGACTGTAGTTAACAACATGGTCCTCTGCACTTCATAATGTTAAGAGGATAGACCTCATCTTAAGTGTTCTCACCACAAAAACAAAAACAAAAATGAAGAGACATAAGGAAACTTTGGGAGGTGTTGGGTGTGTCTGTTACCTTGGTTATGGTGATGGTATCTCGGGTGTTTGCCTACGTCCAGACTCAGCAAATGGATACATTTAATATGTGCAATTCCTTGTAGATCAATTATTCCTCAGTAAATCTATTAGGAGATACATTTAATGTTGTGTTTTGATTATATAAAACATGTGGTTCCTATATCAGAATCATAAAACAAGGTTCTGTTCAAAGGTTTAGCTTCCATTTCTGTCCTCCCTGCAAAGTTCCCTTCCTCTCCTCATAATCATTTTATTTGTTTTTGACTCGTTCTCTGTTGCCATAAGAATAAGATGACATTTGAGCAGAGAAGAAGTTGAGTAAGCATACTATGTATGATATTTTGTATCTTGTTTTTTTCTGTTTAATGATACATATTGGAGATCTTGCCATATTAGTAAATAGAGAACTTCTTCACTCTTTCTTATAATTGCTTTATATTCCATGCTGTGGCTATATATCACATTTATTTAACTAGATGATTCTTGATTGTTGATCTCTTTTTATTACAAATAATGCTGCAGTAAATAACTTCACATGTATGTTATTTTGCATGGAGGCAGGTATATTTACAGGATGTATTTCCAGAAGAGGTTACTGCTGGGTCAAATATATATATATATATATTTTTTTTTTTTTAAAGACTTTATTTATTTATTTGAGAGTGAGTGCGCTCACACTCGCAAGCAGGGGGGACAGCAGACAGAGGGAAAAGCAGGCTCCCTGCTGAGCAAGGTGCCCAAGGCAGGACTTGATTCCGGGACCCTGGGATCACGACCTGAGCCTAAGGCAGACGCTTAACCGAGTGAGCCACCCAGGTGTCCCTGCATATATATTTTTGATAGATATCATCAAATCGCCCTCCATAGGGAGGGGTTGTACTATTCTGTACTCACACATGAGAGTACCTGTTTCACCACAGCCTCACTGACAGGGCATGTTGTCAAACTTGCATTTGATCTGGTAGGTGAGAAATTAGTGTTATTTTTGTTTGTTTTTCCCTTGTGATGAGAACGGTTGAGCATCTTTCTATATATAAGAATGGAATGTATTTCCATTTTTCTATGAACTGTTTCATATCCCTTGCCCATTTTTTGTGTTGGTTTATTGGATATCTCATTTGTTTAAAAAGGAGTTCTCTGTATATTGGAGAGATTAGCCCTTTGTGATATGAATAAGAGATTTTTTTTCTTTCATTTTTCATCTGTCTTGTAACTTTGCGTAGGGGTGTGTGTGTGTGTGTGTGTGTGTGTGTGTGTGTGTGTGTATTTCTTTTTGCCTTGGATAATTTTCATATTTTTTGTAGTTAAATATGTAAATTTGTAAATTTTTATGGATAAATTAGAGCCATGATTTTATTATTTAGGTGTTAATGAGTTGTCATTCTGCAAGATTTAAAGAAGAGGGAAAAGATTTACATTTTAATATTTGAGAGTTAGGCTTAACAAAGACTTTTCTAGAAGCAAGAGGTGAACATTGAAGTGTGCTGTCAAAGGAGCTGGTGGATGGTGATTCATTAGTAGATTTTACGATTTAGTGTACTTCCAAATATATTATAATGTTAGGGATGTTTTGGTTTGTAAGTAACAAGAAATCCAACTCAAACTAGTTAAAACTTTAAAGGGGATGCATTGGCTTATGTCATTGAATATTCCAGAGGTAAAGTGGACTTCAGGCATGGTTTGATTGGGGTGCCAGCTCAGTGCTCAGTTTTGCTGAGATTTACTTGGTCCTGCTTTCCATTGAATGTCAGCCTGGCCTAAGTGGCAAAATGGTGGAGGAGGTCTTGGTTTCACATTTCTGTAACACATGGTCCAGAGTAAGAGCCAGTATCCAGGGTGAGAGTGAACAGCACTTCTAGACATTTTCTCGGAAGAATAAGGAAGATTGTTTCATTGAAGCCCCCAGCAAACCTCTTTCTTTGGCCTGTTGCCCCAGATTGGATTACCAGCCCATTCCTGTGGCCTTTAGCAAGGAGAAATAGGTACTTACTGACCTTTCGCAAGGACATTGGATTATCTAATACCCTGATTGCCCTGGAGCCCACTCTGGAGCTGCAGTGTGAGTAGATCTCAGACAGGAAAATAGATCTAGAGATGCAAACTACACTGAGGGTCTTATGCTGGCTGAGGTATTAGAAACCCAGATGTAACAGTTTTTTCCTTGAGCTCATGGTAAGATACATCAGTAAAACAGGGAAGATACACTGTAGTTGGAGGACCACTTGGGCTGGGCTGTGCTCCTGCATGGTTTAGAGACCTCTCTTTCCTTTGATCTTGCTGTTTGACTACTATGAATGTCCTCCCACTTTTTCACACAATTTGGAATTTTTTGTTTGGATCTCTCTGTCTCCCCCGCTAGACTGAAATCTTGAGGTCAGAAACCATTTTACTCATCCATATCCATCACAGTGCCTGTATATAATAGGCACATTGTGTCGATTTTATTTTTTTTAAAGATTTTATTTATTTATTTATTTATTTAAAGATTTTATTTCTTTAAAGATTTTATTTATTTGAGAGAGAGAGAGATCGCAAGAGCAGGAACACAAGCAGGGGAATTGGCAGGCAGAGGGAGAAGCAGGCTTCCCGCTGAGCAGGGAGCCTGTTGCCGGGCTCGATCCCAGGACCCTGGGACCATGACCCGAGCCAAAAGCAGACGCTTAACCGACCGAGCCACCCAGGCGCCCCCACTGTGTCGATTTTAAATGAATGAGTTGGTTGAGATTATAGCCCTCTAAGGATTTACTTGAGTAAATTGGATGATCTTTCAAAATCCCTGTCACAAGGCAAATATGGTCGCTGTTAGTTACCGAAGCTCACAGAAGCAGGGTTGCCAACCCCTTTTGCTTTTGTTGAGAGACACTTAGAAATTAGTCACAGCCTCGAATCTTATGCTGTTCTTCTGGGCTAACCCAGGAGGAGGCTGTGGCTAGTGTCTTGATCATCTTGGCTTGGAAGCTACATCTTCCTTGTCCTGTGTCCTGGACAAAATTGCTCATACTGTCCCTTCCAGTTCCTTTAACTTCTTCCTGCTTAATTATAGGCACTGCACAATGCCCGACCTTGCACTTTTCTTTCCTCTGGATTTTGGAATAGGAGTGCATGTAGCTAGCAAGACTGAGGGCAGTATTAACTCAGCTAATTAAAAAATGGTGGGTATTATGCTCAGGGCTTTCTTTGACAGGGCAGCAGTTTGCATTTCCCCTATTGCTCAGAAAGTGGGGTGCAGGTAGAGCTGGAAAAGCAGAGTCCCAATTGCTGTACTCCAAGTGGAGCACTGATTAAGTGTAGGTCCATTGGCCACTCATCCTGGGGTTCCTTTGGAGCTTCCGCCCTTTTAGACTCATCTGCTTTTCACTCTTCCTTATGGCCTTATACTGACTTATGGTCACCTCTGCTCTTTGAAGACTTCGGTACCCACTTCACAGCTTTCCTTTCCACTCCAGTTCTGCCGTCATCTTGGGTGGTTTTACGTCCACCACAGGACCCTGGAGGCACCTGGGTTCCTTAGTATCTTGGCTTCCATGTCCACTCCCAGCGACCTCCTCTAGTCCACCCCTGGCACTGACTCCCATAGTGATGCTCTGGGTCTTAGCAGCAGCTGAATCTGCTTCAGCTCCAAAATGACTAATTCAGATAGAAATGTTTGTCCTTCTGCTCCAATGTGACCTTGGCTCCCACCCTTCTCATTTCTCCAGCATACTGGTTACTCAACATCCTGCTGCCAAAATCTACAGATACCATGCGGCCTGTAGCTTCTTTGCCCTCTCTTCAGCAGCATTGAAATAGCTGATCATTGTCTCTTCTTTGTAACACTCCTGGCCGTGACACTTTTTTTTTTAAAGATTTTATTTATTTATTTATTTGAGAGAGAGAATGAGAGATAGCACGAGAGGGAAGAGGGTCAGAGGGAGAGGCGGACTCCCTGCCGAGCAGGGAGCCCGATGTGGGACTCAATCCCAGGACTCCGGGATCATGACCTGAGCCGAAGGCAGTCGCTTAACCAACTGAGCCACCCAGGCGCCCTGGCTGTGACACTTTTTCTGCCTTTCTGGCCCACCCCTCTCCAGCCATTCAGTATTTTCTCGTCTTTGCCAGTTCCCTCTACCCCACCTCATCTGGAACTGGACTGTTCCCTTTTCCTTTCTCACTCCTATTGTAAGTCTCTCTGTTTTCTAAAATTGTTTATGCCTCTCTCCCCCCCAAAGGAAAAAAAGTATTTATTGCAGTAAATTAATCCAGTGGGTATTCCCTTGAAAGTATGAATCCAGTTGTGAGGGCTGTTGAAACATACAGTGCATGTGCTCCAGAAAGCTCCGTCTCTGTCACTGTCAGCCCCAGATCTTCCTCTTGATGGTGACTTTCACCAGCACCTTTTGCTGTCCGGACCATCTGTCTGTGGTGGTGGATATGGGCATCACCAGGCTGGAACTGGCTCCCCTCCCCTGCAGAGCTGTGGCCTGCTTGGGGCCCCTGGGCAGCTGCTGGGCTCAGTCACCTGCTGGGCTTCACCTTCTCATGCTTACTTTAAATGTTTCTTGAAGAGACTTGCAAGAGTTCCTCAGTTAAAATGTTTCAAAGAATCAGCTACTATTGGTTTTTTGTTTAATATCTGTTGTAATCTTTATTTCCTTTCTTTTCTTTTTCTTTTTTTTTCAGATTTACTCTTTTCCTAGCTTTCTGAATTTACAACATAGGTTTTCAGCCCTTCTTTTGTTTTAAAATGATGTGTTCAAAGGTGTAGAATTTCTTCTAAGGATTACTTTAGCAGTCTTCTATGTGTTAGATGTGTGGTAATATTAAGATCTAAATATATTTCGTTATTTCCATTTTTATTCCCTCTTTACACTTGAATTTCTAAGGTGTTTTTTTAGTTTCTGTTCATGGTGTTTAATTTTGCAGCTTATTTTCATTGTATGGTCAGAGAATATGTTTTTTGATATTAGCTATTTGAAATGTGATGAGACCTTTCTTTGTGATCCAGTTAACATGTTCCATGTGTTTTTAAAAGAATATATTCTTGGGGCTCCTGGGCAGCTCAGTCGGTTAAGCATCCGACTCTTGGTTTCAGTTCAAGTCGTGGTCTCGGTCGTGGGATCGAGCTGCGTCTGGCTCCATGCTCAATGGGGAGTCTGCTAGAAGAATCTCTCCCTCTGCCCCCCTCCGAATCCTGCACATGTGTGCGCATGTGCTCTTTTTCTCTCTCTGTAGAAAAAATCTTTTTTAAAAATGTATATGAGGCTCAAGATGATATATCTGTGTGCATGAGTGTTCAAGTTTTTAATGCTGTTCACATTGTCCATCTCTTTACAGTATTTTTGACTGCCTTATTTATCAATTTCTGATAGGTGTGGTATCTCACTGTCATTCTGAACTTGGCGATTTCTCTATCATTTTTTGCCTTACATTAAATTCAGAATTGTGATTCTTTGTAGATCGTTCTTTATGTTGGTATATGAACTCTTGATCATGTCTGATTTCCTCAAAATTCTGTTTTGAGGGTTGGAAATGAGTTTATTTTTTTTAGTATTTGTGTGGAATGTCTTCCTATTCCTTATTTTCAACTAATTTATGTAGTTTTTGTTTTCAGTGTGTCTTTTTGGTCCTTTTAAATGATTTCTGTTTCATTGTTGTCCATGACACTTTCTTCTCTGCCTCCCTCTCTCCCTTACCTACTTTCCCTCTGTCAGGAGACTCGGTTGATTTTTTTTAAAGTTTATTTTTTTTAGTAATCTCTACATCCAACTTGGGGCTCGAACTCATGACCCCAGAGGTCAAGAGTCCCATTCTCTTCCGGCTGAGCCAGTGGGGGTGCCCCGGGAATCCCAGTTGATTTTATCTCCGCAGTAGACCTTCCCTGCCCTCACCGTCTCCCCTGGCGGCAGGCAGGTCTCTGGCCCTCTGCCGTGCCTGCGCTCCTCCCTCACTTATTCTCTGTACAGTAGCCAGCCTGATCTTTAAAAAGTGAATCTGATAGCCACTCGGAGCCTCAGGTCTTGCAGTGGTTTGAGTTGCTTTCAACATGGAGAACAAAGTGTCTGACGTGGCCTGCCGCCAGGCCCTGCAGGAGCTGGCCCCTGCTTACCTTCCGTCCCCCTTCCCTCACTGTGTCTTCCGGCCCCACTGCCTTCCTTTGCACTCCTCTGATAAGACTTGCGAACCCTTCCTGCCGCGGTCTCACGTGCTGCTCCACTGGCCTGGAAAGTCCTCCTACTCCCTGCCCTTTGCCCATTTAATCCCTACTCCCGCATATCTTCGCTTCTCTGTCAGTTTTTGTCTAAGCCTCTTGCCCTGACCCCTGGACTGGGTCAGGCTTCCTCTTATCCTCTACCAGCTCATCTCTCTAGTACGTGTCACAGTAAAAATAAAGTAATTTGAATTTGAAATTTACTGTCCCTCCTCGCCCCACCACCTAAACTAGATTGCCAGGTCAGGAGGGCTGATTTTATCCAGTTCATTCCTGAGCTCCCTGTGTCTGGCTCCTGGTTTTTGGTGCATTTACAGGCACTCTGTGAATATGTGAATGAATGGATAACGTGTAAATGGCTTGTCGTTTGTTTACTGACAGTGGGAAGATTAGTATGGTAAGCATGTCATCTTGTCCGTGGTTGGTATTTGGTTAAATGTTTTTAAATGAATCAATTACTGATCTTTCTCATCTGTGTTTTGTGAGAGAATCCATTTAAAGAATAACAAGCTGTTGTGTGTACCCCATCTCTCCTTGACTTACTCCTCTATCCCTCTTCTCCCACACTGTCTCCCACATGTACCTTACCTTAGCACTGGCAGCCAGTGGAGGCATGGAAGAAAATAGACATCTGTTCAGTTTTAAAAGTTTTCTTAGGGGCACGTGGGTGGCGCAGTCGATTAAGTGGCCGGCTCTTGATTTTGGCTCAAGTCGTGAGATTGAGCCCTGAGTCAAGCCCCAAGTCGTCGTCGTCATCGTCATCATCATCATCATCATCAGTCGGGCTCCGTGCTCAGTGGGGGTCTGCTCCAGAATTCTCTCTCTGCCTTTCCCTGGCTCGTGTGTGCGCGCACACACTATCTCTGAAATGGATAAATCTTAAAAAAAAAAAAAAAAAAAAAGGTTTTCTTAGAGGGGCACCCAGGCTGGCTTGGTCAGTAGAGCATGTGATTCTTGATCTTGGGGTCATGAGTTCGAACCCCATGTTGGCTGTAGAGATTACTTAAAATAAATAAAATTTTAAAAAATACATTAAAAAAGAATAAAACTTTTCTTCATTACTAATAAGTTTGCCATGTAGGAATTTGTCTCATTGGTGGCATTGAAGAGGAAAGCTTTTTCCGTCTACAGTTCAAAGTAGGGTATGTTTATGTAGAATATTTGGAAAATTCAGAGAAGAAAAATAAAATCTCATATCTGGCAGCTGTTAATGTTTTGTTTTCTGCCAGTCTTTTTTTGGTGCTGTTACATATTTTAAACTTAATTTAGGTCCCTGCAGTGTAGATGCTCATTAAGTATTTAGAGAATGAACCCAGGTATGCGTTCTTTTTCAACTTTAAAATCTCCTGCAGCTTCCAAATTTGGAATGCAGATAAACATTGCTTTTTGTTGATGGTGTTTATAATCTATTTTACAGTATTTGAGCTTTGTATGAAAGTGTGACCTTTTCTTTTAAATGAACCTATGAGATCATTGTAGAAAGTTGCTTGGGCTAAATTGGAGTCACCAGTGACTTTTTTTTTTTCTCTCAGTGTACTTCCAAACCTTCAGTAAAGGCTTTTGACTCTGCCTTAAAATATATCCAGAATCTGATCACTTCCCACCTCCACCATTACCTCCCCAGTGTAAGGAAGCATCACTCCTCACTTGGATTATTACTAGGGTGGTTTCTAAATGGGCTCCCTGCTTCTACCCTTGCCTCTTATAGTCAGTCTCTCCTGATGGCAGCCAGAATGACGTTTAAAACAATATAAGTCAGATCATATTTTTCCAGTGCTGAAAAGTTTCTAATGCTTTTTCATGTCACTTAGAACAAGATCTAAATTCATTATTAAGTATGGTCCTTCCCTCTCCCAACCCCCCAGTGTGATTTGCTACCACACTGTCCCTTACTCCCTCCATTCTGTTCCTTGAAGAGGAGCGCAGTGACCCTCACGACCCTCACTCATACTTTCCTTTGACTAGAATCCTTTCCCTGGCCAGCCACGGGGCTGACTCCCTCACTTCTTCACATCTCTGCCCAAATACGATCCTGTCAAAGAAGCTTTCTGTTACCCTACCCAGAAATGCACTAGTGTCACCCTTCTGTTCTGTCTCCGACTCCCTTTCCTGACTGATGGTTCTTCCCTGTCCTTATCACTCTCTGATACTCATTTGATTACTTGTTTACTGACTGTATACCTTCTAAAACCAAAAGAGGAGGGATTACTGTCGTCATTGCTGAAACCCCAGTGCCTAAAACAGTGCTTGGTGCATGTAGTAGAACTCAGTACATTTTGAGTGGATAGTGAAAGAAATTTGTTATCTCAAGTAACTCAGTTTGAAAATCTTTATTTAGGATGTAGGTGTTAGGACTTCTCATAGGTATATTTATTTATTATTATTATTTATTATTATTTTTTAAAAATAGCCTCGGTGCCCATTGTGGGGCTTGAACTCATGATCAAGATCAAGAGTCACATGTTCTATCTACTGAGCCAGCCAGGTGCCCCAGGCATATTTTATTTTTAAAATAGGTAATATATTCACATGGGTCAAAGTTGAAAGGGCCTGCAGTGAAAAGTCTCTCATAGCCTCTCCCCTAGCCACCCTCTTCCCCTCCTCAGAAGTAACCAGTGTGAAGTTCTTGTGTATATTTCCAGAGCTGACCTATGGTTCTATATAAAGAATCAGATGTATTCCTCTCTCCGTTAAAAAAATGCAAATTTTAGCATCTGCACAGTTTTTGCACCTTGTTTTGTTTTGTTTTGAAATTATTCTTTGTCATTGTATAAAGAGCTTCTTTATTTTGTTAATAGCTGCACAGTGTCCCATTGTAAGAATGTACAATACTTCCTCCTTTGATGGACACTGAAGTTGTTTCTAGTCTTTAGCTATTACAACCTATACTGCAATAAATGACCTTATACGTATATCATTTTGCCATGTTGCTAGTATATCTGAAGAGTGAATTCCTGAGTGGAATTGCTGGGTCAAAGGACATGTGCATTTGTAATTTTGATAGACATAGTCACATTGCTTTCCACACGTACCAATTAATACTTATGGCACAACATGCTATTGTTTGATTTTTGCCAGTTGGACAAATGAGAAAGTATAACACTATGGTTTTGTGTTTCTTGTACTGTGAATTAAGCATCATTTCATATATTTGAGACATTTGTATTTTTTTCTGCATATCTAACTTGTATCTTTTTTAATTGAAGTATAGTTTACATATAATGCTACAATAGTTTCAGGTTTATGCATTTTCTTTTCTGTGAGTTATCCATGACCTGTATCCATTTTTCAACTATGATTTTGGTCCTTTTATGTAAATTAGCCCTTAATCTGTGATTGGAGTGGCAGCATTTGGTTCTGTTTGTTGGTTGTGTTCTTATTTTGCTCATGGTCGTGTTTCTTAGGTAGAATTATTTTTGTTTCCATAGACAAACGTATTAGTCTCTTCTCTTATGGCTGTGGGCTTGGGTCACAGTTAACCCTCCTAATTTTATTTTTAAAGATCCTCATGGTTTCCTTTTGTACTTCTGAGGTTTCATTGTTGACATTTGATGTCTCTTTGATATTGCTGAAATTTATTCTGGTATAAGATGTGGGATGGGGTTTCAACCACCCTTTTTTGGTTGTTTTTCTTTCCTGGGACAATCTTAGGATTTCCTGATCTCTTCTGTTCTTTATGGAAAATAATCTGTGATATAGACTAGTGGGCCATGATGTCCTGTGTATTTTTTTGTTTATTTTTTCATTATAAGTCATGGTTATCTGTATCTTACCACTGTTGACCTAAAAATAGTGACTGAGATATAGTCTATTCAATGAGCATTGTTTTGAAACAAATTTTGTAGAAGTTTCAGCTCATAAATAAAAATTGACTAGGTAGTAATAATAGATGCAGTGATAGCTAATTAACATGCACTATACTTAGGGAGCTCGTTTAGGAACTTATGAAATACGAGATTTTCCTCTCTCATTTGAGTGAATCATGTTTGGATCTCTTAGCTCCCTTGATTAATGCCTGGTAACACCAAATTAATAAATAGTCGGCTCCAATGGGGCTTGATTCTCACATCTATTTCTCATACCTAGTAGAGGTATGGCCCCCTTTTATGGGCCACCTGCTTGTGGAATGAGAGTTCTGAAGGTCTTGGCTATTGTGAGAAAGGGTGCTTTCTCACCTGCACCATAATCGATGATGGGCCTTCACTGCTTTTGCTCTTTTCTTCACTGCTTTTGCTACTGCTTAGCCTGGCCTTACCTGCTGTCCTGTCCCTGCTTGCAGGTGTCATTTTCACATGTGGTTAGCTTTTCCAAGATTTGTAATGGCTCACTTTACTCAAACCATTGAATCCAAGCTTAGCCTAGTAAGAAAGTTAGCCTATGAATGACTTCTTCAAAATCTGTCCGGTCTTGGAGTGCCTGGGTGGCACCGTCTGTTAAGTGTCCAGCTCTTGGTTTTGGCTCAGGTCATGACCTCAGGGTCGTGAGATCGAGTGCTGTGTTGCACTCAGTGCAGAGTCTACTTGAGATTCTCTCTCCCTATCCCCCTCCCTCTTGTGCACGCTCTCTCTCTCTCAAATAAATAAATCTTTAAAAAAAAATCTGTCAGTTCTTGTGATGAGTTTCTCCCACACAGATATTCATTGGCCAAGCTGACACCTTGTTGTCCCTGCACACTTCTTGTGTCTATTTCTCTGTCTTGGTTTTCTTTCAAGCACCATTTCCTACCTTTTTGCTTGACTATACTATACCATTGCCTAGGTATTTGACTTCTTACATTTACAGAAACTGTCAGGCTTCTCTTCTCTCTGCACTTTAAGCAGCATCAGTACCTCTTCTGAGCGTGTGGGGATGCAGATTGCCGGCGGGGTTGGGCGGGGCGGCGCTTGACCAGCTGACTCAGAAACGCTGGGGGCGGAGCCCCGGAATCTCTTTAGCCAGTAACTGATGTGCTGAAGTTTGAGAGCCACTGCTTTATGGGATCTGATTCAAGGCAGTCTGTACAGTAAACACGCAGTAAAAGCTTACTGGCTATTTAGTATGGAGATTACATTAATAGCCATTGATTACTTTGTGTATTGTTACAGCTACCATTTATCGAACACGTACTCTGTGCTGGCACTTAACGTGGTGCTTTCACATATGTTGTTTCACCCTTAGAGACTTTGTAAAATAGGTGGTGGTGTTTCCCTCTTTAGATGAGAGGGGAGGTCCTGAGGAGTTGAGGGAACTTGACAAGGCTGCACAGCTGGTAAGCGGCACGGGGGAGCTGTCGGGCGCCGAAGCACACACACACCGCCTTTCATGGAAATCCTTTTCCCAAAGAGTGCATGTGACTGTGTGGTGGTTATCTGGTCACAGAACAGATGAGTGTAATACCCATATTTCTGGATTTCCCTCATTGTATTCTTTTTTTTTTTAAGATTTTATTTTTAAGCAGTATCTATCCCCAACCTGGGGCTCAAACTCACGACCCCGACCCCAAGATCAAGAGTCTCATGCTCCCTTGACTGAGCCAGCCAGGTGCTGCCCTCCCCATTGTATTCTTAATGGTGAACAACAGCGTAGCACCTTTTTAAAGAAATAGAAATAGACTATTTTATTTCCTATTTCCAATATTTATTTACCTATGGTCTGTCAGAGAAGCAAGAGGTAAGAGAGGCTTTGACATCGTGGTCCATCCTCCACATGTTCATATAGCTAGCCCTCACATTTAAAAAAAAATTTTTTTTTAAAGATTTTATCTATTTATTTGACAGAGACATAGCAAGAGAGGGAACACAAGCAGGGGGAGTGGGAGAGGGAGAAGCAGGCTTCCTGCTGAGCAGGGAGCCCGATGTGGGGCTCGATCCCAGGACTCTGGGATCATGACCTGAGCCGAAGGCAGACGCTTAACGACTGAGCCGCCCAGGTGCCCACATTTTTTTTTTTTTAAGATTTATTTATTTGACAGCACAAGCAGGGGGAGCGGCAGGCAGAGGGAGAGGGAGAAGCAGGCTCCCCACTGAGCAGGGAGCCCGGTGTGGGACTCAATCCCAGGACCCTGGGATCAAGACCTGAACCGAAGGCAGACGCTTAACGACTGAGCCACCCAGGCGCCCTCCTAGCCCTCACATTATATGTGCCACTAGGTCATTTTGTCTCAAATTAACTTGTACTTTCATTGAGGTATAAGTGGGTATCCTACACAGTTCTCACCTCTGACCTTATTTTTACAACTTAAAAAAAATTATGCTACGTTGAATTCGGTAAAATCTTAACTGGTTGGAAAAAGTAACTTTGCTGGCATTGCTTTAGTCCACGTTTGTTATGACGGTGAAGTGAAGTATCAGCACTGCTGTGACCCACGGGACAGTTGTCATCTCTGGTGATGGGAGAGAGCTTCTCATTTAGGTTCTATGTGTTCTTTCTTATCTCTTTGACCTTCCCCCCACCACAGTAAAACACCCACATTTCTGGACCAGAAACTCAGTAGAAAAATACCTTTATCTTTAAAATGCCTCTGAGGAATCCCATGCTCATTTCTATGCTAACTCACTGTACCCTAGTTTGAATGCATTTAGCAAGTGTAAATTGTTGTCGTTTACTCAATAATGATAACAGCTGCTAGTAGAGTGTACTTACCTGAGCATGTTGTGGTGGCGCTGCCCTAACCACTTACATGCTGTCACTCCTAGTCCTCAGACACTGTTACGTGGTAGAGCTACTATATTATTCTTATTTGCCCATTTTGTGGGAACAGTAGTGTGGAAAGGCAAATAACTTGTCTAAGCTCACAGGGCAGGGAATGGCAGAACCTGAGTCAGACCCAGGGATCCTGGCTCCATAGTCTGTGTTCTTAACGCTCCTCAAAGTGTAAAGTAGGTTTTCAGCCGGACTTTCTCTGAGGTGTTTTACTTTACACTTTTGACGTACTATACTATTCAGTTTTTTTTTGTTTTTCCAGGTTAGGACCTGTGTGGAGGATGGGATGGGTATGTGAGTTCACACGGAGAAATAATTCAGGTCCTTTAAAAATGTTAAATAATTGAGTTGTTTGCCAGGGTCTCAGGCAGAAGTGTGTCCTGCAGTGCGGGCAGGTGGCCTTCTGGCCCGGGACGCTGCTGGGCTTGAATGTGAGCCTCCGGACGCCTTGTGCTGGCTGGCTTTCTGTGCTTTGCCATGCTCTTCCTCCTTTGGGCCCTTGAGTGTACCATGGTTTCTTGCTGCCCGACCTTCATGTAGGTGGCTCGAGGTCCAAGGACTTTGTGAGAACAGTACGAGTACTTGGGCTTGCTGTAGAGAGTAAGACATTTGGAGGTGTTATGTTGTTGTGTGTCTCTTCAAATTTAAAGACAAATTTAGTCAAAGTACTCTGCATGGAGGAGAGTCAGAGATCTTTCCATACCACCCTAGAGACTGTGTTTTAGTTTGTAGCCACAGGTTATGGGGCCAGCTGGTATTTAGTATTTGCAGAGTCCTTGCATTTCTCTATGTTATAAAGACTAGAATTTCAAGTTCTGACAGCTACTTACTCTTTGATGTAGAAGCAAGAATACCACAGGTAAAAGGAGGGGGACAGAAGTGAGGGCTTTGGGTTAGGTTACTCTCTGCTTGCCCCAAGTTTCCTGGGTCTAGCCCACGTACCGGGAATAGGACCAGAGTTCCAAGTTTAGCCGCTATGTGAATTGATCATATGATTTTAGGCAGTTTATATCTTTGGTCTTAAGTTGCAGCATCTTGAGAGCAAATATAGCTTTTTAAAAAACTCCAATTTTAGTTCTGTTTGTCTTCCAGTTCCATGAAAGTGAGACTTAGGTTACCTGCCTGTACGAGAGGGTTGTAGGTAGGGATCTGTTACAAAATTACCCACATTGGGAAATGTTGCTGCTTCGATCCATTTCTTTGTGAATAGCGTTATATTTAACTTTTCAAGCTACTAGTTGCACATTTTTAATTACTTGATTACATGAGATAATGAATGATAAGTGGAGTGAAGCAAAAGTGTAGTTGTTGCCAAGTGTTAACTTTTGAGTTATGGTTGGTTTCAGCCCTGGGTGTGGAGCTTCTTAATCAGTTCCAAGTTTGTTGGCCTGCTAACCTACATTTAAAATACAGCACTGTCTCCATTGAGACTATGAATACAATACTGTCCCTATTGAGCCTAACAGTTTTATTTCAAGCCTTAGAGATTTTAACTTTTAAGTGCTAAAATATTTTACAATGCTAAATATTAAATACTTTCCTTTTAAATGCTAAAAATATTTTAAAATGCTAAATATTCTGAATTCAGAAAAATGAATTCCACTATGTTACTCTTTTAGCTGTTTCTTCTGGATTAAGGATAATTTAGGATTGAGTTTTCCTGGAATCTCTAGAAAAGCATGGGATTGATGATGAATTCTCAAGTTCAATTCTTGTGAGAAAAAGATGGGGATTCAATTTGGAATCTACATTAGAGGAAAAATTAGGAGATAAACTTGGAACAGATTGGATTTCCCAAGGAGGACTCTGGGACAAATTATCTTTATTTGCCACTGTAGCAAATTAGGAACACACAGTGAGCCCTTCTAACACTGTAGTGCTATTTGAAGAGTGGAACAATAGAACCAGTCATGGCCTGCTTATTTGTCCTCTGAGTGGTTGGCTCCTTTAAAGAATTTTCCTGTCCTTTCTCATCTCATTGAGTGACATCAGTGGTGCCACAGAAACATTAATAACAGACTCCAGCAGTCCTAATTGGTGTGAAACTTAGGATTTGGCTAGTTCAAAATATATCATCACCTGCTGGTGATATATCATCATCCTGTTCATGCATTTACTTGATGTAACAGTAAGATTCCTTTTATGGTGAATTTTACTGTTTACAAGACACATTTTTCTGTGACCTTGTGCTATTACATGCTTTTAAGCTATTTAGAATAATTTCAAAAGAGTTTTAGTGGTTTTTTGGCCTGTGGTTTTTTTTCTTTTTAAAAAATCACACAAATAACATATTATTGATGAAAAGTTAGAAATTAAGATAGTCAAAAAAATTATCACCTAAACACTACCCCCAGCTCTTTAATAACCACATTTAGTAGTTTGATGACTGTCTTTTCAAATTGTTTCATTTGCAAACATATACATATAAATAAATATATATTCCAAAAGGAATCATACTTTTTACTTATGGAAAATTTCCAGCTTATAGAACAGTTGAGAGAATGGTGTTGTGGAATTCCATACACCTGTCCCCCAGCCTCACCACCTGTCGGCATGTTACCAGTCTTCACTTAATCAATTCTGTCACCCTTACTGCATTATTTTAAGGCAAATCCCAAACATCGTATCATTTGTATTTTTTCTATGATACATGGACTCTTCTGAGAAATAAAACCATATTTTCACACGTAAAAAGCTTAACATTTAAATGTAGTCTGTTCTTTGACAGATTAATAACTGTTCTTTAGAGTTACTTTCTTGATTCATAGGATCTTTTTATTACTTATCTTTAACTTTTTAATTTGAAATCATTATAGATTTACAGGAAGATTCAAAATAAATATGCATGGAGGTCTCATGTACCCTTTACCCAGTTTTCCCCAATGGTAATGTTTTGTGTAACTACAGTGCAGTGTCAAAGCCAGGATATTGACATTGGTGCAATCCACAGAGCTCATTCGGATTTACCAGTTTCAGATGTACTAGTGTGTGTGTGTGGGGGGGGTTCTGTACAGTTTTGTCTGTACAATTTACTATGTGTAGATTCATGTAATCACGACCACAAATAAATGTTTTATAGTTGGCTTACTCACATACATTTCCAAACAAGGACCACACGTTGCTTTTAGTGTACATGCCTCTTTTTTTTTTTTTTTTAAAGATTTTATTTATTTATTTGAGAGACAGAGAGAGTGAGAGAGGGAGAGCCCAAGAGGGGGTAGGGTCAGAGGGAGAAGCAGACTCCCTGCTGAGCAGGGAGTCCGACGCAGGACTCCATCCCGGGACTCCGGGATCATGACCCGAGCCAAAGGCAGTCGCTTAACCAACTGAGCCACCCAGGCGCCCTAGTGCACATGCCTCTTAAGTCTCTCTTTTGTAAAAATTATTTTGCTGTAATTTCACATTTACAGAAAAGTGACAAGTATAGTACAAAGAACTCCTTTATACCTGTCACCCAGACTAATTGCTTCACATTTGCCTATTTGTTTTATCATTTGTGTGCTCCTTTCCCTCTCCCCCATGTATAATATATATATCATTTGAGACTGGTTTGTAGATATCATGCCCATTTATCCATATAAGCTTCAGTTGCTCTTTCCTGAGAACAAGAATTTTTACTTACACAACCACAATACATTTATCAGAATCAGAAATATAACATTGATGCATTCCTCTTATCTAATCAACAGTTCACATTAAAATTTCACCAGTTACCCTAGTGCTGGCTGTCCTTTAAAAGCCATTTTCCACTGGTTGAGGTAGGTCCTGTCCAAGTTCACACATGGCAGGCTCTTCAGTCTTGTTCGGTGTGGACCTATTCCTTGGCCTTTTCTTTGTTTTCATGATCTAGACATATTTAAGACTTCAGACCAGTTATTTTGTAGAATACCTCTCAACTTGGATTTGTCTGATTTTTTTTTTCTCATGACTAGAATCATGGTCTGCATTGTGGGGGACTACCACAGAACTGATGTGTCCATCCCAGGGCAACATGTCAAGAGGCACATGATGCTGATTTGCCCCAGTATTAGTGGGCAAATTTATGTTAACCTTGATTAAAGTTGTATTTACTACATTAATCTGTTTTAACGTTCCATTTTTCTCTTCATAATTGAGATGTAATTTGTGAGGGAACACTTTGAGCCTATGTAAGTATCCTGTTGCTTAAGAAACCTTCATCCACTAGTTTTAGCATTCATTGATGACTTTGGCTAAATCAGTTATTATTGTATTAATATGATGGTTGTAAATGGTGATTTTTAAACTCCATTACTCACTCTTCCTACACTTATTAGGTGTTACTATACTGTAAGGAAAAGCTTTCTTTTTTCCATTTCTTGATATCAGTATGAGCTCAGATTCTTTATTCCATGAAAATTCTGTAGTATCATTTTGATGTTTATTCTTTTTTTTTTTTTTCCCAAGTAATCTCACAGCGTGGGGCTCGAACTTACAATCTCGAGGTCAAGAGTCCCGTGCTCTACCGACTCAGCCAGCCAGGCGCACCTCATTTTAATGTTTATACTGTCCCATCTTTGCCTAATGGTAGCCCCTCTGCTTTGCCCCTTGAGTCTTTGATAGCTTTCTTGCTCAGAGGTACAAAAAGATGTTCCAAGGGGCGTCAGTGGTTAAGCGGCTGCCTTTGGCTCAGGTCATGATCCCAGGGTCCTGGGATCGAGCCCCGCATTGGGCTCCCTGCTCAGCAGAGAGCCTGCTTCTCCCTTTCCCTCTGCCTGCCGCTCTGCTTACTCGTGCTCTCTATCTCTCTGTCAAATAAATAAATTAAAAAAAAAAAAAAAAGATGTTCCAAATGTATCTTGTTCATTTTATGCCCCATACCTGGTATCAGGTTCCAGGAACCTTGGTGACTTTTAAGGGCAAATATCATTTGAGGATAGTCTAGGCATTAGGAGTTCCTATTGCTATTTGGTCATTGCTTCTATACCTTTTTGCTGGACACAGCTAGAAAATGCCCTTTTTTAAAAAAAAAAGAAAACACCTGAGTTCATTATTGGTCTTTCCTAATCAAATTGAAGATGAACGATTTTACGTTTATTCTTATGTGCAGTCTCAGCTGCTAATGACATTCCTAATTAGCTTTTTTGCTTTCTTCTACAAGATATATTCAAAACAATACACTAATATTACTAACAATATGATTACGGTATGAATATGATTTTAAGATTTCTTTGCAATTCTTTCTGTCTTCAGAATCCTGTTTTTTATTGTTTCATTTTTCCACTAAATATAGCATGTAACATCCTACTTTGCTAGTAAGTAAGTATCTTCATTTTAAATGGCTACATGATATATTTACCTGTTTCCTTTTTGGAGCATACAAGATGTTAATGTTTCATTATAAACAAAGTTCAGTTGGCTGCCTTTGTACATGTGCTTATTAAAATTTCTTTTTAAGAATAGCATACAGACAGAAATGTGTTTAAGTGTAAAGCTCTTTTAATTGTTCACAAAGTAGAATCAACCCCAAATTAAGGAAAACATTCCAGGCACTCAGAACTTCCCCTGTGGCTCTTTCCCCACCCTCTTCAAGGGTAACCACAGTCCTCACTTCTAACATCACAGATTAGATTTCTTTATTTTTGAACTTGATATAAATAGAATTATTTAGCATATGCTTTTTTTACATTTGGCTTCTTTCAAAATTATTTTTCGAGGTTTGTCCATATTTGTCTTGGTGCAAATATTCCATGAGCGGTGTTCCACGTAGAGCCCACTAAATTAGCTAGCCTCCTGTTCCTGGACGTTTGTGTTGGGCCAGTTTGGGGCTATTACAGATTACACACTTGAAAAATAAATTCTCAGGATGCATTCCTAGGAGCTGAATTTGTGTTTAAAGTAAGGAAGGTTTTTGCTACATGTTGTCAGATTGCCCTGCATAAAGGCTGATCGGGCTTATACTCCTGCACGGGTGAGCTGAGGTCAGCCTTCCCACACTCCTGTGTGCCAGGTTTACTGGTCCACATTGTCAAACTGGCTGCTACTGCATTGCTAAGCATTGCTAGGCCTATAGCAGCTCATGGTGCATTTCAGGTGCCTAGAAGGGCTTATTTTTTAATCTGGTAGGGGAAAAAAATCAGAAATGTCTGAGTGGCTGTTACTGAGGTGGCCTATTAAAGAGTTATTCCCTTAAAATTTTGGAGTAGTTGGGGGAGATTAGACATACAGGGACAAGTGACTAACAGCACAAGTGCCAAGTGAGTAGTTTGAGCGATGCTGTGACAGTGCAGGTGAAGAAGAGGTGAGAGCCGTTCCTCGCGTGGCATTTAGAGCAGATCAGCTCTCTGTTGCTTTCATCGAGCTGAAGCTCCTTTCTGTAGCTGAGCTCTGGCTGGGTTAGACATGAACTCTTTGAATTAAAGAGGCCAAACAGGATATTTTGGCCACATGTTTTAGTGGCTCATCTCCCTTCATTGTGTAAGATAAATTTAATGTTCTCTCATTCTTTCTTGCTTCCTGTTTGAAAACAGCAATGTGCTGGCTCCAGAGTGCTGTCATTTGATATATAATTACTGCTACACACCAGTGCCATTTAAAAAAACTTATGTTACAGGGATGCCTGGGTGGCTCAGTTGGTTAAGCATCCAACTTTTGGTTTCTGCTCATGACCTCGCAGTCGTGAGATCAAGCCCCGCATTGGGCTCCCCACTCTGCGGGGTCTGCTCCAGATTCTTTCTCCCTCTGCCCCTCCCTGCTTCCACGCGCACGCACGCACACTCTCTCAAATAAAGAAAATGTTTAAAAATAATAAAAAATTTCATATGTTACAGATTCAGTAGTTCACTGTTCCAGCCAAGGTGGGGTGATTGGAAAGATAGCAGCTCGATGTGGTTTAAAGCACAGTTCTAAGCTCAGTGAAACCTTGGGCAGGTTGCCACTGCTCCCTGGGCCTCAGGGACATGGGGAAATGATTGCTGGGAAGTGGCAGGGACTCTAGACAATAGGGGATTTAGAGTATTTCTCACTGAGAACGGGTAGCTACTCTGCATATTGCTTAGGTTACAAAGCAACCTGAACTGGAAAATTTAAAAATCATCTCTGTGCTGTGCCAACATCATGAGCTCATGGATCGTCTCAGCGTCAGGAAGACAGTAGTACAGTAGTTACACAGCCTGGAGGAACTACTCACTGCCTTGGAATGGTCCGTAGTTCACCAGTGTCACAACACGTTAGGTCCTAGAATTCCTCCCCAAGCCCCTTTAAGGGGGAACTTAAAAAAAATTATTTTCTAAGAATTCACAATGAGTATCTTCTGCAGAAATAAAACATCTTGCCTTTTCTTCCATGTGAGATGTTGCTATTCCCTTAGGAATAGGAGTGCATATTTATGCATATTTAACAGAGGGTTTAATAAAAATAGGTCATTTGAATATGTCAGCATTTTAATGTGATGAGATCTGGTGTTAGAATGTGTGCAAACTGAATTTATCTAATGTTTATTCATAGTTTCTCCTTAATGAGCAAATCAGTGCTCCGTTAGCCTGCACAACGCACCACCACAGCCCTCTGCAGTATTTCACGGGGTAGGGAGAGGCCTCACCTGCACTGGGGCTTCCCCTCAACATGAAGAGCTGGTGAAGAGGTGGCAGTTAGGGCTAATTAAGTTTGGTTTTTAAAAACTATCGGAGGGAAGAGCAGTCACTTTTCCATAGCAAACAGTTTCTAAGTGACAGGCTGCCTTGGGCAAAAAATGACTCTGAGGGCGGCAGGAGCTTGTTGTTTGAGCAGGTCCTTGACTGAGTGCTGGGCCGGTGGGCTCAGTCCTGCTCCCCCCCCACCCCACCCCTGCCCGCCCAGCAGGGCTCCAGAGAGGGCGTCTGGCCTGGCTCCTGTGGAGAATAGTAAGCAGGTCCACAGACTGTTGCTGCAAAAGTTCACTGAACATCTTTTTTTTTAAAGATTTTATTTATTTATTTATTTGACAGAGACACAGCGAGAGAGGGAACACAAGCAGGGGGAGTGGGAGAGGGAGAAGCAGGCTTCCCGCGGAGCAGGGAGCCCAATGCGGGGCTCGATCCCAGGACCTTGGGACCATGACCTGAGCCGAAGGCAGACGCTTAACAACTGAGCCACCCAGGCGCCCCTCACTGAACATCTGTGCCTCTGTGACTGGCCACCTCTTCCCGTTCTGGAGCGACATACACGTGGGCCCCTCACCTTTTACACCTCATTTGCCTCTCTTCTGATGATGTCTGGCTTCATGGCCTGGCTGCCGCCTAGCACACGCACACGACAGGAGCTCTGAGCTGGGGGTGGTGCATACTCATTCCAGGGCCAGAGCCTCGCAGACGCGTGCTAGCGAATGACATACCCATGATTTGTGTTTAGTCACGGGAGGAGGTCTGATGGGCGTGTGCTGTGTGTCTGAGGAGGAAGGAGGAATCTTGTTCTGGAAAATTACATTGAAAGGAAAACATGCTCAAAACTTGGCTTCTGCTGTTGTCCTTCTCCAGGAAATTTAGGGCAGAAAGAATGATCTCTGTTTTCCTTATTTATATTTCTTTGAAGGTACTAATGAGTGATGAGAATTGTCAAAGCCTGTCTGTGATAAGCAGCAAATCCTTATGTCTGCAGAAGGAGAAATAGAGTTTCAAAGAGAACTGACTTTTCTCAAGTGCCTTTGAAGTGCCAGGCATTAATCTTGGGACTCTAACCTGTTACTCCATTTTAATCAAACAGGCCTGCGAGGTAAATGCATTGAGAAGGTAGGTCTGGAATCTGGGCCACACGGATCAGGGCTGGCGTGTTTGATTCCCACCTCAGCAAGCGCAGGCGCCTGGAGTCACACAGTGATGGGATTTCAGCGCTAGGCGCTTACCTTGCAGGTCACCCTGTCGGTAGCATGGCACATGGGCAGGAGCTCAGGGCCTGGCATCGAGACCACTGGGCTCACCACTTGCTTCCTTTCAACAGCTGATTCCGTTTTCCTATTTATAAAATGCGAGTGGCAGTCGTCCTCACGGCACAGGTTTACAACAAGGGCCAGAAGAACCAATGTGCAAAGGTGCTTTGCAAACTGTAAAGTGACTTACCAGTATTGGCTAACAGATTGTTTTCTTTCACAGATGGGCACCCAAGAAGGCATTAGTTGTTAATCAGGGTGTTAGTCAGCAGAAGGATCACATATTTGCTTTCATGTTTGTGGGCTGTGGGACTTTTTCCTTCCATTTTCAAAGTTGTTTCATTTCTGCAATAAATATTAATGATACCATTTATATGCCAGGCCCTCTATTAGGCGTTGGAGATAGAGTGGTGAATAAGGCAAAAGAGTTTCTGTCCTTTTTGAAACACTGAAACTGTTGATTGTACAATTGTACAGTTGATTGACACTTTTTTCCCTCTACTGGGATAAGAGATTCCAAATCTGATGGATTCCTTATTACCCCTGATACATATTTTTAAATCAGTGTTAGACTGTTGAAATACCATTCGTGCCAATTATGCAGATATTTTGGGTGTAGCTGAAGAAACTATGAGAAAGGTGGATTGTATGGGTGTTTCGCACGATCAGCCTGTTTTGTTTCTGCTTCAGGGCAGGTAGGTTGGACTGTAGGTTGGCATCTGTGTCATGTCTTACAGCTGATTGTACCTGAATTAAACTGCTCACCTGCACGTGTGGTGTGAGCATGAAGACGTTTGGAAATCGCTGTTTGATAATTTTTGTCACTAGAGCCGGGTATTTTCCACTATGGTGAAGAACATTTTGGTTGAATAGTAAGTACATTGAACTTTGTTCACAAAGTGAACGTATCTCAGCTCTGAATGGCCAGTCTCATTTTCATTCGTGCCTGGGACTCGGAAGGCTTCAGCTTTTCCCCAAGATGACCGGCTAGTTGTGGTCCAGCCCCAGACTCATCCCTTGCACGCACTGGAGACCCAAACCCTGACTAGGTGGGAAGTCTCCTCCCAGAAAAACTGGAACGGTCTTTGTAATGTGGTTTATTTTGCATCCCAAGTCTTAAAAGTCGGACTCCAGATGTTCCCCTTCTTTCCAAGTGGGTGATTCTTTGCGGCCCTGGAAGTAATCGCTTGCTCATTTTTGGCTCCCGTTTTGGTTGTCTGAGATGTGGTCAAGAGGAATGCTAATGGAAAGCATGATAATCCATTCTCTTCTGATTTTCAGATCACATAACGGAGACCTTTGATGTCGCTGGGGCTGCTCCAGCTATTTTTCATTAATTCATTCAGGCCTTCAGTGACTCAGCAGCCTCCTGACTTTTTTGTTGTTTTTAAAAAGAGCTAGACTTTCACAATATATGGAATACAGTTAACATTAGTGATAGGCACTCGGTGACAGTCAGGTGAAAGCCTGCTTCCCAGAGGTGAGAGCAGGAAGTCATGACATTTGTGCTGCTGAGCAGAATGTGTATGGAGACTGCGCATAGGGAAGGTATTCTAAGTGAAAGAAGGAGTGTAAGGAAAAGTAAGAAGGTATAAAGAGTACAGGCAGCATGTGAACAAGTGTCTTTGGAGGAAACGTGTATGAAGGGGGAGGGGGTGATGAGGTCCATGTTGGAAAGGCCTGTGAGTGCAAGCCGAGGAATTCAGCCGGTGTTAGGGCAGAGCCATGGAGGTTTTAAGTGGGAGAGTGACCTAAAGCTTCATGAAGATGAATGTGGCATCATCTGTGGGATTAGTTGGACGTGGGTAGAAAAATGGGTGGAAGGACTCTTTTCTGGCAAGTTCTGTGGGACTGGTTTTTGAAGTGATTTTTGCATGGGGAGGGAGAATATAACATGTAGGGAAAATAAAGTGCACCTTTATTACCAACACTGCCTCCCCCCCCATATCATCATCTGACATCCTTTTTTCAAAAGAGGTCTTTCTGAGATATTTTCCACACCACACCAAATGCTTCCGGGCACTCAGGAGTATCAGGTAGCAGGTTCTACGAAGGGGGCATGGCACAGGCCCACATGTCTCCTCTGGGTTCCGCTAAGGGGAGTGTGAGCAGGCCCATTGAACCTGTGGGGGCTTTCCTTTCGCTGGGCATTCCCCAGCGGGCCAGGCGCGGGTCTGGGGTGGAGATGTGAGCTGGAATAAGAGGGCTGCTTTTGCAGACCTTTGTGGTGCTGGAGAGGGAAACGTCACATCATTGTTTGTACTTATTGATCAAGGATTTTGATAACCAGCTTGTGTTTGTAGTAGGAACTTTAAACCATCATTTAAAAGTTTTCTATTGAGAACGAGACACTGACAAATTATTTGTAATCAGTAACTCCTTATGCAGAAACAAATGAGCATAAGATACAGTTTAATCTTACCTGAAAAAATTGGAATAGTTGCAGTTCCATTTGTTCAACAGACAGCACTGTGACAGACTGGACACTCTACTGGGGCTGAGTAACCAAATGTGATCTAATTCTTAATATTGGTAAGATTTTTTTAAAAATGTGTTCTATAAATTCATGCTTAAGAAATCAGGTAACTGGCAATCATTAGGATGGAGACGCATTAAAAAAAATCTCAAGTGTCAGTAACCTGTCTATGTGGAATTTACCAGAAAGCTGAAACATAAAAGCTGATTTTGTGGAATAATACAGGGGTAACTATTTAATAAAGAAGTTCTGCTCCTTAAAGGAGTTTTTATTGTAGTTTTAATTTTGTTGTAATTGATAACAGACATAAAACAATACTGTAATCATATAAGTGATTAAGTACTTAATTTTGTGGACCGATCTAAAGACTTCTAGAATTAAGGTAAAGGAGCCAACCCAAAGTTGGTTGGGAAAAAGCTTGTTGGAGGTGGGGCTTGAACCACTGGGTAAAATTCCCCCACCCCAACCGGGAGAGCGACCTCCTGGAGCCAGGAGACGGGCTGTGTGCCTGCAGCACACTCAGGACTGCGGTGGGGAGGGCAAGCAGAGGCTGGGGGGCAGGGGCTGTAGAGTGCTGGAGCCAGGCCCTGGAGGCCTGAATCCCTTCCCGGTTCCTCCTCGGAGGATGGCGGGTGGGTGGGATCAGTGCCCTCTGTGGGGAGCTGTGAGGTGAGAGTTGTGAATGTGGAGCTCCTGGTGCCCAGCAAGTGTTCCGCAGGTGGACTTCACGCTCCCGTGTGGTGGAAGTCAGGAAGCTCCTGAAGCATTTGACCAGAGAGGTAGGGTGTGACAGGGACAGATTCACAACGGTAGCTGCCTTTCGAGTGCGCCTGCACACGCTGTGCTTTGTAGATCCGTTCTTAGTGGGCCTCACCAACTGCCTGGCAGTGGGGCTGGGCGCTTTGTTCTCGGAGAGGAAAGGAGCACCTTGCCCGGGCCCCCAGTCTACCCAGAGGGAAGGCAGGGTTTGAATCTAGGCCTGCCTTGCTCCAGAGTCTGGGTTCTTTCTCCTCTGCCAGACTGCCTCTCCCTGGGAAGCCCTCTGATGACCCCCTGCAGAAGAGGTGTGGCTGGCTCAGCTGGTTATTGCTGCTACTAAAAGGTCTGTGAGTTCGCTGTCCATGTTGGCACCCCGCCACCCCCCAAAGAAGAGAAGAAGAGGAGGAAGAAGAAATAGGGCCGCAACACATCAACTGGAAAAGAGATCAAACTTGGTGATTGGGTGCAGAGGAAAGACAAGATGGGACAGAGATGACAGCACTGTTCGGATTGAAGGCGGCCGCTGGGACCTGACTTTCTGGCCCTGGTCTTGGGCTCCAGAGCTCAGGCGCCAGCGGTAGAGTCCACGGGCTTCTCAGAAGTCGACTCTCTTATGGGCACACACCTAGCGGTCACTTAGGGCTTCACAGCAATTGCTGCTTGGTACATGTAGGGGCCAGGTTGCTTGGCGGGACTTGTGCTGCTCTAGGAGGATTGGTGCCCTTGGGGGTTGGGGACGGGACGTGACCTTAGATAAGAGGTACTCTGAGTGTTTCTTGGGCCTCGGTTTACTTTGGTGCCTCCTAGGACAGTGCTTCTCACCAGTGTTGAAGGACCAGTTAAAATTTCCAGTCTATCTGGACTGATACTTTTCTGAAATTGAAAAAAAAAAAGAATTACGGGGACATGAAACTGAAAAAGGCATGCAGAATACAAATTCTGATTTTTATTATTAGAGTCAACAGATACAAAGTTATGCTTTCCAATTGCCAGAGAAGTTTCTGAATGCTTATTCTCCATCTTTGTACTTAATCTTGCTGCCAACCAGCAGGCTGGCACGGCCTGGTACAGTTTGAGAGCCCTGGTCTGGGAGGAAAGTTATTAAGCAGATTAGTAAACAGGATATTTTAGGAGTATTTACATGATTTAAGAGTAAAAGTAGTCTTTCAGTTGGCATTTAAAATACATGTGATCTATTTACAGATGACATCTTTTCAGTAAAGTTCCTTATTAGGAGGCCAGGATGTACAATAAATATACCAAGAACTGAGCTAATATAGTTACTGTAAGCAATCTGTAAGTTTAACTCTATACTAGTAGCAATAGTCAGAAAAACGGGTGCTTTTATTTCCTCTGTTGTTTCTGAGAACCACTGGATGCTCATTTAATTTATATTAGTATGTTTTCTCTAATTTTTGGCTTGCCTTTGAATTGATTTTTATAGTTTTATGCATAATTTTACATATGTTTCTTGAGGAAGTACACTAAACAAACTTAAAAAAATGCTGATACAGAGATCATGTAATAGTTTAATTGTTCCTATTTCGGATTTGGTTTTTGTGTCTAGCTGCCAGTGTCTTTTACTTTCTTTTTTGAGCTCTTTTGACATTTGCTGATACTGTCTTTGCTCTGAAATGATTTGCTAAGGTCCCTTAGCCCGGCTTCTTTTTCCCTGCCTCTAGAGCCCAGCCTGGGAGCAGCTTCTGTCGGTCGGCCTGTCCCTGTCCTGTCACTGTGGGCGGGCAGAGGTGGCTTTCTCTGGCTCCTGTAGCTCCCTCACACCTGCTGGGCATAGCCTTCAACCTGCCTCAGCACTTATTCCCTCCTCCGCTGGCCCCTTTTCACCTGCTGCAAAGTCAGGACTTCCCTGTGTTTTGTATCGTACTTTATATATTACACTTTTCAAGCTTCTTTCATGTACATATTCTCTTATTTCATCCTCCAGACAATCCCATGAGGTTGGTAGGACAGAGATTCTCATCTCCGTTTTAACTGAGGTGAGGCTGGGAGAGTGTCCGCATGGCATGTATCCTCATTCCTCTGCCCTGGGCTCTCAGAGTGCATGTTCCACTCGGGTCCAGACTTCCAAATGTTCGGGTTTGGAGTTTGCTCAAACAAAGATGCCTGTAATTTTGAGGTCCTCTTTTTCTACTTTGTTATTTGGAAAGCGAAACATTAGAATCCTCAGCACAATGTCACAGGCCTCTTTGAAAGAAAGAAATCTTCAGAACCTAACTCAGGTTGGTCAGCAGAGAACAAGAGCGGTGGCCCCAGTGGTCGTGTCCGAGGATGCGCTCAGCAACCTGGTGGTCTGCACCTGTGACTTTCCACTAAGGCTGGAGGGTGGCGTCTTTAATTTCCACATCAGCCCAGCGCATTAGATTTCATAGAACATTTCTCATGAAGAAAAAAGTTCCGCTTTAGGGATATACAAGGAGGCATACTGAAAAATCACTTTTTGGCCCAAGTCGGAAGTCCTTTGCTTCTGACTTTGGGGTATGTGGGTGTGTGTTCTCCCCATCCTGGGTTCTACATCCAGCCACTTACTTAGGTAGGTATGGTGACCTTGGCTGAGTTATTTAACTTCCCTAAACTTGTTTTCTCATCTGTAAAATGGGGGAATGTTCTCTACTTTGAAGGATCATTGTAAGGTTTAAAGATGATGCATGTCGCGCACTCTGAGTGTGGGCTCAGTAAGTGTAGGTACCTGAATGCTGGTGCAGAAGAGGGGCTGGGGCCCAGTAAGAAGGCACCTGCTTATAATTGGCTGCAGCAGTGGTTCTCAAATCTGAGTGAGCATCGGAATCACCTGGAAGGCTTGCTAGGCCCACCCCTGTAGTTTCAGATTCTTTTGGCATGGGGTGGGGCTTGAGAATTTGCATTTCTGAGTTTCCAGGTGATGCTGCTGCCGCCACCGCTGGTCTGCAGACCACACTTTGAGAACCCCTGGGCTACAGGTAACTCACCAATGAGCATTTAGATGCTATAGATCTATTTGCAAGCTGAGTTTTTATGTGGTTAGAGGTACTCTCTTAGAAATTGCTTGGAATGAATGCATTTTGCAAATACTGAATTTAGTACTTCAATGATTTTTCCTCCTGAAGTCCAGGAGTTTTGTTAAAGATATTTGAAGAATAAGTCATGGAAGTAACAGTTATGAACATATTATGAATAGTCTAACAATATCAAATTGGCTAATGTATATGAAAGTGCTTTTACAAGATGCTGAAAACTGAAAAAAAAATTTTAAATACCTTTGTTTTTAAGATTGAACATCATAATGGAGTATAAAATAGTGTAACTATTAGATTTCTCATCTCAATGTGCTGTTTACCGTATGTATTTTTCTCTTTCTCCTCCAGGCTGCTGACTTGAGTAAACCAATAGATAAAAGGATATACAAAGGAACACAGCCTACTTGTCATGACTTCAACCACCTAACAGCCACAGCAGAAAGTGTCTCTCTCCTAGTGGGCTTTTCCGCAGGCCAAGTCCAGCTTATAGATCCAATCAAAAAAGAAACTAGCAAACTATTTAATGAGGAAGTAAGTAGCACCCTGTCTTAGCTGTTAAGAATCCCTTTAAGAATTTATACGTTCTTACCAAGGGCAGTGGGCCTTATTTTACACGTCGAGCTAAGCCCATTTTTCATTCTCTCAACTGTCCTACCTAGTATTACCTGGTTAAATGTGGTGAATTAACTTGTTGACTTATACCTGTTCTTCCTTGGGGTAACTGTTCTGTGCATTTTTTTTATGGCGCATGCTCAGGTGTCTATAGCAGGTGCTTTAAAACTCTTCTATAATGGAGACAGGGATGAAACTGTCACTTGATATTTATAATTTAAATAAGAAGATACGGAATTTTAGTTCACATCACCAGAAAATTTCATGCAGATCAAAGAACTTGATAATAATTCCTTAGGCCACTTAAATGGTAGCTCAGGCTTTTGTGTCTGTATTTGACAGGTATTTGGCTAAGGGGTAGTTTTCTTTCTCTTGGAAATATTTGCTATAAAATCACCTTTGACATATTTGAAATGCTGGCACTTAAAGTTGGATCACATGACATAGTTTTTGCTAGTGATATAAGCATGTGCTGGGTTTCTGGCATCTCCAGTTTTGTTCTGAAGGGAGCCTGAGTATGTGAGCTGTGTGTTCAGGAACATGTCAGAACTGTTAAATGTGACCCATAGAAGTCGCCACAGAGGTAGTGTGGTAAAGCTGTCACGGGGCCTTTTTGGCCCTCGGAGTTGCCATGGCAGATTCGCCGTACTCCCTCCTCTGTTTCAGGGCGGCTTTCCCAGCAAATGGGAAAGATGCGGTGGGCTTGCTGACTTAGAAGCCCTGGGTCCCAGTGTCAGCTGGTGACCCTGGCCCCAACGTGACAAGGGTCAGGTCATGTGGGATCCCTCTCTCAGGAAAGGCAGGTGCTGGTGTGCTGTTGTCTGGTTTTGATGTTATGAACTTGGAACAGAAGTGCAGTATAGGTTCTGGTTCATAAGAAATAATTTTGTTTGGGCAAGAATATTCAAGCTGACAAATTGCAGTTAAAATTCGGATTCTTTAGCAGTGTCGTGGCCCGTGCTGTCTACACAACCGGTCTGCATCCACGGTGCTTCAGTCTGGCATTGCCCGTGGATTTGGTGAGATCTCTTGAACCACGCCATCTCCTCTTCTAGTTGCATCTGGGTTGACCGGAAACAGAGCTTGCCATGTGGATTGGCAAAACTCTAGAAGAAAAGTATTTATCCCAGTTTCTGTTAAAAATAAGTCTGAAGCAGAAAACTGTTTTATTTACCTAAGTCTTTTACTAATAACATCTGGGGAAGGGATTACCCAGTAGCTGAATGAATTTTTTTTTCTCCTGGTGGCGCTTGTGGGGGAGTAGGTTGTGGGGGAGTAACCGTTCCTCTCTGCACTGTCACCGGAAACAATTTGGAGTCCTTGTGGGATTTTGTTTGTATGCAGGTAGGGGGCGTGTTATTGAGGGGGAAGGGCTGCTGATAAACGAGTTCGGGAGGCTGCTCCGGCTGAGGATGGCACAGAATGCCGCTCAGAGAACAAGAGGGGCTTGTGTGTCATCACGGGGGAGGCAGGCGTCTCGGGGCCGCGAGAGCACTTGGACGCGTCAGCTAGATCCATGCCTTGCTCTGGACAGCAATGGGTATTGCAGGCTAGGAGGCAGCTCGTCACTCAGTGATTTCAGCACGACTTGTCTCCTGCTCGTCTTGTAGTTTATCCGAAAAATGGCTTTTCACCCTGTAGGACTGTGCAGGGTTAAATGCCAGCTGAGGCTGAAATCGATTGCCATGGCTGTGTGGCTACCATGTTCATCAGTTTTTGGTCAGGATGTCTAAGAGCAAGGGTCATCAGAGGTCTGTTTCTCTGAGCATGCCAGGAATGGTGGTTGAAGCTGTCATCACGCCATGCTTTGCCTTGGAATGAGAGTTAGAGGTTTCAGACTGTTTTATATTTGTCCCCTGCATAGTTGGGCAGGCTGCTTTTTTCATCTTACAGAGAGGAAATAGTCAAAGAGAAGGCAAGTGAGTCGTCCAGGCAGGTAGTAAGCTGACGACAGAGCTGGAAATTACTTCCACAAGGGCTCCCTCGTCACAGACTGTAAGCCCCACCATGTGTGGTCGCCAGATGGCTGGGCCCTTGTGTACCCCCCCAGGAGCTCACAGTTCAGTAAGGTGGACGGATGGGGCCCTGGGGCATGTTATCAGAGTGTTAGGAACAAAGTGCCAGGGGCTATGTGTTCACTGTATTCTTCAGCATGTATCAAATATCATAAAGCAGAAGTTAAGTTCGGTGGAGGAAGTCTGAGATTTCCAGAAGGTGACACTTAATCTGGGTCTTGAAAGATGGTTGGGGAAGTGTGAGAGAGGCTCTCAGACCTGGAGAAAACTGCTTGGTGTGCAGAGGAGCGTTGGGTGGCCGTGCGTGACCAAGTCAGCGTGCAGGCCTCAGAGATGCAGGGGTTGGAGCCAGCAGATACATCGGAACCAGACTGTAGATGCCCTGACATACTGAGAAATTTGTATCTGATGCTGGAGGCTGTCAGGGTAGTTTTGGGCTTTTAATCAAGGGAGTGAGTGTGTCAAGCGTGTCCTTTAGAACGCTTGTCAGCACTTGTGGAAGGTGGGTTGGAATGGAGAGCGGCAGGGGTAGCAAGACCGGTGAGGAGGCTGGTACCCGTTCGCATGAGAGCTGACGGCTGGGGCAAGAGCAGTGGCCACGTCTCATCCAGGTGACAGGCCTTGGTTTACCTGCTGTGTGCCCGCTCGGGCCTGCTCTGTGGTCACCCCGAGAGAGAGGGAGAGACGTGCCAACAGTAGCACCCCTCACGCACGCTTAGGGCAAATGCTGACGTGTGGCGTATGAGGAGGCAGAGGCCTGGGGAGGCAGGGAGAGGAACAGGGGTTGCGGCGGACATCTCTTGAAGGAGGTTCTAGGCAGGGCCTCCCGTGCGGAGGCCGCTGGCCAGGTCCAGCCCAAGGTGGAGCGTTTCCCAGAAGGGAGAGCAGGTGAAGGCCTGGAGTGGGAGAGCATCCGGGGCCAGGAGAGCAGAGAGGCGGCTGTGTCCCCAGGGAGGGTGGTGTGACAGGAGGCTGTGAGACCGGAGCGCTGTGCCCCTGGGGTGGGGGGGGGTGGAGCCGGAGCGCGAGGCTGTCGGGTTGGTGTCTGAAAATCCCCATGGCTGCCGCTGGCAGTTTGGTTTCTGGCTGTCCCTCCCGCACTGGGGAGGACGGGAAGGAGCAGGCTTGGAGTGGAGGGGAAGACCCGAGTTCCGTTGTGTACTTGACAAGCTCTAGAGGCCAGTAGATGTTAGATACGTGGACCTGGAGTCCAAAACCAGGGGTAAAAATCTGGGAGTTTGGCGTGTAAATACTCATCCCATCCCTGAGATGAGACGAGAGAGGTCTGCGGTACTGAGTGTCCTCCGAGGCTCTGGCCAGCCTGTCATGTGGCCTCCAAAGGGGCACTCACAACAGTTCATTTATTCCCTGCAGCTTAGAGACTCAGCCCGGTGGCTCAGAACGCAGAGCCTCCAGCCATGAGCCTGACCGCCTCCCTGCCCTTCCCCTCCCCCGCCCCCCCCAAAGCGGGTGAGAACAGCGCCCACCGGAAAGAGGTGAGGAGAGTTGTGGAGCACAGGGCTGGGAGAGTGAGCCCTTGGGGAATGCTCAGCGGAGTTTGCGGGTACCGGGGAAGCCCCTGGAGCACCTCCCACCTGGGGGTGCAAGGAAGGGCTTCTTGGAAGGGGAGATCCCAGCAGTTTCGAAGGAGAAGCTAGTAAGTTTCCAGGACAACCCAGGCAGAGAATGAGCGTGTGTAGAGCAGAGGACGGAGAACAGCTTGTCACACAGGTCCCGCGTGTGTCTCACTCTCCGGGCGCCCCCCTCAGCTGCCCCTTGCGCACGTGTGTGCGCGTGCGCAAGCCCCGTGCTCCTTCTCCCACCTTTGCCTCCCTTCTCCAGGTTCCTGGCCCATGAAAATATAACAGATGTTTGCATGGGCGGATGGATGGAATGGAATTGTAGAGTCTAGAAATCCACCTGACCTTAAAGATAGATGAAAATTTCTATCTGGGAGTCAAGTATATCTTAAAAGGTGATTTTTTTTTTTCTCTCCATTAACTAAAAAATTTTTCTTAAATGATTGTTTATAGAAGTACAAAGAAGATGGGAAAACATCGCCTCTACGTCCCAGTGCTGTTAACTTTATTGTTTTTGTAGTTTTTACTTTTTTAATGAGGTGAGACTAGTAGATTCACACCTTCCATCAGAGATCCCCGGACCTCCTCCTCCCAGTCTGGCCACTGGAGTGAGAGGCAAGCCCCGCTCCCATCACACCCCCCCTGCCCGGGTGTCCCTGTCACACTGCAGAGCCTGGCTGTTGTACCCACTCAGTCCAGAAGGAAGGAAGTGCCTGGTCCTTTCCAGCCTCCCTGGGGGAGTGATGCCTGCAGGTCCCCCAAGTCTCTGCTCTCTCCAGTCTCTCTCACTGGGCCCCCGGTGTCTCTGTAGCATTCTGTACGTAGTGCTCATGGAGCGTACCTTCATTCTGCAAGCTCCCTGGAAAGGAGAGGCCCCCAGCCGGTCAGCATTGAGCCTCGTGTAAAGGACCCTGAAGGGCTGAGGAGCTCACTCTTTACTACTAGTGGTTATGGTGACTGGGGAGGGGCAATTATAAAGGGACAATTTCCAGATGATGATGAACTCAGACTTGTTTGTCTTTGTAGAAATTGTCATTATTTCAGGGTTGTATCCATAGAATAGTAACTTCAGAGGATTTTCAAGTATGTTTTGATTGTTGGGTAAGATGTAAAATCCAAGAAGTACTTGTCATCGCGGCTTCTTTCATTACTGACATGTAATGAGACCCTCTGTCCTTGACTTTGTTCCCCGTCACGGGCTACAAGGCCAGGGCCATCACACTGCGTGGGTCCGCGTCTCCTTTTATCCACCTGAAGGGCCCACAGGAGGCAAGGCTGCCCTTTGCCTGCCCGAGGCTGCATCTTCTCTCTCCTTCCTGGCACCCAGTGCCCCCAGGAGCGGGGAGAGCCAGGCCAAGCTTTGCAGTCTTCTGTCCAGTTCTGTGACAAAACAGTGGTTATGGGCATTTTGTTTGTTTTGTTGTTCCTTTTTTTAATCGAAGGAAAGGAGCACATAATGCTCTACACCTTAAAGTTTTAGCATTGATAAAATGACATTTGATCCTCCTTTCTGTGGCTTTGAAATACCCTTTCCTCACACTTCCTGAGGGAAGCAGCTCTCCTTAAATGTGTTTACATAAGCAAAGCCCTTAGTCGCCAGTTTTGCTTGTGGCTACATTATAGCTCCCCTCCCACCCCCCACCCCCACCCCCAGCTGCTGTGGTTTTTGAATTGTTTGCTTCAGTATTTTTGTTACAAATTAATATCTGCATTATAAAATGCATACCCTCTGCCCCCTAAATAATTTTTTCCTGCTTGTCATGTTGATAGTAGTAGAAAAAAATAGACAGCTAAGGGCACCTGGGTGGCTCAGTTGGTTAAGCGTCCGATTTCTTCGTTTCGGCTTAGGTCTTGATCTCAAGGTCGTGAGATCGAACCCCTCGTCAGGCTCTGCGCTCAGTGCAGAGTCTGCTTGAGTTTCTCTTTCCCTGTCACTCTGCCTTTCCCCCCCAAAAATATAAAAAATAAGACAACTAAGTGATTTAGAAAGCTTCGTCTTAGGAGTGACACTTTAACATGGTTATAGATTTATTTTTATTTTTGCTTCCTTTTAGTTTATTATAGTTAGAAAATCTTGTCTCTTAAGGCCATTAGGGATGGTAGTCTTAGTGTTTGAATTTTACTGGATCTGTATCAGCAAAGGGACATTTTCTTCGGAATTGGGGTGGGGATTGTGCGGGGCTGCTGGTGAATATTAGTGAGAGGCGTGGGTGTGGGAACCCACTTCCGTGACATGCAGAGATGGCATATCCATCTCCAGCTTTTGTGTTTGGTTTTTACAAAAGTGATGATAGAAATTGGCTCCGAGCATTTTGGAATTTGACTCTTTAATGGAAGCCCAGTGGCGAGCCATGTGACCTCATAGAGACTCTCTTAACTGCTGAACCTCCCCAGCTGCCTCCCTGCCCTCTTCCCCCTCCCTGAGCACCTGCCCCGCTCCATCCCACCTCTGCTGGTTTCCTGGAAGTGGGGTTCACCGCTCTCCTCCACTCCTTTCCCTCCTCCACCGGTCAGTGTCCCCTGCAGCCCGGGAGCAGGGGGCTCTCCTTCCCTGGCTCCCCACCTGCCCCTCTCCTTGGTCCCTCAGACTTGCTTCCTGCGCTCTTCTACGGAGGCCTCCCTGCTCCTGCTCTGCCTGCCTCGGCCCTGCTGGGGTCACTGCCCCCCTCTGACCCTCAACCTCAGAGACTCCGTCATAGGACATGGAGGGCAGTTGTGACGCCGCAGAGCTCCTGGTCCACGGTGGTCACTCAGCGTCAGCTCCTTCCTCTCCTCATGGGACTTCGGGGTCGTTTCCTCGGATGTTCCTTCTGCCCGCCTGAGTTTTCTCCTGCTCCCTGTGAGTGGAGGCCACCCTGTCCTGTTCCACACTGCACCTTCCTTGGGGTTCTTAGGTCACAGCTCTGGCTGTCAGCTGTTCTCAGCTGGTGACCTCGTCCCCCGGGCCCCCCCCCCCCCCCCCCCCCCCCCCCCCCGCCTACCAGGTGAGGGCGCTTGGGTTGCTCCCCGGCATAATCCCACCCCAGCCTTCTCTGTGTGTGGCAGCCGCTTGAGCTCCAGGCCCCTTCCTCACCCCCGCCCCCTGCCCCCCCTCAGCCTGAGCCACCCTTAACAGCCCACCTTGCCATGCTGCTGCCGGGCACTGTCCAGACCTTTTTGTCCACACACAACTGTCACAGCCTCCTAACTGGTTCCTCCCCACCTGCCTCCCACCTCCCATCTTCCATTCTGTACCTTCTGCCAGGGGCGATTCCTCTACCGGCTGTCACTTCCCCTTTCCGAAGCCTTCCCTCCCTCCCGGTCTGGCGGTGTCTGCCGCCCTACCGCCGGTAGAAATGCAGCGTGAGCCACATACGCAATCTTACATTTTCTAACAGGACATTAAATAAGCAAAAAATGGGCGAAATTAAGATTTTGTTTTCTCTATATACTCCAAATATTATCTCAACATATATGTAATATGAAATTATGAATGAGATTGTTTCCATAATTTTTCACGTCTTCAGAATTTGGTGTATTACACACACAGCACATCTCACTTTAGGCACATTTCAAGCGCTCAGGGCTGTGGGATTGGTGGCCCAGGGCTTCAAGGTAATGACCCAAAGCCCCTTAGCCGGAGACTTGGCTGTCCTGAGCCCCGGCTCACAATTCCAGACCTAATTCCCTGTCGCTGCTTAGGTGCTCCGGCCAAAACAGTGCTGCATGGGTCCCCACGCCCACCGGGACTGCTCTGTCCTGAGCCACTGCCAGCACAGTCCTTCCCACCCCCCGCTTCTCTCAGCATCCCCCCACCCCCGGGTCTGCTCGGGAGCTCCTCAGAGGCCAGGCTTCTGCTGATGCTGTTTTGTCACCGTGCGTCTAGATCACGGACCCACTGATACTAGAGAATTCAAGCTTAACAGGGTCATCCTGTTACTTAACATGGGGCACTAAGATTCTTTACCTTTTTTACTAGATACTTTCAGCAACAGAAATACACCTTTATGGTGAGAAACTAGGCCTCATTCTTTATCGAATACAGTGTTTACAGGTATTTGTTTCTTAATCAGAAAGATGGGAGTGAAATGCTTTCTTTTCTCTTCCTATTTTGTTAAATCCAAACCAAATGATAACCAGAGCTGTTTAAATTCAGTGAATCTCTACTAGCTAGCCCTAGAGTTGTGCCTCCTGCCCAGGCGTGGCGTCAGAGGCAGGCTTGTGTCCTGTTTCTGAGAACCCATGTGAGTGGCCCTGGCCTTGGATGGTGTCTGTCGGTGCAGGAGGTAGCAGCCCCGCCTTGCCCAGTCCGTTCGCCTGCTCTGGCTCCCTTCTTTCTCTGGGATGCCCAGTGCTGGCTCTGCTCCCACCTCAGCACCTCACCGCCACGGCTCCTTCTGTGAGGATGTTCTTCCCCACGTGCTCTTGGCCTACCCACTGAGGCTGTCAGCCCGCTCACCTAGCCCTTGCTGCCCGCACAGTCTTGCTAGGCTCTCCCGCCTGAGATCAGAAGATGCTCCAGCCTCGTCCCCATCAGCACTGTGCCTTCTCCCCTGGTTTGTTTTTTTCCACAGCTCTCGTCACCCTCAGATCTTGCAGATCTCACTGTCTTCTCCTCCCGCTTGGATGGGAGTGCCTGTTTTAATCAGTGCTTTATCAGCGCCTGGCATTAATGCATTCGAGAAAGAATGGAGGAATGATGACTGAGCGAGCGGGTGGGGGAGCGGGGCTGTAGGTGAGTCTCCTGGCCTCCCCGAGCCTCTGTTTCCTGGTGGTAATACGGTGATTGTATCTACCTTCCTAGGGGGCAGCGGCTGTCTTAACAGTGGTCTGTCCCCCGTGGGAGGTAATTTGGCAATATCTATAAAAATTAAAATGTAGATACCTTTTGCCCCAGCTGTGTTACTGGGACTTCACCCTGCGGTGGACTCATACACGGGGAAACAGCCGTGTGCGCCACGGAAATGTCCAGCGGTGGGGACTTTGAAAACAAATGACTGTGTTTCCATCCGTGTGAGTGAACGCTCTGCAGCTCTAGGAGAGAACAGGGGAGAGGTCTCGGTCCCCACGCAGACAGCCGGGCGGGGCGCACGGTGCCTCGTGTGCTCTGTGGTGTGAAGGACGGGGGTAGATGGATTGATCTCCACGTTTGCCCTGTCCGTGAACAGAGATGCTCTGGAGAGAGAAATAGGAAGCTTCGTGCCGGTGACTCTGGGACAGGTGATCTGGAACAGAGGAAAGGGATGCGCGCTTTATGTGAATGACGAATAGGTTGCCTACTCAGACAAACCAGAGGTGGCCTTGCGGGGTCCTTTTGAGGTTAAAGAGCACGTGTGCAGAGCCCCTTGCCCAGCACCCGGCACGCGGAGCGGAGCCTCCGGTGGGAGGTCGGCACTGCTGTCCCATTGTGTGTGCCGCATGCCCCAGCCCTGGAGGAGCCCCGGGTAGTGCCACTCGAGGCGGATGCTGGCCACGCTGGGGCGCACGACCTGCCAGGGAGAGCCTCCTCTGCGTCCAAGCCGGTCCCGGCGCCTTGCTGGCTGGGGTTTGCGGCTGCCTGCTCTGCTGTCCCTGATTCCCAGGTACCTGGCCGGGGGCTCAGAAGGGGAGGCTCGGGTGTTTGTCCATAAGTTACATCCACGTATCTGCTTATAGTCGTCTCCATGCACCTGTTTAATAAGGAATGAAGTCTCTAAGTGTGTTTTGTTGTCCCGGTGACATTTATGGTCACAACAGTGTTGTCATTCTTTGTCTCCACGCCTCACAGTTGCGGAACAATACCGTTTACTTGACAGTATTACAATTTCAGAGTCTAATGGAATTATTTTTGTGTTTCTCTTTAAGCCAAAAATAAAATTTTCTCCTAAGCATAGTGCTGGAAGTTTTGATGTTCGTCCTTAAAAATTTCCACATAGGATAGCGTGGCAGTGGTGTTCTGTTGGCAAGACTGCGGTCTGTCTGGTTGCAGTGACGTGTGAGGGGCAGGAGCCGAGAGCCACGGTGCTGGCTGCCGGTGTAGGTGAGCCATGGGGGCCGCCCCCGGTGCAGGTGAGCCATGGGGGCCCAAGGCCGGCTGGGCAGCCTGGGGGCCCGGCAGGGACAGCATGGAGGCAGGCCCCCCAGGATGAAAGCCCCGGTCCGGCCTTGTGAGTTACCTCTGTAGCCTCTTGAGGAAGAAGCAGTGAAGGCCTCACGGAAACCCTGCCAGAGTGGGCGCTGGGCTTTTGGGTTGTTGGCATTGGCGTAGGTAGGAGGGAAGGAGGCAGGGGATGAGAACGTTGTCTGTGTCCCCAAGGCCAGCTTGCGTGTCGCTGTTGACTTCAAGGCCGGCGGTGCCGCCCTGTGGCTCCAACACCGTGGGGCAGTAGGCTGTGTCACCTGCTGAGCAGCCTCTTCCCGCCCAGGTCCTGCTATTCTGCAGCTTGTTCAGTCTGTCCATCTCTTCTCTGGAAAAAAACGAGTGATTTCATGTTCTGTGCTTTTCTGTGAAGACGCAGCACACTCAGCACAGGTGTGCAAAGCTGACGGCAGGCCGGGGGGGTTCGTGTCGGTGCCCTGGGGCCCCCCAAGGCTCAGTCCAGGAGTCCCAACCAGGGAGGGGAAGTGGTGGTGTGGAACTCACCCTGAGGCACCCGGTTCCTGGGCAGACGGCGGTGGAGAGGGTTTGGCAGGAGCAGCCTCTAAAAACTTGGGAGTCTGGGGAACTTCTGGTTGGCTTCCAGTGATATGCTTTGGGACCAGGCACCCTGGAGCAGGGCACCCAGGGGGGAGCCGCCACGCTGCTGAGCCCACGGCAAGCTCTGCGCACAGGGACGTGCACGTGTTGTGCCTTTGGGTAGTTTTCACTTCGGCCTCTTGCTCTTTTGGTTTTAAAGGCAAGACTCCTGATCTGTGCCTGTGAAGGGAACAGCTGGCCAGTGGACCAGAAATTAGCATGGCGTGGAGTGGCAGTGATTAGGCACATCCTCCTGAATTAATCGTCTGTTTATTTTTTTAAATACTGCCTTGTTCCAAAGAAGATTTGGAGGAATTGCTTTTAAAGATGCACACGGGACAGCGAATCTGAGTGAGGAAGTTGCAGTGAAGCCAGGGCTGAGGTAGAGCCCAGCAAGTGTGCTTTTGCCAGGGCCTACACGTTGACTCCCCCCAACCCTGGAGGAGCCCGGGCAGAGGGGCAGGTGTAGACGGCACATGACGTACGTGACGATAAAATGCAGAGAAGCCGGGGGGCATAGCTCTCCTGGCTGTGAGGACCACGAGCCTTTCCTGGGGGTCTTCGTAGGGAGGATGCTGTGTGTAGGGGCCCAGGAATCACAGACTCAGGTGCTCCTTGCATAAGAGATGAAAGTTGCCCGAGGGGCTGGCCCTCTCACCGGTGTGTCCCAGCGCCTGGTATGGTGTCTGGCACGTAGTAGGCTCTCAGCGGTGGGTGTTGAATGCCTGACTCTCTCAGCGAAAGCCATTGGCCTGTTAACAGTCAGTGCAGTTCTAGAAAGTAGTTCTCCAAGGGGCCCAAATGCTCTTCACTGGCTTGGCTGACCGCGGGGTAGAGCATGCGGTGCCTGGATGGACTCATCCATTCTCACCGAGAAGCAGACAAGTTTCTTGCTGGAAAAGTAGACCTTTAAAGCTTCTCCATTGTGATAACTTGTTCTCCTTTGTTTTCACAGAGACTAATAGACAAGTCACGCGTAACCTGTGTCAGATGGGTTCCTGGTTCGGAAAGCCTTTTCCTAGTGGCCCATGCGAGTGGGAGCATGTACTTGTATAACGTGGAGCACACTTGTGGCACCACAGCCCCCCACTACCAGCTTCTGAAGCAGGGCGAGAGCTTTGCCGTACACACTTGCAAGAGCAAATCCACGAGGAACCCTCTCCTTAAGTGGACAGTGGGCGAGGGGGCCCTCAACGAGTTTGCTTTCTCCCCAGATGGCAAGTTCCTGGCCTGCGTGAGCCAGGACGGCTTTTTGCGGGTGTTCGACTTTGACTCGGTGGAGCTGCACGGCACAATGAAGAGCTACTTCGGAGGCTTGCTGTGCGCGTGCTGGAGCCCGGACGGCAGGTACATTGTGACGGGCGGCGAGGACGACCTGGTGACCGTCTGGGCTTTCGGGGACTGCCGAGTGATCGCTCGAGGCCACGGGCACAGGTCCTGGGTCAGCGTCGTGGCGTTTGACCCCTACACCACTAGCGTGGAGGAGAGCGACCCCATGGAGTTCAGTGGCAGTGACGAGGACTTCCAGGACCTCCTCCATTTTGGCCGAGACCGGGCCAACAGTACCCAGTCCCGGCTGTCCAAACGGAACTCTGCCGAGAGCCGCCCCGTCAGTGTGACGTACCGGTTCGGCTCGGTGGGCCAGGACACGCAGCTCTGCCTCTGGGACCTCACGGAAGACATCCTTTTCCCTCACCAGCCCCTCTCGAGAGCAAGGACACACACCAATGTCATGAACGCCACGAGCCCTCCTGCCGGCAGCACAGGGAACAGTGTCGCGGCGCCCGGCAACTCCGCGCCCCCGCCCCTGCCCCGCTCCAACAGCCTCCCCCATTCCACCGTCTCCAGCGCCGGCAGCAAGAGCAGCGTGGCCGACGGCGCCCTCGCTGCTGGGGTCAGCAAATTCGCGACGCTCTCCCTGCACGACCGGAAGGACAGGCACCATGAGAAAGACCACAAGCGAAACCACAGCATGGGACACATTTCTAGCAAGAGCAGCGACAAACTGAACCTGGTTACTAAAGCCAAAACGGACCCAGCTAAAACCCTGGGGACGCCCCTGTGTCCTCGGATGGAAGACGTTCCCTTGTTAGAGCCACTCATCTGTAAAAAGATAGCACATGAGAGACTGACTGTGTTAATTTTTCTTGAAGACTGTATAGTCACTGCTTGTCAGGAGGGATTTATTTGCACATGGGGAAGGCCTGGTAAAGTGGTAAGTTTTAATCCTTAATGCTGCACCAGATCTAGAACTTGAATAGGTAGTGATTTTTTTTCTTGCGGGAGGGTGGGGTGTACAATGAATGTGAATGGCACTTCTTACTCTTAATGTAAATCTAAATGCATCAGAGCCATAATTTTGGATACTGCATGCCATGTAATTCTGAATCATTTGATAATTCAACTTAGAACGTTTAAAAAAAAATATAATCAAACTAATTGCCAGCCAAGTCAGTCACCCTCCTGGGAGTATATAGAGTCCCAAGGTTAGCGCTCCTGTATTAGACTATTTCGACTTTAGGAAAATCATGACAGTGTGGGGAAACAATGACTTTAAAATGCTAAAATTAAAATTTCTGCTTTAACTGGAATATTTTTGCTTAACTACTCAATTAGAATGTTGTACACCTGATCAGAGTGTGTGTTCAGTATGGACGGCCATTAATTGTCATTTCTAGTCCAGTTTTTATCTTAATCATAAAATGTTTAGGAATCTATGAAATTTAACTTTAGGAACAAAGCATTCAGCAGGGTTGATTGATATTATTTTTACATTGTTCTGGCAATCCACAGAAAGAGAAGAGCCTTAATTTTTAAAACCCATTTTAGTCATTTTATGACAATTAAAATTGTTTAATAAACATCTTTTTTCAAAGAAGCAGTTTGTAGCACTTTGATTGAGATTTGGTGCACTGAATAAAATACCCACCTTCCTCCGAGCCCGGCCAGCTCCCGGGAGCCGCGGGCCGAGGACGTCAGCCCCAGGTGTCAGAAGTGCCTCTTGCCACATAAGCCAAGACCTTTTATGTTGGATGTGCTTTGCTTATGTTTTTTTCCAACAAGGGAAAGGTTTTGGTTTCTTTTGCGGTTTTCTGTGGGTTTTTTGTTGTTGATGTTTTTGGTCAAATAAGCACGACTGTAGGCCCAGGACAGTCTTCAGCCCTGTTTTGTAAAGACTGACAGACACCCCCCCTGCCCCAGGTTCAGAATGCTCCCCGAGGTTGCCCTGGTTTGGGTTTTGTTTTCCCGCCTAGAGGGGAGGCACAGGTGCAGGTCGCCCCCTCTTACTACTGGGTGGCCGTCGTGATCCCGCCCGCTCGGGCTCCGCCCTCCCTGGCCTCCAGCTGGACCGCCTCACCCCTGGCCCTGGTGAGCGGCCGAGTGAGCCCCTCTGGCTGGACGCCCAGCTGCTTCCGCGGGGGCTGGTGCGGTTCTCATGCCTGTGGTCCTTATCGGCTGCGTGAGGAGTTTCAGATTCCAGTTTCACGTGGGAGGAGATGGTTCTCTGACCTACATAGTTTATGTCAAGATGATGGTTATCTTATTTGTTAACTTATTTTGGTCATTTTGGTTTGTTTTCTGTTTTGCACACCTTTGTCATTAAATGTAGAGATGCTGATCGTTTACACTCGTTTGAGTAGTGGATGCGAATCAGCAAAGTGGACACGAGACTCATTTCTCTGCAGCGTGCAGCTCTGTGTGCTCGAACGCGGCCTGCAGCCCTCCCGGAAGGCCGGACCCCGCTTCCCCGGGCCTACTGCCCCCACCCTCCCCCCAGCTCACTCTACCCACCCTGCTCCTTCCCTGGGAGGGCTTTCTGTTACCAGTAACAGTGTTCCACCACGTGAGGGGCGTGCTGGCCTTCCAGGTGCACCCCCCCCCCCCCCCGTTTATGCATGACATCATGGTATGTGTTAATGTCCTGTTTACTCTTAAGATGTGGTCCTTTGTTCCTAAATGTTAAGTGACCTAAGGCAGCAAAGACAGCCATCCTTGTGGACTGTTTCAACTTTGGAGGCTAAATTGGGACATCAGATGGAGAGAATCAGAACCAACACTCCAGGTGCAATTTTCGGTACCTACATAGTTTTAGAAATTTCAGTTCAAATGCTTCTGAGGCATTGAGTATGCAGTTTCAAAATTCAGAACTTAGAATTTGGCCCAGGCAGTGGCCGATCCCAGGTAAGTAGCCTTCATGGGAAGCTTCTGGTGACCTTTCGGTTCTGAGTGCATTGCTTGCTGCATTGCCGGCAGGGAAGCTGTAGTGTGCGCGCTTTCTGACCCCGGTCACCCTCTGGCGCCCTCCGCTGCACGCGCTGCGGTAAAGGAGGGATGGCTCGGGGGCACTGGGGGTGGGAGAGGCAAGAGGAGGAGATTATTGTTCCCCTAAAATCAAGCTCTGAAATATGCTGACAGGAGCCCGTGGTGTCTCCCCCCCCCCACTCCCACCCCAGTTTTAAAAACCATGGTCATGTCCCAGTTCGGGATTTGGGGCTTGGTCACAATCGTGTTCTTCCCGTTTCTGCTGGTGATTGTGTCCTTAACATCTGCCCGCCCCCGCTTTGGGGCCCGTTGCTGGGTGGCAGGTACCGGGGAGGGGCTGCGCCGCGGCCCTTCTGACGCCCGCCCCTTTGTTCACCAGTCAGCAGATCACCTGTCCTGCAGTCGGGGGACAGAATGCAAGGTGTTCTTCGCGACCGGGACTAGAGCTGCCCCCCCACCCCGCCCCCCGCTTGAGGGCACTGGAGGGGCGGGCGGGCCCTCCCTCGGGCTGGCTCCTGCAGCCCTGGGGCGCTGGGGGGGGGGGCCCGCGGGGTCCTGGTCTCCCAGGGCCAGACAGCTTCTGCGGCAGCCCTGAGCGCACATCTGGGGAGCGCTGTTCTAGTGTCCTCACCAGGCTTTGAGCTTCCTCACTGAAACTCTTCCAAGTGTTCTCGCTTCAGCGTTGTCCTGAGCAAGAATATCTTTTCTAAACCAACCTCTGGAAGAAAACCTCTGGAAGGAGGCTGCTCCTGAGCGGACGAAAGCGCGGACGGAAGCTCAGGTGGTGCTGGAACCCAGCTCCCTCCTGGCCTGTGTGCAGGGGCGCGGGCCCTGCGCCGCCGCGGTCCTCCCCGCCGCTCTGCCCTGCTGTGACTTCGGGCCACCCCAGCCCTTCCCTTAGGTTCTCCTCTTCCTCAGGGGCACGGGGATTAAAATCCCTGAAGAGGGCTGGAGAAGGAAGCCTTTGGAAAACCCTGCCTTCTTTTAAAAGCAAATGTGTAAGAGGGAGTAGGCACACTCTTTAAAAATAATCGGTAACTTTGGGTTCTAAGTTCGCTTAAGATCGTGGTAAAGAATCTTAGTTTTGTCTTTTGTGCTGATCGAACCTCCTAGAGCATTTTGGAAGTGTTCTGTGAGCCACTGCCTTGGGACTGAGGATCAGTACTTGGGATAGGACAGGGGAGGAGTGGAAAACAGAAGTAAGCTGTCCCCACTACTGCCCCAGTCACTCAGAAGCCACAAGGAACAAAACGTCCTGGAACTGTCTGTACCAGTCTTTATGGGCATGTGCACACATCCCAGTGGGACTCAGGTGTCCTGCTTCAGTGTTTGGCCTAACACCCAAGTCCTAGCTGGCAAGTTCCCCCGTTCCCCCAGTCACCCCACTTCCTGAGGTGCATCTGGAATTTCTAAGACCCTGTCAAGTGTTGAGTTGGCATGGAAGTTGGTGAAGCTGCTTTATCAGACATCCTCACTTGTGTACAGGGCTCTCCTCACCTCCGGCCTCGGCAGAGAGGTGTTTGGGTTTTTTGTTGGGGAAGCTCAAGTGTGAGGGGAAAGGTCACTGGGTCAGGGAGGGCTGGAGAAGAAATCCGTTGGGAAACCCAGATGCCGCATTCATGTACCGCACTGTCCACGGAAGACCTAGAAGCAGAGTCCGACTGGCTTTTCTGGGAGAGACACACGGAGCACAGCATCCCTTCTGTGCCCAAGGGCTCAGCCAATGTCACCCGGCCAGTGGCCCCTGATTGACTTCCCAGCACTGCTGGGGGTGTCCACTGTTGGGCTTTCCTTCCACGAGGGGACCCCTGCACGTGTGTTGTGGGCCTAATAAGTAACCAGGCGGTGCCAGCCATCCTGGGAACCCAGCAGGGCCCAGCGGCCAGGCCCTCCTTGTCCAGCACGCCTGTCACCGTGGGCTGCTGGGGACTGTCATCTGTTCAGGTCACCGAGGGGCTCAGCTCCGTGACCCCAGGGATGGCCCGCGAGAGAAGAGAGCGGAGTCCGGGGCTCACACTGCAAAGCACTTGTGCTCAGAGCCCAAGTTCAAAGCTGTGTGAAAATGCCCCTCCCCCACGGAGAGCACAGTCCCCCTGGTATTAACTCTGATTCGTTGCTGCACCTGTTAGATGACTTCGTGTTGTGCTCACACTGCTGTCTCTCAATTTCAAAGTGTAAAAGGAAAAATTTCCTGCATCTTTTTATTTCTGTATACCTAAGTTTATTAGAGACTGCTATGTTAGGTGACCTTGTATAAAATTGTATGATCATTTACCTTTAACGAAAATCAAAAGTAAAATATGTATTTCCTTTTTTATATTTTCGTCTAATTTCTTGAATAAATTTGATAAAGAGCCTTCCTACCATGAAATGTTGATAAATTAAGTTCTTATAACTGTTACAGTAATTAGTGAAGCTTTAATACCAGTATTGTTAATTTATCACTTTAAGAAAATCATGTTTTGGTTTACTGTTGGTTTTTGGCTGTTCTCTTGTCACTGTCACAGCTCGAGACTCGCACACTGGCCGTGTGTCCGCGGACGTGAAATAAACACGAGCGAATGAGCTGTGCGTGTAGACAGTTTGCGGCAGTCACTTTCCCAGCTGGGCTTCACAAACGTCTCAGCCAAAAAAGAAAACTTCTGAACGCTGTAAATTACGTCCTCTTCAGCCACCCAGCCAGCCGCTGGGGGCGCGGGGAAGCCGGCAGGCCTCCGTGGGCGCTCTCTTCCTGCGGGGGGTTCCTTGCCTTCCTCCTGGCCCTGCGCGGCGTGCTGGGCCGTGCTGGGAGCTTGGTTGCCGCCTGGAGGCCCCCGCGGGCCTGCCCACTGCGGAAGGGGCGGTGGGGGAGGGCCCGCCGAGGGTGGGAGGAGCTGGCCGCCATCCCGTCCTGCCCTTGAGCGTCCTCTCACTCTCTGCAGCACCCTGACGTCTGCGACCCCGAGTACCTCCGGGCCAGGACCACAGCCTAGACCTGCAAGGTCCCCGGACGCCGAGAGGCAGGACCGAGCCCTGGTCAGGCCTGCGTGCTCCTACGTGACGGGAGACCTGCGGGCCTGCAGCGAGGGGCTGGCGGGGCCCCAGGAAGCTCCTCCAGGGGCTGGACCCCAGCACCTTCCTGACCGGGCCAGCCTCCCAAGCCTCCGGGACGAAGTGTGTGCGCTTGGCCTCTGACGCTGTGCTGCCGAAGCAGAAGAGAGCGGCTCTGGCTCCGGCCTCACAGGGGCCTCCCCGCATCTGCCGCCGCAGGAACAGGGGTGTTTTCCTGAGCATGGAGTAGATTGTGAGCCCGCAACACTACTAGGTGGACAGCAAGTTTAAAAAGACACAACATTGTAATCTTTTAAAAATAGTTTGTGCCTTGCAAATATACTCTAGGTCCGTCTCCATGTGTGGCTGCCTTTGAAAGAAACACTTGCGTGTGGGCCAGCGGGCCCTGAAAGGGACGGAGCCTCTGGAGGCGCTCAGTCCCGTCCCCTCCTCCAGTGTTGGTGGCCTCCAAACCAGCCTCTCGCGTTGGGTGGGGACCTTCTGGAAGCGACTCCAGCCAGAGAGGCTTTAGGGAGACACGAGAGGGTCCCCCGGGGGTGAGAGGCTGTGCTTTGCCTCCAGGCACCGTTCTCAGAGCTGCCCCTCCGTGCCGGCACCGAGAAAGCCTTTTCCGCGGATGCCCAACGAGAGCATCGTTTTCTCCGGGGGACTTCTCTCGCTAGAGGCCAGGCTGAGGGGCCTCTCTGGGGAAGTGTGTCACCTTCGGTGTAACCTGTCAGGCAGGTGGAGGCTGCCACAGGGACACGGTCCACTGTCCTGCAGGAGCCAAGGCCCCAGACCCAAAGTGAGCAGTGGGTCTGGGGCAGGTGGGGAGCCGAGGCCCTGCTCCGCCCATCTCCCACGCCTGGCTCGGGTGCTCTGGGCCCCCAGACCCCCCAGGCACTCTGTGTTGCTGCAGGCAGCGGTCTGGGTCACGCGAGCCACGGTGAGGCCCTGGCGGTGGGGGGGGGGGG
>NW_027397070.1:70421378-70535127 GCF_003265705.2 Callorhinus ursinus
GGGGGGGGGGGGGGGGGGGGGGGGGGGGGAGGGCGGGAAAGCACATCCACGGCGGGAAGCTCCTGGAGGAAGGTAGCCTGGTGACATCTGTCTCCGGGCCATCTCTAAAGGGACATCACTTGACAAGTGATATTTGCCTCTTAGTCTCTGCGTGACCAAGACCTGGAGTATTTCAGCACTTACTTTTCAAAATGAAATCTCTAGCAGGAAGAAAATGGCCACTCTGGTGAGAACAGAACAGCTTATTAAATATTAGATTCCGGAATCGTCCCTCGTCCGGTAATAGCTCCCCCGCCCCAACCCGGGGGCCTAATAGGCTATTAGGCGGATGCCCAGAGTCTCGGCCGGGCTGGTGTTTGCGCAGTTCTTCGTCACCAGCTGTCGGGTGTCTGGCGGGCCACCAGCAGTCCCCCCACCGCTGAGGACAAGTGGCCTCCACGAGGTCGGCGGCGTGCAGGCCGGGCGGGCCTGACTCCATCCGCCCGGGCCTGTTCTTCGCTCTTCCTGCCCCTGAAGAGTCACCACGGAGGACACAAACGCAGGCCCGCCTCCGGAGCAGGGCTTCCTCGCGACCGCGGTCTCAAGTCTTTGATGGGGGCCTGCGTGTGCTGCCCGTCTTTCTCTGTCCCCTGGTAACCTTTAAACGAAAGCACAGCTTATAGAAATAAGGTGACTTTGAGTCTTTGAACGGCCACATTTCCCGCGATGCCTCCACAGTCCCCATCACAGCAAAGCCAATTCCATCTCCAGGAAGGGAACCGGGGGGTCGACGTCCCCCTGACCGTGCCCGGCCAGACGGGGCCCTCCTCCCCCACCGCTGGCCCGCAAAGGCCTCACGGGCGGGGCGGCTTGTGTCCGACGCTCCCTCGCGCCCTCCTAGGAACGTCCCAGACCCTCACCTGCGCCCCGGAGGCACCTACACCCTGGGGTGCATGCCCCTGCGGGGCCCCCTCTGCTTGGTGCCCGCCATTGGGTGTGCTTCCGCCGCTCTGTCCCTTGTCCCTTTGCTCTCCACCGAGCCCTCGGACTTTCCCCCATGCCAGGCTGGCATCCCAGGCCCCTTCCCAGCTCGGTGCCCGAGGGGCGTCACCCGGGTGTGGATCCCAGCTGAGCGCTGCTGCACAGCGTCTGTAAGAAATTGTTCGCCACGGGTGACATCAGAAGGGCTAATCCCATTACCCAGACCCTGCGGTTCCCTGGGCATCTGGCAGTTGAGGGTTTATGGGAGCGTGGACGGCAGAAGCTGGGAGGGAGGGTGGGTTTGAGGTGGCCGCTTGCTTAGGTGACCTTCGTGATCTCTTGAACCCGGGCCTCCCGTGGACGGTAGGACAGCAGGGGGGTTGTTCTTGGGGAGGGGGCGGCAGAGGCTTCAGCCAACGGAAGCTGGAGGAGAGCGGCCTCCCCCTGGAGCCCCCGAGGATGGGATGGCATTTCAGGGTGCCCCCGCTGACCCTTCTGAGCCTCAGCACCCACCCTCCACCAGCCGCCGGAGAGGGGCCAGGGCAGGATTGGAGAGGGTCTAAGGCAGGGAAGGGCTGCGTGGCCGCGGAGCGCTGCAACGGGGGCCGCCCCAAGTGCCGGTGCGCTACACAGCATTCCCAAGGCTTCACACGGAAAAATGACGTAAAATACATCATTAGTAATTTGTATACTCATTACCTGTTAAAATGGTAATATGGGGTATATTGGGTTAAGTATATTAGAACTAATTTCACCTTTTAATTGTTAAATGTGCTCCTAGAATTTTAAATTTCACGTGTGGCTTGCCTTGTCCTCGTGTTGGACAAGGCTGGTCTGGGGCGGGGGTGGGGGTGCCTTTCTCAGTGTGTCCTGAGTCTTTAGATAACCTTGGGTGCCTCCAGTCACCGTCCTCTGGACACAGGGCTGGGGCTCTGTCCCCAGGCTGGATCACCGCGCGCTGCCCCTTTAGCAAGAGGGGGAGAAAAGGGACCTCTTGGTGTTGTAGACTTGGCACTGTTCCTGGACATCCTGTAGCTCCTGGAAACCACTTGATTGCGGAGGCAGAACATTCTTGTGATAAAGGCTTCTTCACTGCGGACTGTCGCCACGGAAGCGGGGTCCGACCTTGGCCTCCCTGCAGCTCGGTGGAGGCCGTGAGGAGGGACGGGTCCCCTCCGTTGGTGGGCGGCCGCGTCCCTGCAGGGAGGCAGGGGGCCCAGGGTCGGTCGGCAGCCCCTCCAGCCGTCTAGCTGCCTGGCGGCCGTGCGGCCCCCCGAGGGGTGTGCGTGGGAAGCACGGGGGGCGCTCCGCCGAGGACGCCGGCGCGGGTTGTGCTCCTGGATCCCAGGGGAAGGGCTCCTGTAGATTCCGAGCAGGCCTCCGTGGGACGCTCCCTTTGCTCCTGGCTTCCTGATCGGGTCTAGGTGAACAGGCGTCAGTTGTGAGAAAACGAGGTAGAAGGCGTCGCGGTGGGACGTCGCGTTTCCCAGCCCCCGCCCCCGGGGTGCGCAGTGGCGCCCGGTCGCCGTCTGCACCCGCACAGGCCCGGGCTGTGCAAACACAGCGCCGTTCGCTTCGAGTTCAAGGCCTGTCCCGTGGCAACAACGAACCAACTGAAGCGTTTTCTAGGACAGCTTAAGTTTGTGTGCACAGAACTGAAAATCTAGCTTCAGTGTCACACTCTTGTTACCTTAAAATCCTTAATAAACGAACGCCAAACTGTGATGAGACTCTGCATCCCAGTGAGTGTGGAGAAATGTAGATGCTCTTTGCTATGCCCGGGGCTAGCTGGCAGGGGGGTCCCAGCTCAGGCCTCCCGCCTCTCAGTGGGGGCCACCCCCATGGCACACACGCCCCTCCTGCGCCCTGTCCCCAGATCCGACAGCCCAGGGCCCAGATCCTTCTTTGTCTTCCCGCTGAGCCCCATACTCGACGCCGAAGCCTGAGGGGCGCCACCATCACACCCCAGCCGGAGAAAGCGAGAGCACCCCGTCCCCCCAGGAGGAAGGCACCCTTAGAAAGCGTTAGCCCCCGTCTGTCGTGGCCGACCCGCTGAGGGGACGGGGCGTGAGGTCAGAGGGCAGCGCTGCGGGAGCGGGGGGGGGGGGCCCTCCCCTGGGGGCCTCGCCGTGCTCTGGGCAAGGTGGCGACCGGGCTCACGATGTCCCAAGGAGCCCAGGCCCCGAGAGGCCGCCCGCTGCTCTCCAGGCCAGCCGTGCCCACTGTCGGACGCCCAGGCCGGGGCCGGCTTCCGTGCTTCCTGATCAGCTGGGAATGTCACACGGTGGCGTGGGTAAGAATTAAGTCGATGAAAAATGGAGGATTTGTTCCAACAGTGGCTAACAACCCGACAGAAATCCGTGGTCGTGTGACCTCTGGCAAAGGAGGAGTGTGGCTTTCTTGGCCGCCCCGTGTTTTGCTGGATTAATGTAAACTGCTTTGTTTGCAGGGTTTATTGTCATCCCAAAACCAGGCCAGCTCTCCGGGTGGAACTGTAGTGTAGTGGCCCGCCCCTGCTCGAGAACCTTCGCCCCGACGACCCGGCCCCGAGGCAGCGACGGACGGAGACAGGAGCTCGGACCCTCGCAGAGGCAGCTGTCACCCGGAGTCGCGTGCGAGGACCCACGGGGCCCGCTCGAGAGGGTGCGCTCTGCCATTCACCCAAAGAGGCGGTTCCCGTTTTTAAATCCTTCTTTTGGGGCTGCAGTAAAAAATAAGAAAGGGGATTTTCTTGCTTTTTACTCAGAAGTTCAGTGTAATTAAAATCTCGTATATATCTATATAACCTATACATATATATATAGTGTAAAATAAAATATTTCTTGGACAAGAAGTCCCCTTAAACTCAACTGTTACAAACAGTACTTCACTCTGTTTTTGCACTGTTTTTATACGTAGGTGGTCAGAGACAACCTGGAATGCACTCGTGAAGAAAGCTGTTGCTTTCTGACTTAAATCTGTCATTCAGGAGGATGGATGCTGCAATCATAGATTTTTACAAATTGGTTGCACTTAAAATAGTTTAATGCTATTAGGGAATTACTTTAAATATGGGTCTCACAGACTCGCGGCCCTCCAGGGTGTTGAAGATGCTCTTTTTAATCTTAACATTTATTTTAATACTGTTGTTTCCAAAGCAGGCAGCTCTGTATTAGATGTATAAATGATGTGATTGTGCTACTGGGGGACATGGTTACTTCACCAGTAATTTCCATCTTTTATGAGGGACATTTCTAATTCATGAAAAAATTAATATTAAAACTATCTTGAATATACCATTGGTTTAGCTTCTGTTAAGTTGACTCAATTTTCAATGTGACTTTTTGTTCAATTAAAGTTTAGTATAAAATGGGATGCGTCCTTTTTCCACCCCGGTCCTGGAAGCCCGAGAGCGGGGCTCATCTGGAGAGTTCTGTGGCTCCCGGCTTTAAGTCGCTGTCGTCGCTGAGAGCCCGTGACCACACGTGCATCGCGGCGTCCGGGGAGGCCGGCGTGTTCTGTTGGCCGCGGGGACCATCGGGGGTGGGTGTCGGGTCGAGACCAGCTCGGGGGCAGCTGCAAGCACAGTGCCGCCCGCACCCGAGCAGAAGGCCGTCACTTTTACCGACGTCCGCAGCTGCACCCTTGGGAAGCATTTTTATCTGGTGTGACCAAACCACGAAGCGTCCAAGCGAACACGTTAAGTCGGGGCACGTCCCACGACCGAGGCAGGAAACCGAGCGCACGCCCTCCGAGAGCTGCGCGGAGGCCCCGGGTCCCCGGGACAGGCGCTCCGCGGTGGTGAAGGCCACGACATAGACGCCTGTCGTTCTAGCGACAGAGTCAGAATTTATCAGTCGTCTACATTCACAATGACCTGCGTATTAAAACCGCACATTCTGGATGGTCTCTCTGTCATGGGCACCAAAGCGCCGGCTTCTAGGCGTGTCGGTGACGCACAAAACCCCGCGCATGCAGGTCCAGGGACACACAAGGTGGCCCACATACCGGGGCAGGTGAGCAGAGGCCGCCCTTGAAAACGGAGTCCAGCGTTCGTCTTGTGACCCTCCGGGGCAGGGCGGGCTCCTTTTTCTATGAAGGGACAGGTGGAAATCTGGTTGGCACGAGGACAGCGGTCACGTGGGTGAAAATTCAAGCTCGGTTTGGTCAGACGCCCCGGCTGTGCTCCCCCCACGTCCACATCCTCAGGGTGGGCGGTCCTGGCTCTGCGCCCCCTTTGCTCAGGCTCTGGAGCAAAGCTGTCAGGTGGGCCCCGATTTGCTGTCGACGCGTCTGTACTAGGAACAAATCTATGGGCTCTTGTAGCAAGTAGGCCAAGGTGGCTTCCAAAATCAGACTGCCTTGTAACTGCCCCCCGCGCCCCCACGGGCGTGCAGCCCCCGGCAGGCCCCAGGCAGCCGGCAGCCGGGCCACCCTCGAAGCCAGGGAGGGCGCAGCACGACTTGCGAGTGCTCTTACGTGCTGCCTTGAGCTTCCGTCCTTATTTGGGGCTCGTGAAGGCGAGCTGCGCGCCCGTGGGGACAGGTCTAAGGGAAGCTGGGAGGAGGCCGATGCTCCAGGGCGAGTCAGCGAGCTTGGTGGCTGCCACGTGGCGGCCAGAGGAACACGGCAGGCCCCGGGAGCGGCCTCCGCGCAGGGAGGCGGGGGGCAGGGAGCCGCAGTGCCCAGGCCACTTGGGGGGCGTCCCCGCTGCCGTTTCTGCTCCACAAGCAAGTTCACACGCTAAGGTGCTGTCAGCAGTGGGACCCTTGGACCAGTGCACCAGGCCACCCCTCTGCCCCGGGAGCAGCTCGCGCCTCCTTGCCTCGCGCCCTCTCGGGCTGAGAGCAGGAGGCCCGGTGGGTGAGGAGCGGAGGCTGGGGCACCGGCAGGTGCTCAGTAAACACTGTGCAATGAGCCGACTTGACAGGGTCGGGGGGAGCATGACTCTGACCCCACTTCCCTTCTGGAGCTTTGTCGCTCGGGAACAGCCTTGCCTGCAGAGGCTCAACTGGCCTTCAGGTCTCCTTCCCCGCCTTTCCAGTCTGGAGTGAGCGGACACCCACCAGGGCTCTGGCAGCAGGCGGAGGCAGCCTCCCAGCACAGGGCCTAGAGGCCAGACACAGCCGGAGCCATTCAGCTGCCCGGGGACTGGCTCCCGTGCTGAGAGCGGGTGGGGGGCTGCAGGGACGGCAAAGCGTGGCCAGACTACCACCCTGCTCCTCCATGGAGGCTGGTGCACAGGGCTGGGCCAGCTGTGCCCGCCGTGGGGCCTGGTGTGGCCGGGCTCCGGGCTCCGGGCTGACGGCTCCGCAGCACTTGTATTCCAGAGACCAACGTGCAGCCAAAAGAGCTTCATCTGGTGGACAGGTCACACCACCCCCCAAGGGCCTGGCCTGCCCCAGAGAGGCCCTCCATGGGGAGGGACAAGTCGGCTTTCTCAGAAGGTATGCAGGAGAACTTTAAAAGATTTTCCCTTCAAATGTTATACACTTAAAGGGGTAACAGTTTTCCTAAATACACAAATTCTTGTCAGTCCTTAAATGTGTCCTTAGGGCCCGTCCTCGAAGACAGGAGCATGCCCCCCTGAGCCGCTGCCCCTCCGGGGCCTGGTTCTCCGGCAGCCTCCCCTGCCTGGGGTCAGAGTACGGGCGCACTGGCCGTGCAGGGCCCTCTTCAATCCCAGGAGCCCGCTCCCGTCGCCTCTGGCCGCCGGTCTCCCTGGCCTTCCCGCTGCTGAGCCCCAGCACCACCTGGCTCTGGCCTCCTCCCTGCCTCAGCTCCCAGGGGACCCGGAACTCCCAGATCCTCCTCGGAGGCAGAGTGGCGCCCTGCTTGTCCCCCCAGTGCCCCCCTTGCCACAACAGGGTGTTAAATGGGTTCAAAGGAAGCTCTTTCCAGCCCCTCCTCATGTGCACCCAGCTCTGAACATCCCCGAAGCCTTGTTTCTTGTCTTGAATCTGCCCCTTGGGCTCCTCGGCCCCCATGTGGCCCACGCCCATGCTGCCTTGCACTCAGCCACACCCCGCCCCTGTAAATGCTGGCTCCCGCCTGCCCCTCCCGAGGCTGCTGTATCCACCCCACAGCTGGGCCGGGCTGGGACTCCTGGTTCTGCTTCACCGCCTGGCAGGTGGGTCAGAGGTGGTGGCCACAGGAGAGCGTGTGGAAGAATGTCACAGATTTGTCTTAAAAGAGGGAACAAGATTTCCCTGATGCCGAGTGATGCTGGGGAACAAGAAGGGGCGCCTGCCTTTGGCTCAGGTCATGATCCCGGGATCCTGGGATCGAGCCCCCACATGGGGCTCCCTGCTCCGTGGGGTGGGGAGCCTGCATCTACCTCTGCCTGCAGCGCCCCCTGCTTGTGCTCACACTCTCTCACTGTCTCTCTCTCTCTCTCTGTCAAATAAATAAAATCTTAAAAAAAAAGAGGGAACAAGAAGACAAATACTAACCTGGGAAATTTGCTTTTTCTTAATGTTGTAAGTTTGTGAAGGCGAGGACAAGAAGGGGTCATTATGCTACATCCCAAGACAAAAACGGGCTCAGGAGGGTCTGGCATCTGCCCAGCAGGAGGGCCAAAAGCGCTGTCCGGAAGCAGCACCTCTACTCACAGGCGAAGCTGGGCCTCCGGAGCTAAGGCGAGGTGGCCGGCGGCCGCGGGGAAGCCCGGCGCTCCGACGTGCCTCACACCTGGCAGCCTCGTCCGGCTGCAGCTCCCCAGGGTACCAGGGCCACGGAGCACCCTGGCCGAGCCTCTGTTTAGTTCTTACTGGCTTTTCACGTGCCACAAAATTAAGCTGTACCAAAGCCTTCCCAACAAAATAAATTCCCCAAATATGCTCACAAGACCTAAAATAAAGAAATGCATGTCAGGACACACGTTTAACTCAGAAAATATTAAAATATTGTACTGACAGCTTATTCTTTAATAAAACTCCAACAGCATAATCTGTAAACTGTGACGTGCCACACAGTATCAGTGACGTACCCAAGAAGGCACGACGCGCAGAGCCCGTGCTGAAACCAAGCCTAAATAATACAGTATATAAATTCTGATTTCTGTTTTGACTCAGATAAAAAGATTACAAAATATTTTCTGCCCCAAATTCCTAGGTTACAAAAATGAAACAAAAGCCCAGAATGGGGTGGTTTTACAAATGTATTCAACTGGAACATACAGGACCTGTGCTCTCAGGATGCCAGGCGCTGCAGGCTGGGGGCTCCAGGCCAGGTGGGCGCTGGCTGGCCTGCGGGGCAGTGGTCTCGGGGCTCTGCGAGGGGGACACGCCAGGCCTCTCCCGGAGCCCTCCATCCGAGGCTTGGTGGCGATCCGCAGGGCCCGGCCTGGCCGCGCCTGGTCTCGTGCTCCGGGCAGGGGAGCCGGCGTGCGCGGCTCGGTAGCCTCCGCCCTTCCTTTCGATCGTGGGCAGGCGACACTGCTTCAGGCTGGGCTTACTGTCCTTCTGCGCATCCGTCTGTTAAAGGGAACAGCAGACGCTCAGCGGGGCCGGGCCGAGAGCTATGGGCTACGGGGAGCTAGCGCGACGGGCTACCTTCTGGTTGGCGCCAACACACTTGGGGTGCCTCAGCACCGGCGCTTTCCTGTCGGCCCCCGGGCTGAACACGGAGTGCAGCGCGGGGCTGGAGTACAAGGGCAGTTTGGTCACTCCCGAAAGCTTCAGTCTGGGCAGTTCCATTAGGTAGGCCGGTCCTGGTCTCTTGGGATGGTCCTCCTCTGGCTTTAGGGACTGTTTCTTGAAACAAAACACAGGTCGGGTGAACGTACAATGATGTCCCCTTTATGGAAATTAGGAAAAACACAAGAGGCTCTTTTGCATGACTTTCGCCTAATGGAACTTGACCAAGAGGTGTGATCGTACGGTGACCAGACGGTATCCCTGCCACCCAGGTGACGTGCTGCTCATCGGAGCATCCCCCCTGGGGGAGGGAGAGCCTCCACACTGGAGTCTGGGGCCTGGTTCTCCCCCACAGGGCAGCCGACCGTAGCCTGACCTGGCCTGATGCCCAGGAGGCCACTGACATGGTCACAGCAGCGTTCCACGGGCCACGGCGGTGCTGGTGGCCCTGCTTGAAGTCCAGAAGTTGGCCAGATCTGCCCGCAGTGTTGCTCTAGTGTGGCTGGTGACCTAAGAATTTTTTTACCTTTTTTTTTTTTTTTTTTAAAGATTCTGTTTATTTATTTATTTGAGGGGAGGGAGAGAATCTCCAGCAGGCCCCCTGCCGAGCCTGGAGCCCAATGCGGGGCTCGATCCCACGACCCCGAGATCACGATCTGAGCCGAAGCCAAGAGCTAGAAACTCAACTGAGCCACCCAGGCACCCCTGCATTTTTTAACAGTTGCATCACAGTGTCCAAAGTTTTACTGGGACAGAGCCCCACTGGTTCATTTACAGATCATCCACGGCACCAGAGAAGAGGGCAGCTGTGATGGGACCTTATGGCCCCAAAGCAGGGAAGGCCTCCCAGGTAGCCCCTCCAGACACGGGGGGACTGTGGTGGGTGCCGGCAGGAGTGACACAGCCAAGTGTCTCACTGGAGGGAAGGGCTGAGCAGGGACAGCAGTTGGAAGGCAAAATGAGAGAGGTTCAGGTGACTGGGGAGGAGGGTGTCACCGTTTGGGGCCTAAACAGCTGAAAGGGAGCTGCCTCCATCCTTAAAGGGAAGGCATGGGGAGAAAAGCAGGTTTGGGGGGAGAGACTGGGAGAGTGGGTCTGAACCACTCCGCCTATTGGCCAAATGGAACCATCAGGCAGGCGGCTGAACACAGCAGTCTGGAATTCTGGAGAGCGGCCTGGCTGCAGATATGTCGGTGACCTCAGCTCCTAGCACGAAGTGACATGCAGCAGATGCTGGGATGAGTGACGGAAGGGCACAGTCACCACACGGTGCGGTGCCAGCCCCCACATGGAGCTGGGAGGGGGCTGAGCAGCGGGGACCACTTGGGGCGCTCAAGGATGAAAAGACTGCAGAGGGAAGCTGTTGTTTCTAAAGCAAACAGTGTGTGCCCAGGCAAGTGCTCATCTGGGGCCTGCTGAGCGTGTGGGGACCTGTCACTGGCTCGCTGGGTCACCCGGGCCGGTTTAGCTTCTCTGTGCCCCCTGCTAGGGTCAGTCAGAGGGCACAGGGAGGTGACAGCTGCCAAGCACTGTGGGAGGGAACTGGGCCCCTGCGTGTGGGAGAATCCCGCCTGGCCTGGCCTGCACACACGGGACGCTGCTGTCCCCCCTCAGCGAGGGGGGCAGAAGGGCAGGAACCATCGAGCCAGGCTCCCTGTGTCCTGGCACACAGAGACCTCAGGGGCACAGGGTCAGGCCTCGAAGACCGGTGGGGCCGCCTGGCCTGGTGTGGGGGGGGGGCGTCCTCCTCAGAGACACGGGCTACCTGAGGGCATCCAGTCCCAGCTACAAAGGCCATTTCCAGCTCCCTCACTTCACTCAGTACCTGCTTTCTGTCCTCCTCTGAAGTGTGCCAACTGTTACTGAGAAGTTCCGAGGCCACAGGGTGCTCTGGAAAGAAGGCTTTCCTGAGGCTGGCCAGAGCCTGTTTCTCAGCCGCCCTGAAGGGGAGGAGAGAGGGCGTGCTCCCCTGAGAGAGTGCACAGCACGACTGCATGTCCCTCTCCTCATTCCCAGGCTGGTCTATCCTGCGTGCTCACTGCCTCTTCCTTCCCACGTGAACTGTGGGCACGGGCCTGCCACGGGCCTGCAGCCCCCGCGCTCACCGCCACGCTCGCCCTGGCAGGAGTGCCTCGAGGTGCGGGATGAGACGCCCTCAGGCAGCTCCCCCCATGCGAGGTACCAAGGTGCCCCCAACCCCACAGCGAGCTCTCCTTGCTGTCACTGCTGTGCGCCAGGCCCCTCCTGGAGTCTTAACCACTGGAGCCTCGGCATCAGCCTCAAAACAGCCACTGAGCCCTCCTCGTGCCCTGCCGAGGGCCACTGACCACCTCCTCCTGGGAGGCCACACCAGAAAAGAGTGAGGGGGACATCTCGGGGGCACCCAAGTTCAGGATAGAGCTGTTCCCGGACCCACCCACTCCCACTTGTGCCCCCCCAGGCCTCAGCGGCAGCACCTGCCACCCCTCCCCCGCCGAGCTGCACGGGAGCCCACCTCTGTTCTTGGAAGTACGGATGCTGCAGGGCCTGGTGGGCAGTGATTCTCTCATCGGGATCATAGGCCACCATTGCATGCAGGAGGGAGAGGCATTGCGAGGACAGACTGGCTGTCAGTTGAGGTATTCCTGATCCCTTTTTAAAAGGAAAATCAAAACTCATAGCTCTCGACCTGTATTAAAAGCCCAATGATAATAAACGATCATGCCATTATTTAGAGCACTTGGCCAGGCATCATCATGATTCTACAGGGCCCTGCACCGATGACAGTTTCTGCTCTAAGAAGGGGTGTGACTGCACAGTCGTCCAAACCCAGAGAATGTACGGCAGCAGGGGGACCCCTCATGTGAACTGCGGACTCGGGGTGACGATGATGTGTCAGTGTGGGCTCATGGATGGGAACCGATGCACCACCCTGGCGTGGAGGGTCACGGTGGGGGAGGCTGTGCAGGCCCCTCGGTGGTCTATGGGGAATCTCTGTACCTTCCCCTAAGTTTTGCTTTGAACCTGAAACTGCTCTAAAAAATAAGTGGGGCGAGGAGTGTGAAATCTGTTGTGCTATCAATGTAAGGAAACGACTTTTCCCCGAGAGGACTAACAACATGTTCTTACCTGAGAAGAAAGAGATAAAGCTTAAAAGGGGGAAAAGGAAGAATCCATAATAGTTGTCTCTCCTTACCTTCCCAGGGCCCAGGAGCTGCCCACCCGCTGCCCCACGGGGCTCTCCCTCAGAAGCCCCAGCTACCCAGATTCAGCTGCATCTCTGACCAAAACCAAACCCTAACCAGTCGCGGTCTGGGTGTCAGTGTTGCTGGCAACAGCCACACGAATGCCTCACCACCCACGGCCTGTATGTGGGAACCTTCTCCGCCCAAAGGTCTCTCAGTCTGGGGTAAATATTCAGAGGACAAAACCTGACCGCCAGGCCCTCAGCAAGACCATCTGAACTCTTCTGTGCTGCTGGAGGGAGCGCGCCCCTGGCAGGACCCCTGGGGGACCACAGCCCCGAGCAGCTGCCGCGTTGCCTCCCTTCAGCGGCAGCGGGGACCCAAGCAGACAGAGGGCCTGCAAGGGCAGGAGAGGCGCAGCCTGGGCCCCTCGGCTGGCTGCCACCACCAGCCTTGGCAGGAGGCAAGTCCACAACGGGACTCTTGGGCACACATCACACTTACTGTTTGAACTTGGTGAGGGTCTTCTCGGCAGGGGTGCCGATGACGTCGTGGATTTTTGAGATCTGGTCCAGCTCGTTGGCTCCGGGGAAGAGGGGCTGCAGACTGGAAGAACGGCATGGGTCTGTGGTTAGGGCAGGCCACGGCTCTTCCTCCCAACGTCCCCTTCTGCCGGGCGGCTAGCTCACACGGAACCCCAGGACACAATCCCCCGGGTGTGGCCCTCCTTGCCAGCTACGGGCTTTCCGTTCCCCTTCGGCTCGGGACTGTTTCTCCTTTCCCAACAGGGGGTGTCATTCTAAGAGATGGCCACATTCCTCTCTGTACACCCTGATATCTCCGTGGCAAGACACGTCGCCTCCGTAAGTCTCCTGTCACAGGGGAGGTTTTCCAACAAAAATTCAGGGTGGATTGGGTCTGGTTTTGGTGACAAATGAAGTCCAAGAAACGTTTTGGTTTTTGGAACTTTTACGGATTTTGGAATCGTGGATGGAGGATTTTAGGCTTATGTAAATAAATTCAATTCGCATGACAAGCCACAAAGAAGAGTTGAGAACAGCAGCTCCGCACAGGAAAGCATCCATGGCTGCAGGAGACAGGAGGAAAGCCCGGGCAGGCAGGGAGCAGCTCTGACACTCGGTGGGTGGGGGTGGGGGGGGCAGGGTTGCGTGTGTGTGTGTGTGTGTGTGTGTGTGTGTGTGTGTGTGTGTGTGTGGCGGGCCCCCCACAGGCTGCCCTGCACGCTGGTGAGACGCTACCAGCCATCACGTCCTCCACACTGAAGTCCTTTACCACCCGTAGGGGTTTTAGTGCAGCAGAAAGGACTGTCTGTCGGTACTTGAAGCTCAATGAAAGTGCCACTCAGCTCTCCAAAAATAACAAGCCGATTATCAATAGGTGTGTCCTGAAGGACACGCATGTCCGTATTTATGAAGTGGGCAGCTGAGCTGGTGAGAGCAGACGACCCGAGTCCCCGCCTATGATGCATATCACCCAGATGTTAAATTCACCTGCTTGTCCTTAACTGTCCACTCCAAGCAAGTGAATGCTGGCCCATCCCCTCTGTGTGAAGCTACAAAGGCTGGGGGGTGTGGAGGCCGGGGAGGAGGTTAGAACTTGGGGTTTTCTAGAATCCAGCTGTGCCACAAGGTGATCCATCCTCACGCTTTGACCAGAGCATCCCACTTGATGGACTATCTCTCTTAGGGTAGGTCCCAGGAGCAGGGGCGCTGCTCACATATCCCCATGGCAGGCCCCACAAGGTGGCAATAAGCACATTTCTACTCTGTCCCTGAACTCACGAATCAATCATTTCACTGATGAAGCCAAAGGGGGAGGCCTGCCGGCCTACGGCCAAGTTATGCCAGTAGGAAAGAAGTAACTGATACTACTCTGTGCTTTGTGACAAGCAAACAAGGAAAAGTACTTGACAAAAAGGAAAATGAAAGCCTGGTACGTTTTCTGTCAAGTTAAACAGTCACATGGGCAAGACGACTGTAAAGTCTGTCTGGTAAAGGAAGGGCCTGGCATGAAGCCACGCGGTAGGCAGGCCGAGCCTCGCCATGCGGCCTGCTTCAGGACATGCGCACAGAGGCCCGGTGGCACCAGTAGGGTTCTCCCACACAAGGCGGGCCCCAGCTCTACCTGGCGATCTCGTAGAACACGCAGCCAGCGCTCCACAGGTCCATTTTGTAGGTGTAGAAGCCGTCGGTGAGGAGACACTCTGGGGCACGGTACCAGCGGGTAGAAATGTACTCTGTGTAGGGCTGCTTGGAATAGACACTCCGGCAGGATCCAAAGTCCCCTAACTTCAGGACATCCTGCTGCAGGGACAAATGACATCTCATCAAGCAGCTGTTATAATACAGACCACTTCAAACAGTTACACACCAACGGGAAAATTACTAGCATCGAAACTAGCTTATAAAATACAAATTACGGGTCGCCTGGGTGGCTCAGTTGGTTGGGCGACTGCCTTCGGCTCGGGTCATGATCCTGGAGTCCCGGGATCGAGTCCCGCATCGGGCTCCCTGCTCAGCAGGGAGTCTGCCTCTCCCTCTGACCCTCTTCCCTCTCGTGCTATCTCTCATTCTCTCTCTCTCAAATAAATAAATAAAATCTTTAAAATAAATAAACAAATAAAAAATAAAATACAAATTACTTCATAAGCACCCGCAACTGCCTCTAACAGATAACGAAGTGGTGTTTCTATTCAGTGGGATACGTTTACAAATATTCTGGCTATGTTTTACAAATATTTCCAAATGCCTACAGGTTTTGGAAAATTTTAAGTCACAGCATGAGTCCACAAATGAATTAAACACCATAGTGTTTCGTTTGTCTCTAACTTCCCAGCAGTCCAGCTCTGCTGGCAACTTTGTTCTACACCGCGGGGGAGGGGGGGCGGTTCTCTGGAGCCATGGGTTCTTTGGAGCAAGTCAGACAGACCAGGGAGACACGTTTCAGGATACCTCTTCAATTTTGTTTATCCCTCACATTCAGGTAATAACATACAGGCTGTCAATAAATTTGGAGCCTCTGGTACCTACCCCTACAGCAAACCTTCAACACAGCACGTTTCCTAGCCAGGTTATCAAGAAACTTCATTCCAACAGCCTTTCACCTGATCCCATTACCCAGTGCATCATGTCGGACCTCCAACAAAATTGTACATTGTGTTAAAAGGCAAGAAAAACAGTCTGAGAGACAAAGCAAGCATCAGAACCAGTTTCGGATATGGCACAGATTTAAGGATTTTGGAATTACCAGTCAGGGAATTTAAAATCACTATGAGTGATCTGTTAAGGGCTCTAGTGGAAAAAGTAGATGATGGGAAAGCTCAGGGAAAGTTCAGATGGGAAATGCAAGCAGAGGGATGGAAACGCTAAGAAAGAATCCAAAGGAAGCACTAGAAATAAAAACCACTGCAACAGAAATAAAAATGACTTTGATAAGCTCATCCACAGGCTAAACAATCAAAGAAAGAATCAGTGAGCTGGAAGATGCTCCAACAGACACTTCCAAACTGAAATGCAGGGAGAACAAATAATGGCAAAAACAGAGAACAGCCAAGAACTGTGGGACAACTTCAAAAGGTGTGGTATTCACACTACAAGGTGGACAAATGTCAGAATGATGACGCTGAGGGAAAAATCCAGACAAAGAGCACATACTATAGATGCCATTTAGAGAACATTCTAGAAAGTGCAAACTAATACATAATGACAGAAAGTCAGTCTTTGTCTGGGGACAACGGACAGGAGGGATGACCAAGGAGCACGGGGAACCTTCCCGGGGCAAGAGGTCTGCTTACTCGGCTTTGACAATGGCCTCGTGTGTGTGTACATATTCCCAAACTTACCGGGCTGCAGGCTTCAAGTATGTACAGTTGACTTGGCTACGGACTGGGACAGACCTGAGCGCAAATCCTGACTCTTCTACTTTCACATGCACAGTGTTTGGAAGGATAATATGAATGGAGTTTATTTACCTATTATTTTTTTTAAGTAGTGTCTACACCCAACATGGGGCTTGAATTCATGACCCTGAAAGTCACACGCTCCACTGACTGAGGCAGCCCGGCGCCCCTGGGGTTTATTTTTGCCTATAGTAAGAGAAGAGTGCCTAAGATAATTTCCTTTCAGATGTACAGTTGTGTTGATGGCGCTTATTAAATAAACCACTTTTTCCAACTGGGAGAAAACAACAGCATAACAAACACGGTGCCCAACTATCTGGGATTGAAAGCCTATCTAGTAAAAAGGTTTCCCATTCTACCTTTCTTCTGATATCATTTTTTTATGGAAGTTCTTACCTTTATTAATATATTTTCTGGCTTTACATCTCTGTGAAATATTCCACTTCTGCATTCAATATAAAAGGAAGGATAAAATTAATCTGTGCCTCATTCAAATTCTTTTACATTGAATTTTTAATGAATGTTAATACGTTTTATCAATTTGAGAGATGCCAAGTCTCCAAGAGCATACCTGTGCATATGATCAAGGGATTTACATAACTGGTACATATAGTGCATAATCTTTTTTTCTGACAATGGGTGTCTTCTCCCTGTGCAATCAAGGATATTGCCAAATATGGTTACCAATGATACATATCCCATTTTTTGAAAACAAAAATAGAATCCAACAATTTTATTTAATGATGTGTGAAAAATCTAAAAAACAACCTTTAGTGGGGCACCTGGGTGGCTCAGTCATTAAGCGTCTGCCTTCGGCTCAGGTCATGATCCCAAGGTCCTGGGATCGAGCCCCACATCAGGCTCCCTGCTCAGAGGAGAGCCTGCTCCTCCCTCTCCTCCCTGCTCCTACTTTCTCTTACTGTCTCTCTCTCTCAAATAAATAAATAAAAATCTTAAAAAAATAAAATAAAATAAAAAACAACCTTTAGTAATTTCAGGAAATATGGAGTGTACATACTAAACACACTATTTAAAATTCTACATACTGGCATGATTTCATGTAAAATCCCCCATGCATGCATTCTGATCACTACAGTCGTACTAAGTAATAAGCACTAGAGTAGTTTGGTCTGATAAACCCCACTCGAGCACCCCTCCCCCACCAGTGCAGGCCTTCTGGAACACGCCCTTTCGAACTGTTGATTATGGAGTGTCAGGAGTCACTTGAAAATCCAGGGTTTTCCTCAGCTTCCAGTCTGGATTTTTTTTTTTAGATTTTATTTATTTGAGAGACAGAGAGAGCGAGCATGCTTGAGTGCAAGTGGGAGGAGGGACAGGTTCAAGCGGACTCCACCTCACATGACCCTGAGATCATGACCTGAGCTGAAACCAAGAGTCCATGCTTCACCAACTGAGTCACCCAGGTGCCCCTGGAGATTTCCATTTTAGAGGGGGAGGGATCACAGTTCCACAGAAGTGTGTTTGTAATGGAAGAAGACCCAGGATTGCTTTGCATTTCACAGCCCACTCTCCTCAGAGGGGAAGCAGCCATTGTTTGGCTTCCGTCTGCGCGTGCACACCCGCTCACCAGGCCTGGCTGCCTGTGGGGTTTTACGTCCTACAACTCTTAACACCACACTCCAGCATCACGGTTATCCTTGTTTCAGAAGATGTCACATTTTACTTGATTTTAACTTCCAAAGGTGTGCATTTTTATTAAGTTTTAAATCTGAAAAACAACCATTCTCTCCTAACAATCCAGAAAACCACTTTCCCCTCTGTAAGCACATATCCTATTTGACATTTTTGCTCCTAAGTTTGCAATTTCTGTTGACAAATAAATTTATTCTTTTTCTCTCACTAGACAAGAATGTTTTCTGTTTTTTTTTTTTTAAGATTTTTTTAATTTATTTGACAGAGAGAGAGAGAGACAGCGAGAAAGGGAACACAAGCAGGGGGAGTGGGAGAGGAAGAAGCAGGCTTCCACTGAGCAGGGAGCCCAACTCAGGGCTCCATCCCAGGACCCTGGAATCATGACCTGAGCCGAAGGCAGATGTTTAAGCGACTGAGCCACCCAGGTGCCCCAGGAATGTTTTCTGTTAATAGAAAGTAATTTAAATTACAAAATGTCTAAGTACAATTAGCTTTTTCATAATACTGTAATCTTTTTATTCTGTTTCAAATAATTTATCACCCACTTTCTAGAATTTAAAAGAATTAAATGAAGACTTAGTCATCTTTCCCTAACTTGAGTAATTCTGTAACTTTATATTGAATTCCTATCTGTATAAAGATGAAAAGAAAGCAAAATTTCTCTTCTCCATCACATGTGCCGTTGGATGAAGCTTCCTGAAATCTGGTTCTTGTCCTGTGATGGGGTCTCACTGCCCGCTGAATTAACCCGGCACTCGGGAACCCCTTCCTCCCAACCAGGGGCTCTCAGGCTCCAGGGGCAGCTGAATCCCCTGGGGGCTCGTGAAGACACAGGATGCCCCCCTGCCCCTCTGCCCCTAGGCCTTTGGGGTCCAGCAGGTCTGCCTTAGGAACAAGTTTCCAGGTGTGGCTGCCAGGCCTGGACCCTCATTCTGAGAAGCACGCCCACCACATCCCCGTTTACTGAATGCTCTCGCCACATTCACCTGTAGATGCTCATCTGCACATGCCTCCAAAGCTCTCCTGCTTCATGGCTATGCTCAGGCCGTTCTGTTCTAGGAGCACCCTTCCCAGCCACCCAGACCTTACAGCATAAACTGGTCAGGACAGTCATCTGAACTTGCACTCAGGAAGGTGGAGTCTTCTAGGGAAAGTCTAACCCACCTAATCATCACCTAGGGATGCTTCAAAATGGCAATTCCCATGGGGCGCCTGGGTGGCTCAGTTGGCTAAGCCTCTGATTCTCGATTTAGGCTCAGGTCATGACCTCAGAATTGTCTACCTGTCCCTCTGCCTCTGCTTGTGCGTGTGTGCTCTCGCCCTCTCTCTCTCTCTCAAATAAATAAAACCTTTTAAAAAATAAAAAATAAATAAAAATAAAAAGGCGATTCCCAGCTCCAAACCCAGACCTAATGAATCACAAAACCAAATATATGGGCCAGGAATCTGCATTTCTCGACTGCCCTCAGGCCCCAGTGAAAGAGTCTCTGGGTGCTGAGTCTTTGTTCCCCTGACACACATCCACCCAGGGCCCTGCAGGTAAGGACATGGCTCCCCCGCCCCCATGCCCCTCCGGGAGAATCTCTGCCTACATGTGGGGGCTCCCGAGGGAGCGAGGTGCAGTGTGAACTGTGTGGGACCTTGGTCTGAATAATCGCAGAGTCCACACCCTTGACCAAGGGGGGGCTGCCTACCCATTCTCTCCAACGGTTTTTCAAAAACAAGATCCTAACTTTCCAGGCCCGAGACTCTATCTGGTTCCTAACAGATTCTTGTTCTCAAACATCTTGAAACAAATAGGAGAATTAATAATCCACTCATAAGCTCCTGTGTGAGTCTTCCTAAACACCAACAGACCATGAGCAGCGCCTCGGGACCAAGTTAGTTTTGGCAAGCTAGTTTTTTAACCAAATATATCCTCGTTTAGAAGATTCTACACAATGTCATATACAATACCCAAAATGTAAAAAATATTTCCAGGAACACAATGATAAACGGCGGCATTTGTTGCTGGGACTAACTGAAGGAATGTGGCCACCAGGGTTGTCTGCACCGTAACGGAGTATCTCACACACACCCCTTCCCACAAGAGACCCCATCTGCAGGCCTGTGCCAGGCTCTCCCGTTCAGGCTTGGAGGGCCATGCTGAGGTCCAGCATGGCACATCAAATAAATGGTCTACCACACACACCTTGGCCCAGAGGCTGTGCCCATGGCACCAGGCATGCACACACTTGCCACAGCATCTTCCAAAGGAGCAGTTTGCATTATGGCACACGGATCTGAGGTTAGAGACCCCGCCCTGCGGGGGGTAGACGGCAGGATGTCAGCCTCAGCTGGAGCTGGAGCCTGAGCCATCCCCCACCCCCGCACCCCTCCCTTTCAACCATGGCAAAGCTCAAGGACAGGTCCTCCAGCTCTGCTCTATGAAACCAGTTCATCCTCAACAAGTGCTGGAACGTCTGTGACGTTCCACTTCCTCACCTCTACCACGGAGGCGAGCACACGGGACAGGAAGCCCAGGTGGTCCTGCAGAGCACATGCACTAAGCAAGGTTAACATAATACTAATGAGAAGGAGGACAGCAATCTGCGTGTACTGAAGACTGTGCAAGGGGCCACTGGTCTAAACATGGCACGCATTACTTTACTGACTCCTCACAACCACCTGAAGACTTAGACGCTAGGATCATTCCCATTTCACAGACTAGGACCAAGGCTCACAGGCCTGACCCAGAACTGCCATCCTCAGACACGCAGGACAAGGGCGCTCTGTGCTGCGGCCACACAGCCAAACTGCAGCCACACTTCCAGAAGCAACAGCATCAAAACTAACAGGATGGTGGCACGGGTTTGGAAGAAAATTCCAGCAACAAAAAGGCTGCATCATTCACACCTTGTCTGAATGGCAGAGACCTATCGCGTAAGGAAAATAAAGACATCGATTGTTGTGTCAAAATGTTTCAAGGAAGTGTTAGGAATGCCAAAAACAGATTTATTTCATTTCCACTTTCCTTTTTTTATATACACACGAAAGTGATCTGGGTGGAAACTGTCTAAAGAGATCCAAAGAGCTCTTTTAGTAAGAACAGAAGTAAAATTGCTAAGTAGATAAGAAAGCTATGTGTCAGAGGCGATTGGCCGTGTTTCCTCTTCTGTTAGTACATAAAAATTACAATCAGTAGGTCAGATTCATGAAATATAAAAATACAACTAAACTAATCTGACAACGGTAACGTTAGGCACACCAGTCATGTCGCAGAAGGCACACCGCCTAAGCTCCTCACGGATATGGAACTGTAATGCTACGTTTACAGTCAAACCACACTTGTTTTGCTTTTTCCTACTTGGTTCATTCCCCAATTCATGGATTTACTTCAGGGTGCCCACCCCACCCACAGCCTCTGAAAGGTACAACCCTAAGGGGACAAGGCCGGCCCACTGGACCTGTGACAGCCAGCATTCCAGCAGGGGGCCAATGACCGGGACTGCTGGGCCTCGCCCATCTGGTGCCAGTGGAGGCTCCCAGGGTCTGAGCGGCCCCGTCTGCCAAGAGAAGAGGGGAGGGATGAGCAGAGGAGGAGAGGCGGGGGACCACGTGGCTCTGCCGGGGGGTCAGTGGTGGCCTTGACAGTCAGACCTTTCCTGGTTCTGAGCTTCCTGCAGGAGATGTGAGGTTTTACCATAAACTCCCTCTTTCGTATGGGAACTACCTGAATGGCACGTGCTCCTTGCGATAAAACCAACCTACAATACCCCGTATCTGTAACCATCAACTAACTGCTGGACAACTAACACTGGGCCACACAGGGGACAGTGCTGAGCCCTAAGAGGACACCGAGGACGGAGCCAATAAGGCCTCGCTGCCGGAGAGCAAACGGCCCGGTGGACAGAGTGGGACAAACAAGGAAGCAGATACAAGGAAAGGAGAGGGAGATGCAGCGGGGGAGGGAAGGGGAGGTGAGGGAGCAAGCCTCCAAGGCTCTAAAGCAGGCACCGGAGGGTGGGGGCACAGTGACCTAGCCATTCACAAAGCAAAGTGATTTAACTTGAAACAGTTAAAAAACAAAATAAAAACAGAATCAGGTATGAGTTAAAACAACAGATGCCTCTTGGGGTGGGGGGACGCCTGGCTGGCTCAGTGGGAAGAGTGTGCGACTCTTGATCTTAGGGTCGTGAGCTTAAGTCCCACACTGGGTACAGAGATTATGTAAATAAGTAAAACTTTAAAAAATAAAATAGATGCCTCTATAATCAGATTATTATCTTAACCAGTTTTTCCTATAAACTCAAGACAGCCTTTTCCACTGTAGGTGGCAGATGCCAGGCACCATATGCACAATGCACCCAAATAAACCAACTAGGATTGCTAGTGGTGTGGCTGGTGCCCAGGCATGCCAGCTACTCACTCCCTTCCATGAAGGCACTTCCCTTCAAAGGCTGTTTGGCGGGCAGAACACCCTCGCCAGCTCTTTGTTGGTCTCCCCACCACCATTCTTGCCCTCACGGCTCACAGTGGAGAGCCATCCCAACCCCGATCTCGCAGGCTAAGTGTGAAAGTCCAAAGCAATGTTCTTCGGGTTGCTTGTAGCTGGCAGCTGCAGATGTGACGGGGTTCTGCCTAAATCAGACCACTCAGGGAAGAGGATTCAGGCCCGAGTTACGAGGGCAGACAAGAGAAGGGAGAGCATCCAGTGTGAGCGCAGATGGTGATGAAGGCGGCTTCCTGACTGTGCAGAGGCAGTCGCCTCCCTGACAGCCCAATCCTGCAGAATCATTTTCAGAAGCTGCTTCCTGGATGCCACATCCAGAGCGTCTCTTCAGCGTCTCCCAGCGACTCTGTGAAGCCATCCATATCCATACATCCATTGCGGTTAAACTGGCGAGAATAGATGCTGTTGTTTGCAGTTGGAAGAGATGACCAATACGTCCACCTATGGCCCATTCACTCTTTAAAACATTCTTTAAACAGAAACATCCTTCTAAAAAGCATAGTCCATGAACTGATACTGGTCCAGGGCTGTTTGTTACTGGTTTAAGAGATGACAAAACTAAGAGCAACCGGGAACTTTTATGGCAATTCAACATTGCTGTGACATCCAAGCACATCATCATTTTTCCAGTATCTAATTTTTATGTATTTTACAAAAGTTCTGGTCCACAACAGATCAGGGGAAAAAATGAACAAAAAACTGTCTTCCACTATAGATAGATTTAGAAGCGCTGGTCTACACCAATCAAAAGATGCTTCTCCCCTGCTTTAAAATCCACTAGTGCTTCCTGTTGAACTTAGAATAACCTGAATTCTTGGAATAACCTGGCCCTACCCACCCCACTGGCCCCTACCTACCTCATTGCCTATAACTCTCTTCCTTGTGCTCCAGCCACACTGGCCTCTTAACCTCATGGTGGCCTCAGGACCTTTGCACTAGCTCTCTCTGTCTGAAATACTCCGTTCCCATCACTCTGACATATGACCTGTTTTATTCACTCATAACACTTATCCCTGTCTCGAACTCTTTCTTGATTTACTTGTTCGGCGTCTCTCTCTTCCTCAGAGTGTGAGCCCACGTGGGTGACACCATGTCTGTCCCCACTGTGCCCACCTCCAGAGCAGAGGTTGGCAGGTAGCAGTGAATGAGACATCCTCTCCCTCATTTGCCTCCATCTGCCACTCCTCCAGGTGAAGCTCACAATCATCTCTGCCTCATCTGACACCTACTGGGCAAAGAGAAAATTGTCCCAAGCAATTCATTTCCTCTAATGATTGTGATTTTCATATAGTTTCTCTCTTCAACAGACTCTACACTCTTTATCAAAAAACGCATCTTCGGGGGAGCCTGGGTGGCTCAGTCGGTTAAGCGTCTGCCTTCGGCTCGGGTCATGATCCCAGGGTCCCGGGATTGAGCCCCGCCTCGGGCTCCCTGCTCCACGGGGAGTCTGCTTCTCCCTCTCCCTCTCCCTCTGTCCCTCCCCCGTGTTCATGCTTGCTCTCTAAGTAAATAAAATCATTAAAAAAAATAAATCTTCTATTCTTTTTTTCTACCTTCACCAGATCTTGCACATCAATGTGCATCAAGTAGACAGCTCAATAAACCCTGTGTGGTCATCCTCTCATGCCATTAATTGGCTCTTCGATATCTGACAGGGCTAGTCAATATTCTAATCATCTGAGAGTAGTCATTTGAGCGAAATGAACTGTCCTTCTAGTAGGAAAAGCTTTAGTGATCGACCCAGTTTTCAGTAAGTCAGTGTCGTCATCAGCAAGAACAGATAATTAGCAGGTGCCTATTCACTGGAGGCAGTGAGCAGGGGGCCAGCAGGGGGACCCAGGGTAACGGTAGAGCGGGATGGTTAATGTTCCAGTCAGACTGGAGTGTTAGTTCTGGCTCAACTATTTACTAATAACTGAACCTTGGGTTCTCACTTATACCTTGAAGCCTCGATTTCCTCATCTGTAAAACGGAGATGACAATGAGGAGGAGGAGGAGGAAGCCAGGCACCGTGGGTTATCAAGAGGCTGTATGTATGATGGTTAAGGACACACACTCTGGAAGAGGCTGTCCAAGTCCAAACCCCATGTCCACCACTTACTAGGTACACAACCTTGGACAAGTTACCTCTCTCTGCCTCCATTTCTCCATCTTTAAAATGGGGATAGTAACGGCGTCTGCCTGAATGGCTGTCGTGAAGGTAAAATGAGTTAATTCCTACAAAGGGCTAAGAAGAGCACCTGACAGGTGGTCGGCGTTCATGAACTGTTGGCTGTTAGAGTGATCACTGTATCTCATCAATTCTCAGGCAGATTTTTTCCCTCACATTTTAACATCTCTGAAATCATGATGCAATATTGCAATATTTAGTATCTTCCAGTGAATGCCTGCCATTTTCCCCATCTTTTAACATCTCTAAAACTAGGGTACCCCTGACAGCATCTTAGACTCTGTGCACTGAGCACAGCACTGGCGTATGGAAGACACTCAGCATTTATGTGATGAGCGAATGTCCATTGATCTACAATATAACATTCCCCCTTTTTTTTTTTTAAAGTAGGCTGCACGGCCAGCATGGAGCCCAACAAGGGGCTCAAAGGCACGACCCTGAGCGGAGATCAAGAGTCGGATGTTCAACCAACTGAGCCACCCGGGCACCCCGTAACATTCCATTTTCTACAATTTCTCTCTGTAGACAAATTCTGGAAGAAATGGATTCAATTTCTCCAATTATACAATTCCCCTACTACTGGAAATTAAAGATATTTCTTTCTTAATTTATTTGAGAGAGAGAGTGAGAGAGAGAGAGAGAGCACGAGAAGGGGGAGGGTCAGAGGGAGAAGCAGGCTCCCTACTGAGCAGGGAGCCCGATGCGGGACTCGATCCCGGGACTCCGGGATCATGACCTGAGCCGAAGGCAGTCGCTCAACCAACTGAGCCACCCAGGCGCCCAAAGATATTTCTAAAGAAAGATTTCTCAAATGTCTAAACACATAGAAACTTGCTAGAAACGATCTCCTCCTCTCAAGTTTTGAAATTTCACACTCTCGGAAGCAACAACATAATTCTAATATAAGACACATCTCACACCAAGAGTCCCACTGGTAAAAAAAAGTGATTATGTAGGGTAATGAAAAAGCAAAATGTTGGCTCATTGGTAAAAAAAAAAAAAAAAATTATCAATGAAATAATAAGATTTGATGGTCGTTTCTCTTGATTTTGGGGGATCCTGTCCGGACACTGACAGACAGACGGACAGACAGGATCAAAGGGAACAATCTGTGTCAGACAGAATGTATGAGAAAATGTAATCACGGAACAACACCTCATTTATCCAGACTGTTGGGAATAGATGCTTAAAAGTGAAATTTCCAGATCAATAAGGTTTACTCCTTGAATGTGAAACTTCTCTATTGCCATCACTATAAGTGGGAATCTCTTCAAAACATTTTCTTTCTTCAGTTTCCTACTTTTTCCGTCATGTTACTGCCATGGCATGCTGACCACCATCCACCACGCGGCTGGGCGTTCTCTAGCCCACCCTGGGGGCTGCCTGCCCAGCCTGCTCTCGCCTCTGGTGGCGTTGCTGCTGGCGTTGTCATGTTTTATATTTTCAGTTTCCTCGCCCACCAGGGACTGTCACCTGTCACTTTCTGTTACTGCTGATGGGCCAAGTTCTAGAAGCTCCTTCTAACCAATAGCTCTATTCTTAATAGGTTTTAAACCGAGAAACCCGATAACTTTGTTAGAATTGGACTTAAAACACAATTAAACAGATCCCTGAGTGATGGGCTTACCTATGAATAAAATGCACAAGGTCTGTAACATAAATACCATTTATTCCCAGATATAAGGCAGTCTCCTATTTTCTCAAAAAGATCCTAAAGTTTTTAGATCCAAAAGTTTTTCATCAACGTCTACAGATGTAGAAAAACTTGCCTATCTATGCTACTTATTTTATTAGTAATTTACTGAAGCACACATTTCAAATCACATGTAAAAAATACTAGTTTGATAACAAAGCTTTTTTCCACTTTCCCACATCATAACAATTTTATTTGAGCTCTTCACGTGCATCTGCAGCACCAGTGTCTTCTTCCTCACAAGAATAGCTTCTTGGTCTTAAAAATTTTACATAGCACACCATCTTCGGTTTGGCCTGAATTGTTTCAGATAATACAGCAGTTTTTAAATTATCTATGCTTCTGCCACTAAAATTCTATTCCGGCCATAACTACTCAGTCACTCACAGAACACGGAGCAGCTGATTTGTTTTCATCTGTCCAATAAGCACAATGTGATCTGTAAAATACCACACATCTGGTGCCGTTTCCCAGTGACATCTATGAGGCTCATTTGTCCTGACATCTAACACAACTGTGCAGCCAGACCCCCAGGGATATTTACTAAATGTGGGCCAACCATCTGCCTCCTTTTCTCTAGTTTCTTCAGGTGACCTCTCAGCCTCCAGAACCAGCCCCGACAGAGGCTGGCTCAGGCCCGTGTGCTTTCCTAAACAGTGCTTTATTGTTCAGAAGAAAGTAAGTGAGCACCCTGTAACCCGGGAGAGACTTTGTGAGGATCCAAACAGGAGGAGGTCGTCTCTCCTCAGAGGGATTATGCTTGGGGGCAAGCCTTGCCTTCTTTTGAGGCCAGAACAGAATGTTAACAGCAGCCGGACCCGGAGGCTGATCCCGGAGGGGCAGAGCGCCCCTGCCAGGACCCGAGGTGGGGAAGGCCTGAGCTGGCTCTGCGATTGGGAGCCATCCTCACCCGCCTCACCAGCCAGCCTGAAGGCATACGGCTTTACTTTTCTCATTGGCAGCCCTCCGTTTGGAGTAGACGAGAATGCCAGAAAAATACCTCCCAAGCGTGAAGTAGCTCAGTACCGTATATTTATATGTAACTACTGCACTCTGGTGGCTAACGATTTTGAGAAGGAAAACAAAGTATGTGTGAACTACAAGCTTTAAGAGGAGATCTTAGATTAGCTCGCAAATTATTCTACGTACCTCGTATTAGCTCATAAATATTCATGTCCATAAGTTCACATATTAGTGCAAGAGAACCAGATTTTCTGTCACTGAAGAAGAGAGCAGGTTTGTCAAAATGTTTTTTCTTGTCGTAATCAGAAAATATAATCAAATATTTAATTCATTTGTAAACATTTCTGGTAGACATAAAGCATTCCCGCATCAAAGGCTGAAGTGTCCTGACTGAAACAGAAGTTGTGATTTTCAATCAGTACTTCAGGTAAAATTCACTTAAAATAACAGTAAAACCTTAACTTGAAGCAAAAATTCTAAACACTTCCCCTCTTTTTAACGAGATGTGTCTTAAAAATATAAAATTAACTACCAGTAGAAAGGAGAAATGAGGTTGAGGAGTTGGCTAAGCAACACAGAGGAAAAAGAATTTAATTCATGCTCCATGACTGCAAATTTAGTTTTAATTTACCTAAATTCCTTCCATGTAACAGGGACAAATTATAATGGGGGAACAAAATCCACAAAGCAGTCAGGGGAAAAGGGAGAAAGACGGGTCACACCACACCCATGTGGTGTCCAGGCCTTGCCCGGGGTGGGGACAGAGGCCGCTGGCCGAGCTGGCACGACCCGGGCGGGGAGAATGTGGTGCTCCGGCCCCCGCTCAGGGTGCGTCCGGCGGGGACGGTGAGTCAGGAGCCCCGCGCGCCGTCCCGGGGAAGAGGCGCCTGTGAAGCACGGGCCACGCAGGCAGTGACAGCCTCGGCCTGCAGTCTCCGGCCCCAGCCGCACTGACCTCTCAGGGCACTGCAGGCCGGGAGGCCACGCAGCTGTGACAAGACATTCCACCCTGAGTTTAAGACGGCTCCATCCTCTGATTAAAACCTGCCGCACTTGAACTGTCAGAGACCTGGCTGGGTTTAAAGCAGCCTGGAGAGCCTGAGAGAGGCTTCACCCGGCGTGCACCTTCTCGGGGCCACAGAAAGGCCGGTCCCAGGACGCTGGGTCCGAGTCCCTGGCTCAGAGATCAGAACTGCAGGCACCTGGGGATGAGCTGTGCTCTGCCTTCTTGATCGGCAGCTAAGCCTTAGGGAGGCTCTTCTAGAATTAGAAGAGAAATGAAAAGTCCCCTGGATTACATCAACCACAGGAAGGCAGCAGGTCTCACTGCCTGAGACAGTGCAGGCAGACCAGCTGGCGGGGGTACAGCAGGGGCAGCCCTAGCCAGGTGACACCAGTCCTCTCCCAGGAGGCGGCCATCCACACTTGAGGCCTCGCCCGCCCAGGCCACTGTCTCCAGGGAAGCCTCCCTGAGCTACAGGAGGAGCCGTTTGAATTCTGTATGCTCTTGTGATACGGAGTCACCTAAATGAAAGCATTTCCACAGTAGGAATCAGTTACGCATTTGTCCAAGTAAATACATATGTGACTTAAGATAAAATGAAAATTATTACTCCCTGAGCCACAAAGCAAATATTTTAAACGTCTAATCACAGTTTTCTTTCTTAAAAAGAGATTTAATTGTTCTTATCAAATTGAGATAATTTGTAAAGCCCCAAATATACTTACAAAACCACTTCATGCAACATAAGAATGTTAGGGTGTGGATTCAGGCGTCTCAGTGCTTGTATCTCCCGCAGACTGTTCACTTGCTCAATACTATTGTATAAGTAAAAATAAATAGCTAGTTTATAATTTAAGTCAACTTTCAATTAGGGTTATTCAATCATTATATTACCCATGATCACAACCGAAAAACTCACAAATATTTCAAGCAAGTTAATCAGCTTATATTTCTCCCATCAGCAGCTAAAGTTCAACACGTCTCGTTCTGCATTATTATCTGATAAAAACCAAGCTTCTTGGGGCGCCTGGGTGGCTCAGTTGGTTAAGCGACTGCCTTCGGCTCAGGTCATGATCTTGGAGTCCCGGGATTGAGTCCCACATCGGGCTCCCTGCTCAGCAGGGAGTCTGCTTCTCCCTCTGACCCTCTTCCCTCTCGTGCTATCTCTCATTCTCTCTCTCTCTAATAAATAAAAATTAAAAAAAAAAACCAAGCTTCTTATAGCTTTGGACATATATTCAAATTTTCCCTATCTAAGCTCCTGAAAGAATACCCTGGTAGTTTCTTTTATAATTAATAAACATAGAAACAGACATTAAAATTTCCTATTAATCAGTTTCTGGGAACTAACAGGCTGAGCAACATGAATACCATCTGAAGTACCCATTTCAGATTTCCACGAACAGACCAGCCTTCCTCCTTGTCTTTAACGAACGCTGTACATGTTTTCAATTTCATTCAGCTGATGACTGGTATTCTCTTGGCAGCTGTGTCTACTGCTGGCTCTTCTTTATGAAGACTGATCTGCCCGGCACCATGTTCACACCCAAAGTCATACCAATATGAGTGTAACAGAAGTGGACGGGCTGAGGTTGGCTGTCACCCCTCTCCACAGACCCCTTACAAGAGACACGCCTCCCCATGGATGGGCCCCTGGTCACACCCAATCAAATGACTCGATCCCCCGGAGACTTCCATCTCCTAGACAAGGAAAGAGACTGTGGGAATAATCTTTCTTTGAACTGCAAAAGTCTGTTCTACCAACTTTTAACATACAGTGTAAAGCTCAGCGTTTGTTTGGTTCTTCAAAGAGCAGTTATATCCAATAGTGTATTATCACTGTCTTAAGTCAATGTGAGTATTTTAAGTCTCTCATGCTAGCCAGCAAACAGGAGCCTGGTATATAGGAGAAGGCTGAACAACCCGAGTGTGAGGATATTTCTGACTAAAAGTTTTAGACTCCTTTTCCATTTATTTTCCCCAACTGCCTCCCTCAACCCCAGGATGATGTGCAAAATGGTAGCCACTTGTGCACCGTGGTCAACAACCAACCAGAAAAGACACAGCCCATAATACTGGAGCAAGGTACTACGGAGGGGGCCCCTGTTGACCCAGGCATGAACCTTTTAGTTCTGGAGAGAGGAGAGGTCTGGGGAGTGCTGGGCAAAGGGCCAGGTGGAGGGTGGAGGTGGGAGCGGGCAGCACTCAAGAGGCTCAGGGTAGCCATTTACCACCCAGAATATGAGTCTTTCGCTATTCTAATAACCGGCATGGACGGCCATTCTGGTGTGTGCAGAGACCAGATCATGACACCCTCCATTCATTATGTCAGCTTAGTACTTACCCCACCACCTGCTCCTCACCAGAACTCTGGCCCACAGAACCAGCCCCTTCTGAATGCCTTTAGAACAATGCTTCCCAAATACATCCCATAGAACATTCTTTCTCTAGAAAATGCTTTATGAAGGAATTTCATGTTCAGAAAATTTTGACAGAGGCCCACTCTAGCTCCTTTTGGAGAGCCATAATTTACCACTGATATTAAAAGCTTTCAAAAACCCTACAAAATAAAGAAAACAGTTTACCTTTATTTAAACCAATATTTCCCAAACTTTTTTTCCCCTAGGATCCCTTCTTACATACTATCTAGTCACCATCCCTTAGAACGAGGGTTCCAAAGAACATACCACTCCAGACCATCCTTTGAGTGGCATGATAGAAATACCTTTTTTTCACCAGGACAGGGGAGTTGAATAAAGATACCAATCAGGCAAAAGGGGGAAAGAAAAAAAGGTCAAGTGGAACATTCTTTTGGGGGCACTTAGGCAACTGATTACAGAGCATCTTTCATTCCCCGTCCCTGGGGTCCACATTGGAAGAGACCAGCAAAGGCTCTTCCTCAAGGCCCCACACCTCGAGGGGCGTCCCCTGACTCAGGACTAGGTTGCTGAAGACCCCACCTCTACCTGGGGCCTGTCATGCCTCTACTGGGAGGGACCTTGCCCCTCAGGGGATATCTGATGATGTCTGGAAATATTTCTACTCTCACAGGTTCTGTAACATACTCTTCCACCCTGGCATTCAATGGTGGCAGACAGGGAGGACACTCAATAGCCTACAACGCACAGGACAGGCCCCATGACAAATAATCTGGCCCAAATGTTAATCGTGCCAAGGCTGAGAAGCCCTGCTTTAGTTGGAAAGAGCAAGAAACCATTGGAGCTAGCAACAGTTCTGATTTTTCAACACTCTGTATGAAAAAAAGTAGTTTTTAGGACTGGATAGTCAAGGGGCACCTGGGTGGCTCAGTCAGTTAATCATCTGCCTCCAGCTCAGGTCATGATCTCGGGGTCCTGGGATCGAGTCGCCCATCGGGCTCCCTGCTCAGTGGGGAGTCTGCTTCTCCCTCTGCCTCTGCCATTCCCCTCCTGTGCTCTCTGGCTCTATCTCTCTGTCAAATAAATAAAATCTTAAAAAAAAAAAAAGAACTGGATAGTCAAACAGCCTAGTCACTGAGACAAATCACCATCCACTCTTCTCATCATTAATATGAAAACTGGTTATCATACCCTGAAACATATTCTGCTTATTGTGACATAATTCTTTCATGCCTCCACAGATATTTCACTCAGAAATAATGAACTAATACATTTAGAAAGGCACTTTCATCTGAGCATCACTAACCTTTGCTCAAGTAACAATATTTTTATTTTAACAAAATACAAATCAACTCTGTTGTCTCTTTTAAAAATCATGAAAAAAGGGCGCCTGGGTGGCTCAGTTGGTTAAGCGACTGCCTTCGGCTCAGGTCATGATCCTGGAGTCCCGGGATCGAGTCCCACATCGGGCTTCCTGCTCAGCGGGGAGTCTGCTTCTCCCTCTGACCCTCTTCCCTCTCGTGCTTTCTATCTCTCATTCTCTCTCTCTCTCAAATAAATAAATAAAATCTCTAAAAAAAAATAAAATAAAATAGGGTGCCTGGGTGGCTCAGTTGGTGAAGCGACTGCCTTCGGCTCAGGTCATGATCCTGGAGTCTCGGGATCGAGTCCCACATTGGGCTCCCCACTCAGCAGGGGGTCTGCTTCTCCCTCTGGCCCTACCCCGTCTTGGGCTCCCTCTCTCTCACTCTCTAATAAATAAATAAATAAAAACTTTTTCAAAAATCATGAAAAAAATCTAAAAAACTGTAATTAACTGTTTTTCTCTGCCTTGGAGTTGCTTTGAATCTTGGGTCAGGGGATATTCAGGGTTTTGTTTGTTTTCACTGTCCTACTGGAGACAGAAACAATCATGGAATTGAAGGCAGAGGAGGACGGGCAGCCTCTGCTCCAAAAAGAATCAATGATACTACCATAAATGGATTTTTTCTACAACTGGAAAAAAAATATAGTTACCAGGTCGAAGTCTAAAAAATAAAAAATATTTAGTTTTTTAAATAATTATGCAATTTCAACATTTCATTGTACTGGAAGTGGTTTGTTTTTTTTTTAAGATTTATTTTAGAGAGGAAGAGAGAGAGCATCCATGAGGGGTGGAGAAGCAGAGGGAGAGGGGAGGGGGAGCAGACTCCGCGCTGAGCGCAGAGCCTGACACCATAGGGCTTGATAGCCAGACCCAGAACACGACCTGAACCCAAACCAAGAATGGGATGCTTAACTGACTGAGCCACCCAGGTGCTCCGGAAAGGTTTTACGGAAAAGTTCACCTAACCAATTCAATCTGTAGGAAGAAAGTCCTTAAGCTGAAGGGGAAGAAGAAGCGGTTATATTAATATTAGACAAAGTAGATTTCAAAATAAAGATTACTACTAGCTATAACAACTTCGTGATGATGGGGCAGTATATCAAAAAGACAGGACAATGTGCTAAATAAGAGAGCTTCAGTATACAAGAAGTGAGGACTGACAACAGAAAGAAGAAAGAGCCGGAAGCTTCACTACCCTTCTACATAACTGATAGGACAGTCACTGAGAAAATCGGTAAAGATGCACAAGATCCTAACAGCACTGTTAACCACCTTGACCTAACTAACCTTATATCCCACCCATATTTAACACCCAAGAGGTACAATATGCTCTTCACCCAGATGAATATGCTGGACCCAAAGATAAATCTCAACAAATTTCCAAATACAAAGACTTACAGAACACATTCTCTGACTGCAAGGGACATAAATTCAAAATCAACAATAGTAAGCTAGCTAGAAAAGCCCCAGATATCTGCAAATTAAACAACACACTTGTAAATAAACCACAGGTAAAGAAGAAATCACGAGAGGGGCGCCTGGGTGGCTCAGTTGGTTAAGCAACTGCCTTCAGCTCAGGTCATGATCCCAGGGTCCTGGGATCGAGCCCCGCATCGGGCTCCCTGCTCAGCCAGAAGCGTGCTTCTCCCTCTCCCACTCCCCCTGCTTGTGTTCCCTCTCTCTCTGTCTCTGTCTCTCTCTCTCTGTCAATTAAATAAATAAATAAATAAAATCTTAAAAAAAAAAAAAGACAGAGTCAAAGGTTATAAAAAAAAAGAAGAAATCACGAGAGGAATTAGAAAACATTTTAAATCAAGCAATAAGAAAACACAACATATCAAGATGTACAGAATGCAGAAAAACAGGTCTTAGACGTGTATTTGTGGCTTTAAATGCTTATGTTAGGAAGGAAGAAATGGTTAAAAATCAATTATCTATGTTTTCACCTTAAGAAAGTAGACTAAGAAGAGTAAATTAAACCAAAGTAGAAGAAAAGCAACAATAAAGAGCAGAAATCGATGGCACAGAAAACAGACAAACAGGGACGCCTGGGTGGCTCAGTCGATTGAGCGACTGACTCTTGGTTTTGGCTCAGGTCGTGATCTTGGGATCATGAGAGCAAGCCTTGCTTTGGGCTCTCACTTAGCGAGAAGTCCACTTTGGACTCTCTCTCCCCACTCCTCCACTGCTCTAAAATAAATAAATAAATCTTTGAAAAAAAGAAAGAAAATAGACATAATAGAGAAAATGAACAAACCCAAAGATGGTTCTTTGAAAAGATTAATAAAACTGATAAACCTTTGGGGTGTCTGGGTGACTCAGTTGGTTAAGCAACTGCCTTCGGCTCAGGTCATGATCCTGGAATCCCAGGATCGAGTCCCGCATCAGGCTCTCTGCTCAGCAGGGAGTCTGCTTCTCCCTCTGACCTTCTTCCCTCTCATGCTCTCTCTCTACCATATTCTTTCTCAAAAAATAAAAAAATCTTTAAAAAAAAAAAACAGATAAACCCTTACCAAGACCAATGGAGGAAAAAAATGATATAAAACACTAACACCACCAAACGATATCCGGAATTACAGAGGGACATCACTAGAATTAGATATCAAAAAGATAAAGAGAGAGGGGCACCGGGGTAGCTCAGCCAGTTAAGTGCCTGCCTTCAGCTCAGGTCATGATCCCAGAGTCCCGGGATCGAGCCCTGCAGCGGGCTCCCTGCTCGGCCGGGAGCCTGCTTCTCCCTCTCTCTCTCCTCCTACTCCCTCTCTCTCTCAAATAAATAAATAAAATCTTTCTTGAAAAAAGATAAGAGTATTATGAACCATATGCCAATAAATATGGCAATTTAAATAGACAAATTCCTTGAAAACCATAATTACCAAATCTGACACAAAACTGAATATCAAAGTAGCCCTATGTTTACCAAAGAAACGGAATTTGTTATCAAAAGCCTCCTCACAGCTGATGGAAGTGTTCTAAAATGGGATTATGGTGATAGTTGCACAACTGTATAACTTTCCTTATAGTGGATGGATTTTAGGATTTGTAAATTATATCTCAATGAAGCTCTGAAAACCTTATAAGGTTCTACCTGACTCCTTAACATTCCATGGGTCGGATACACCATGGTACCATCGCGGTGGGGGTGAAGCTTCCCCACGAAGGAAACTTAGGCCCAGGTGATTTCACAGGTGAATTATTTCCAACATTTAAGAAAGAAATACTCTCACACGTTTCACAAAAGAAGGTCCATGAGTGGCTGATAAGCACACGAGTGAGTATCCATCATCACTAGCCATCAGGGCCACGGGAACTAAACCAAAGTAAGATACCACTCACCAGGGTGGCTAACATTTAAGACTAACAACACCAAATGCTGGGAGGATGCAGAGCTACTGCAACTCTCATTCTTTGCTGGTGGGGATGGAAACAGGTATAATCACTTTGGAAAAAGGCTTGGCAGTTTCTTAAACACTGAAACACCTATCCTTTGATCCAGCGATTCTATTCTAGGTAACTGTGTAAGAAAAATGAAAACCTAGATCCCAACAAGGCTTGTACAATATTTTTTTTTAAGATTTATTTTATTTATTTATTTACTTGTCAGAGAGAGAGAACAAGAGAGAGAGAGAGAGAGAGAGAGAGAGCATATGAGCACAAGCAGGAGGAAGGCAGGCAGAGGGAGAAGCAGACGTCCCCCTGAGCGGGGAAGTTGATGCGGGACTCAATCCCAGGACCCTGGGATCATGACCCGAGCCAAAGGCAGACACTTAACTGACTGAGTCACCCAGGCACCCCTTGTGCATGAGTTTTAACAGCAGATTTATTCATAGCAGCCTCAAACCAAAACCAGTAAAAGTCCAACAACAGGAGAATGGATAAACAGATTGTGTGTTACTAGGTAGTAAAAAGGTATAAACTACCAGAACAGGGTGAATGAATCTCAAAGACTTCATGCTGAGCTAACAGAGCTGGTCAAGAAAGTACATTCAGGGCTTTCACTTCTGGTGATTCTATTTAGTAGGAATTTCTAGAAGAGGATAAAGGGAAAAACCCAGAATAGTGACTGCCTGGATGGGGGTGAACTGCCATGAAGGAGCTTTATAGGTGACAAAAATGTTCTAGCTCTTAATTACATGAGACTATCCGTTTGCCAAAATTATAAAGAAATGTGCATTTTAACATATGCAAATTTTGCCTTAAAAAAAAGACCTGTATCCTAACAAGCAAGTGGGGAAGGAGGCCTGCTGGAGATGCACAGCAAATAAACATCACAGGCGTGTTGATTCTGGCTGCCAGACACCTGGGGTTCGTTATACTGTTCTGTTTACTTTGTATACCTTTGAAATTTTCCACAATTATATTCTTTTTAAGTAAAAGAGCTTTTAAAGTGACATGAATTTCTTGCCTTTGTTTTTATTTATAACCTTACAAAGCAGACTTTATTTTTGTCAAAGTAATTTGAGGACCATGCAGTGATGTGACGTGAGAAAAACTGTGTGCCAAGCCAAGACCGGACCTTCTGCAGCGGCCCAGACTGCTGCAAAGAACACAGGCCCCGGACCTACACAGACTTGGGTCCCACACTGGGCTCTAATGCTTCCCAGCTCAGTGACACCAGACAGTTGAGGGAGCTTGGCTCTCCAACCAGGCTTCCCTAAGGCAACGACAGCATCTTGCTCCTAGGGCTGCAGTGAGGATTCAGTGCTTTATGTACATAATTCACCCGGCACTGGGCACAGCGCCAGACGCTTGATGAACAACTGCTGTCATCTTCGTCATGATTCGTGCTCTCGCCCCCCCTTCACTGTTCTAGTCTTCAAACCCCACTCACCCGCACTGTTACATGGCAGGTTGATCCAGGCCTATGGATCACAGCACAAGCACGGTGCTGAGTGCCACCTGACTTAACCCTCACAAGGATCCTAGGAGGTAGATCCTTGGTAGACATCTACATGGTATATACAAAGCAACTAAGACAGAGAGATTGAGGAATCGTCCAAGGTCACAAAACTTCAGAGCCTGAGGTCGGCCCTGTGCCGACTAGGAGTAGCCCATATGTATGAGTCTTATTGCTTCAGGACACTAGAGAGATCCTACAAAAATCAAGACTATGGATTTTTTTTTTTTTTAAGAAACCCATTCCGTCTCTTTACAGTATTTCTATAGGAAGAACATAGAATACAATCATAGCAAAAAAATAAGGGGGGGGCCTCTAATTAACTGTTGCACTTGTGGGAGTCCAGGCGGAAACCAGGTATCCAAAGGACTGGGTCACGTGGCAGGCCTCCTGCAAGTAACTCACTTATCCCCAAATGAGGCTCTGAGCCACTCTGGAGAACAAGCCTCAGAAGCTGAAAGTATCCTGCTGACCCAGTACTAACGAACCGGCTTCTCTGGCCTCACCTGGACGTCCAGGTGCAATTATTATTGCAAACGCTGTCCATTTCTATTTCCGTAAGAGTGAAAGGAAAGGGATAGAAGTAAAACCTGGAGGAGGTGGAGTCAGAAGCTCCAAATACCAACCTCATTCTGCCCGTGTGACTCAGTGTGATTTTCCTGTTACTGCTTCTCGTTTCTTATCCACCCACACAACTGTGCAAGGTGACTCTGAGGATTTACTTAGATGAGGATAAATCAGCAGAAACGGATTTTTAAAGAACCTAAAATTATTCTTCAAGTGAATAAGATTAAATTGTTTAATAATGCTGATAGATACTCCAGGACTCCAAAAGCTAGAGATATTATTTTCATGGTTAAAAAAACAAAAGAACATTAAATTTGTGGATCAAGTATCAGTGCCACTGGAGCATCCCACAAATTATTAGCAATCTCCTTCCTAGAAATGACCCCCAAAGCAGCTTTCTTCTAGAACTTTCTTCTAGAAACTGTAAGGTCATTTCTTCCTGTAAGTCAGAAATAACAGCAATACCTTTACCAATGGAGGGAGCTTAGGAGCAATAGGAGTCATTCCAGATCACCAATGGTTAATTTTGTTTATTTTGATTTGTTTTTTACTTTGAAATCATTTTAGACTAACAGAAGAGTTAACAAGACGGTACAGGAAGTTCCCGTAACCCAGCTTCCCCTAATGTTAACACTTTATGCAAGATTTATCAAAACTAAAAAATTAACATTGGTACAGTTCTATTAACTATAAAGTTTTGGATTTCCCCAGTTTTTCCGTGAATGTCTTTTTCTCTTCCAGGACCCAGGATACCTCTTTACAATTAAGTTGTCATGTTCCCATACTCACCGCCAGTCTGTGATACTGCCTGTCTTTGTTTTTTACTACCTTGACAGTTTTAAGGGGTACCCCCAGGTATTCTGTAGAATGCCCCTTAATTTGGGCTGGTCGGATGTATTCTTGTAATTAAACTGAGATTATGGATCTTTGGGAAAGAACACCATTGAGGTGATATGCTTGCTCTTTCAAACCCATTATATCATAAAGTACATGACATCAACATGTCTTATTACTGATGGTGTTAATCATTTAGTTAAGGTGGTATATTCCAGGTTTTTCACTGTAAAGTTACTATCTTTCCCTTCCTACTTTCTATCCCTTAGAAGCAAGTGTAGCCCACACTCAAAGGCCAGGGAATTAAGCCCCACCTCCCAAAGGAAGGAATACCAAATCATTTGTGGACATATGTTAAAACCACCACAGTAATTAAAAAATAGGGGGGAAATCACTGGAGGCTATGCAGAAATCCTGTTCTCTTTAAAGTTTCACCTACTAATTTTATTTTATTTAAGATTTGATTTATTTATTTGTCAGAGAGAGAATGAGCATAAGCAAGGGGAGTGGCAGGCAGAGGGAGAAGCAGGCTCCTCACTGAGCGAGGAGCCTGATGCGGGGCTCAATCCCAGGACCCTGGGATCACGACCTGAGCTGAAGGCAGAAGCTTAACTACTGAGCCACCCAGGTGTCCCATCACCTACTAATTTTAGTATCCATCAGCTTATCTTCCCTGCAGAAATTATTACTGCTATTCTACTGATGATTTTCTATTTCCCTCATTCCTTCTATATTTATTAACTGGAATTCTTCTGTAAGGAAGAATTGTCCCCTTGTCCCAATTTATTTATTTACTCATTTATTTATCAGTATGGACTCATGGTTATTTGAAAAGGCAGATGGGGGGTGCCTGGGTGGCTCAGATGGTTAAGTGTCTGCGTTTGGCTCAGGTCATGATCCCAGGGTCCTTGGATCGAGTCCTGCATCGGGCTCCCTGCTCCTTGGGAACCTGCTTCTGTCCCTCTCTCTCTGTCTCTCATGAATAAATAAATAAAATCCTTAAAAAAAAAAAAGGCAGATGGGAGGGTAGAGAGAGAAAAAGAGAGAGATGTGTGTACATACAGATCAGTATACATATTAGCTCTGTCTGCTGAGTCTAGAGAGATTGACATTCCAGGAGCAATAAGCACACCTAGTGTGAAGATCTTGTTTTCTAAATACCCTTCTCCAATAAAAGGAACCAGGACTCCTTAGAGAAATGGATGATTCTAGGGGCAGGAAAAATACATGGGCCTAGAGAATCTTGTAGTGCCAAAAATTAAAGTGTTAAAAAAGGAAAGGAAAAGAAAAGAAAAAGCATGGAGCTTATCAAAAGAACACGGAAGCCAACCCGAGAGAGCTCCCAAAGCCACAGCTGGAATAATCTAAGCTGGAACAATTATGAAATAAACAATGGTAGTATTGGGTTATAATCTCCTACAGTTTTTTTTTTTTAAAGATTTTATTTATTTATTTGAGAGACAGAGAGAATGAGAGAGAAAGCACATGAGATGGGGGGAGGGTCAGAGGGAGAAGCAGACTCCCCGCCGAGCAGGGAGCCCGATGCGGGACTCGATCCAGGGACTCCAGGATCATGACCTGAGCCGAAGGCAGTCGCTTAACCAACTGAGCCACCCAGGCGCCCAAATCTCCTACAGTTTTGAACATATGTATCAAGAGCAAATTAGAACTCACGTGAACAAACCCAAAACCCAATTTCTCTGAGGTTTGGATTACACAGCTGGCAGATACCTGTCAAAACCAGCTTGAGACTATCACTGACTCCATACATCAAACAGCAACAAAATTCCACTAGCCCAGAGTAAGTGTAGTTCCTTTTAAGTAAAGCCAATACATGAAATTGTGATTTATACAACAGAAACTAAAGCCTGTTCATAATCCCCTAAACATACACAAACTTTATAGAAAAGTAACACTGGGAAGCCTGGCTGCTCTGTCCATGGAGCATGGAACTCTTGATCTTGGGGTCACGAATTCAAGCCCCATGTTGGGTGTACAGGTTACTAAATAAATAAGCAAACAAAACAAAAATAAAAAGTAACTCTGATTCAGTGGTATTTTATTGAAAACCTTTACTTATTACAGGTTTTTAAAAGAAAAACATGTGTTCTAATCAATCATTTTTCAAGTGAGGACAAAGAGCACTAACTGTTTCTGAAACACAACAAACGGCCACACCCACAGTAACGAAGGCTACCACTCACTGAACGGTTGCCATGTGCCGCCCCTCCCTCCCAACTCCCTGTTCATTCCCTCGCTTAGTCCTCAAGCACCTCACCACCAGGGGACCAAGGCTCAGTAGACAAGGCGCTGTTGGCGTGTCCGGAACCCGGCAGCTGGTGAATCCGGAATGCACCTCACCCCTAGGAAACCACGTCCCTTAGGTGACCACATTCTCCTGACGGACCGAGGTCACAAGAAGGTACTTCTCCAGATAAAACTGAGCGTTCCCTGCCCCTCAAAGGATGGGTTCTTTGATGGAAACCTTTCTATAATGCATTACAGATACCTCTACCTTCCTGAAGTCTCACTCACGCCCAAGTGTGATTTCTCCTGACGGCCGGCTCAACAGAGTGAGCACGACTGCACGTTCCTCTGACATCCAAACAAGCCCAGAAATGCCTCAAGTCTGCAGGCTATTTGTCCCACCCACTGTTTATATCTCCCTCTTCACAAAAACAACAGCTAGCGAGCCCTGTTGTCTATAAGTACATCCACCCCTGACCCTGACGGTGGGATCTGATGGGGACCCAGTCCTCTCCTAGGGTGCAAATGCATCCCACCCCGCGGCTTGAAGTCCTTTCTCTGCTACTCTGGGTTTGTGGTGCATCTCTCAGAGGTGGCTGTTTCAGGAAGTGTGCTCTTTAGGTATGGGGTAATCAGTACACTGTGCATCAAATTCTCCATCGGAAGGTATAAAGGTAGAGGAACCTAGAGAATGCAGAATACACAGAGGAAGAAGCGAGCAACAGAGGAAAAGCCGAAGACGCAGTGACTTCAGAGTCTTGGCAGTGGCAGGTAAACAACCTTATGCGTTACGCAGCAAAGGGGGAGGATTCTGGCCTGATGAAATCTGGATGATTCAAATACAGCTCTGCCCACCTGGTGACCTATAGTGACGACTGTCAGGCTACTTCAGATCTCTAAGCACCTCTCCTCGTGTGCAAACCAGGGATGGTTACAGACACCCCATGGGGAGGTCATGAAGATGACATTACTGTTCTCCATACTCTCTGACATGACTAACGGCCCAGAACTCCTTTCTGATCTGAGAAACGCTTTTTTGTACTAAGAGTCTGAAATCAAGGTTTATACTCCAAAACACTTCAGAGGGCTGTGTCGATGTGGGGGAATGACTGTGTTTTTTTTACAACTAGCTTTTACTATTTAGAGACTTCAATTCCTTTGCTGTTAAACAAAGGCTGAGCTTCATGTCTCTCTTCTGAAAGCTTCCCAGTTGCCGTGAGGCCAGCATCTGCTTCATTATTCTGACAGAGCTTCCTAGTCACGTCTGGTGTCTGACTCGTTAGTGCCCTATGTTAAGAAGCTGCAAAGTTGAGGAATTTTAAGAGACTGCTCTGAGGGCCAAAGCCACAGCAGTCCTCCCAGAACCTAGAACAAGAGAGCTCCACTCTCCACAAGCGGCAACTGATCCTGAAAATTTCAGGGAATAAATTTTCCAACCCTAACTGGAAATTGTTTTCCAATATATTAACTGATTCACAATTAATTAAATCATAAGCACCTCTAATATATTGAGACTAAAGGTTTCAGTTATAAAAGTCCGACATACAACTTTCAGGAACGTATAGGCTGTTTAAAGTGAGGCATACTTTTACAATTTAAATGTTTTGTGACCCACTGATATCACAGTAAGCCTGGACCAGAATAAAATCATAAACATAACAGTTTTCATAAACATATAAAATCATAAACACGAATAGTATCATAAACATAAAGTTAGCCCCAATCCCCTGCCCAGAGAAAGCTGACTGTATATCCCCTGTTATTACATGAATACACTTTTCCCACTATTGCTAAGTGGCCCTTCTTGCTCTAAACCTGTAGCTGGTTGAGTGGCGAAGACTGTCTGCCCGCCTACCTTTCAAAGTGCTGCTTCATCTGCTTGCACGCGTAGTAGCTTCCGTCCCTCAGGCTCTGCATCTTCATAACTTCAGAAAACGTTCCCTCTCCTATTTTGACAATTGCTTTATAGTCTACGAATGAAAATAATTACACAGATAAAATTTACGTGTGCGTATACTCTGTACTCACTTCCAGACAGCAAGCTTTTTTACCTAGACGATAGGGTAACACAACGCCGACACGTGGGGGACCGTTACTCCATGGTTTCTAAGGTTCGGGGCTCCCCTCAGCTCAAGGGAAGCCGCCAGCAGAGGGAAAGGAGAGAAGAGAGTCAAGAGGGACACACTTCCAGTTACAAGATAAGTAAGTCCCAGGGATGGAACACGCCACAAGCTGACTGACCACAGCTAACTCCGCCGTATGACATACGGGAAAGTCGGTCAGAGAATAGTCCTAAGAGTCCTGGTCACAAGGAGAAAATTTTGTTTCCTTTTTTCTTTATATCGTATCTTCAGGAGAAGACGGGTGTTAGCTGAACCTATTGTGGTCATCGTCTCACAATATATGTAAACCAAACCATCATGCTGTACGCCTTAAAACCACACAGTGATGTGTGCCGATTATTTCTCAATGCAACTGGAAAAACAAGTAAACAGGATTTTCTCACATTGAAAAAAAAAAAGGGCACCTGGGTGGCTCAGTCATTAAGCATCTGCCTTCAGCTCAGGTCATGGTCCCAGGGTCCTGGAATCAAGCCCTACTTCAGGCTCCCTGCTCCACGGGAAGCCTGCTTCTCCCTCTCCCACTCCCCCTGCTTGTGTTCTCTCTCTCGCTGTCTCTGTCTCTGTTAAAATGAATAAATAAAATCTTAAAAAAAAAGAAAAAGGCAGCTAGGCTGTGTGTTGGCACCGAGCACCAAGCACCGTTTCCTCCCAGGCTGTGCTCCCCCTTGTCCAGCAGGGAAGCTCCCGGCCGAATCCCGCCAGCGGGGAGAGGCCGAGCTCCCCTGCAAGCGCTGCAAAGCAGACGACCCGAGCGGTGGAGGCCGGAGGGGACTCTGGCAGAAGCACCCGAGGCAGGGCTCTGGCTCTGGGCAGGTGCAATCTTGCACCAGCAGCCTCCAGCCTCCGAGAGAGCATCCTCCTGAACATCAGCCTCGGGGTCCTTCGGGAGGCCCAGCTGATCTGCGGCAGGTTCCTGTCATTCCTGCATTTCCTGATTTTCCGGAAGCTGCCAGCAGCTTCCCTGGCTTTGCCGCCGCCGCCGCCACTGTCACTCCAGCACTGTAATGGTCTCACAGCCTCTGAGTCATTGGTTAAAGCCCATCCTGCTTGAAATACCTAGAGCAGTGCCTGTTTTCCAGACCAAACCCTGACAGATGCAGGAATGAGTATCTCGAGGTAACGTGCTGGGAACAAAACCCCTAAAAAATGCAGTCAGGCAGCAGACCGCAGGCTGGGGTGCTGCAGAGCCTGGCGTGTCATGGCGAAGTCCCAAGTCCCACCTGCGGTGACTGCTGCCTCTCACCGAGCAGCGTCTCCTGGGCCTGCCGGCTTCTGGAAAGCGTGGGAAGGGGCAGGGTGGTAGGGTGTGTTGACTACTCACTGCCTCGGCAGAAGAGTTCAAGACAACAACAAGCTCAGGGGAGAAATGCTACTTTTCAAGCAGAAATGAAAGGAATGAGGAAAAGCCCAGAAAGGAAAAGTCTTACTGGGTTGAAAAAGTTTCTTCAGTCCAAATAATAGGAGAGTAAGACTGCAAAATGATGTCGACAGAAGCAGTCTGTGAGACTTCCCAGTGGCACACATGGTTCGGCCTGGCACCAAGATCACAGAAAGGCAGCCGTGCCCCACCCCAGCCAGGCACTGGCTTCAGAGAGCTTCGAGGAATGTCCCAGAAATCGGGACGAGACACAGAAAGCAAGGCCAAAAACAAATAGGGCAGCATTTCAAACTATGTCTAGGAAAGAACCTTGAGTGTGGAGCTGCCCAGAAGCAAACAGATCAGAAACCTATTAAGCAGACCTGGACCACAAAAAGCCCGTCACCTCGGGGTCCCAAACCTACATAAGCACAGAGCAGGCTTTTAAAACAGCACAACTCCAAAGGAGGCCATCCCCTTCAACGCCTCTCTTAGGACACATTTGTAATGCCTGTGTGAGTTCTGATTTGAACAAACCAACAATAGAAGACACTATTTTTTTTTTAGAAGTGATAATATTTTATTTGAGTTTAAATGCATTTTATTTTTAGACAACCTACATGACATGTTTTTTTCTTAAAAACAATGCCTCCACTCCAAATAAATCAGGGTCAAAACAAATGAAGAGCTCAAGATGCCATCAGTCCCATCTGTCTAAGTCCTGGTGTCGTGTGGATGAAGAGGAGCAGCCCATTAGGGCAACCGAATTCGTTAACATTTCTCCATTTCTAAACCATCCTTAAAGAAAATCATATATGGGGTCACACCATCCTCACGGTAGTCCAGCAGAGCAACCATGCCATCTGGATTCATGTTTTCACCAATAAAGAACTGGTAGTTTCTGAAATTAGCAAGGATGTGCTTGATTTGTTCTGCAGCCCCTGTCATAAAAGGCTTTACTCTTTCTGGCCTCTGTTCTTCAAGTTTGCCTTCGATTGATTTCATGTAATCTTTGATGTACTTCTTGTAGGCTTCTTTTGTGAAGCTGGTTTCCTGCCAGTGATGGTTCATGACAATATCAATACCAGTGATTACTGTGCTTTCGGTACCTTCGCCCTCCGAGCCTTCAGCCGAAGCATTTCCACCAAAGAGCGAGTCATCAATGTTACCCTCTGTCCTACTGACCATCTTCCCCTCCACCTCCAGGCACAGCCCGTCCGCGATCTCCCGGATCTTGTAGATGTCGGAGAACATCTCACCATGGCTGATGAGGTCCCGGTAGATGATCATGACGACGGCTGGAGAGAGACGACAGCGGCACTACCTTAGCAGAAGCCGGGAGCTCTGAGCGAGTGCGGTGCAGCCGGAGCGGCACTCGGGGGGAGGGGGGAGCGGGCGGAAAAGCTAGAAGTGATAATATTTTTTAGAAATACGTATAAAAATGAAAAAAGTCCTTATCTGTTAGCAAGAAATACTGAAGTATTGCCCCATGAAATGGTAAGACGTGTGGGATTTGCTTTAAAATGCTCCTGTACCGTCCCATTTGCCACTGCTGAACGTGTACACTGGCATAGTCACTTGGAGGGCAATCTGACAATACCCGTTACATCTGTAAGACATTCATACCCTCTGACACAGCAATTCTGAGAACTTATCCCGTAAAAAACACTTAGGTAGGTATGATATGAGGATGTTAGTTCAACGTTATTTAATAGGGAAAAACTGATGCTCCCCCATGTGGAACTAGATAAATTACGTACGGTTTATCCATATAATGGAATATATTGAATATATTTAAAAGAATGACACAGATTAGGGGTGCCTGGGTGGCTCAGTCCGTTAAAATGTCAGACTCTTAGTTTCGGCTTGGGTCGTGATCTCAGGGTCATGGGATTGAGCCCCACGTGAAGCTCCATGCTGGGCATGGAGCCGACTTGAGAATTTCTTTCTCTCTGCCCCCCCCCCCCCCCCCCCCCCCCTCCCACCAAAAAAAAAAAAAAAAAAAAAAGAGCGACCCATGTTATTCCCTTAAAGACAATACATTAAGTGGCTCTCTCTAAGGGGTAAGGTTAAAAGTGTCTCATCACCTAAGTTAAGATATTTTCCATAACGAAGCACCATTTTATTAAAAAGCAACAACAAAATCTATAGACTCCAGGAAAAAAGTGGCAGGGGTGAGAATGGCAAAATGTCGTCCCTGCTGAAACTAGGTGACGGTGCGCACGAGCGCTCACTGTACTGTCTTCCTTCTTCCGGTACGCCTGCAGCTGGCCACAACAGAAAAGTCAGTACGCCTGCAGCTGGCCACAACAGAAAAGTCAGTACGCCTGCAGCTGTCCACAACAGAAAAGTCAGTACGCCTGCAGCTGGCCACAACAGAAAAGTCAGGGTAACAAAGCAAAAGCAGAGGAAAGGGCAGGCACTGCAGTGGCCACAGCACACACGAAGAGAGACGGCAGAAAAAAGGAAAACCAACCTCCCTCACACAACCCCCTGCACATGCTCACGCCCCTCTGACTATAGCCAGGAGAGACAAGCCCCCGGAAACCTTAGCAGGTAAAGAGGATGGAAAAGCTACCAGGAATGACTCCCAAGGGGGCGCACCCACACAGAACTTGACATGAACTGAAAAACACCTCTCTTGGGTAAAGCACCTGAGACTTGGGGGGTCTTATGTATCCACTGCAGCACCTAGTAAGCATTACCCTAATATACCTGATAGATAAATATCATAAGTCATAAAACAGAAACAAGGATAGACTTTTGAGAATTTGTATTTATAAGATGTCACAGAAAAATCATCTTTTGGGGAGCCTGGCTGGCTCAGTCGGTAGAGCATGCAACTCTTGATCTCAGCTCAGGTCTTGATATCAGGGTCGTGAGTTCAAGCCCCACGTTGGGCTCCATGCTGGGCATGGAGTCCACTTTAAAAAAAATCATCTTTTAAATCAATATTCAGTGACTTTAGTAACAAAAATTCAATCTATGCTTAATTTTTCAGAACCAACTTATATTTGTCTGAGATTTTACTTATAAGTTCCAAATTAGCCTACTACTGTTTAATGAGCACTGGCAGAAGACACAGTGTTTGGGTCAGAGACAAAGGACCTTATGACTCATGGTGCAGCAAGCATCAGCATACTCACATTCGTTCCCCTGCCCCGAAGTCTCATGGTGGTGACATGATGGGCCCAGATGACACGTGCACATGCAATGGACTGCTTTACAGGAGAGGAACCCAGGGCAGATGGCCCAGCACTTTTTGGACAAGCAGCACAGAAGATAGATAAGCTCTGCCATCTGGCGCACTCAGTGAGAACTTGCAGGGAAGCTCAGGGCACAGAGCAAACTGCTTCTCCCAACAGTTCATTACAGTGTTAATATACACGTCAACCAGTTTTACTGTTACAGAGTATTTGGTACGGTATTATTCTTACCTATAAATATTCATATATGTGTAATGTTGACTTTAATGCTACTTTACGATCTTATTCAAAATAACAATCAATTTCAGTGTACATTTTCAAATATCTTAGCTTCGGGCCATGCAAATGCGAAAATTCTATTTGTAATTACATATTTGTAGAAATTGGAAAAAAATGCTTCTCCCCAAGAACAGCATTTCACCATATTATTACCATTCAAAAGGCCACATATCACCACCACACTGTAGTAACTGCCACAGGAGGAAATAAGAACCTACAAGTGCTGCACATATGGGAGACGTTCAACAACTCCTGAAGGGGATGACTGAAGAAATAATTGTTAAAGCTTCTCAAAAAAATTTATTTTCCAAAGATGATTTCTAGGAAGGGGGATAAAAAACACTGAGAGTATGCACTGAGTTGAATGGTGGACCCCAAAAAGATATGCCCTCATCCTAACCCCTGGAGCCTGTGACTGTTACCTTATTTGGAAGGTCTTTGCAGGTATAATTAAGTGAAGGATCTTGAAATGAGAACATCCTGGATTATCCAGGTGGGCCCTAAATCCAATGGCAAGTGTCCTTATAAGAGACACACAGAGAGAGCAGAATGGTGGTTGCCAGCAGCAAGGGAGGAAGGGAGAAATGGGGAATTGTGATTCAGCTGGTACGGAGTTTTAGTCACGCCAGGTAAAAAAGTTCTAGAGGTTTGTTGTACAAAAACGTGCACACAGTTAGCAATAACATACACTCAAACATTAATTAAGAGGGTAGAATTTACATCATTGTTTTTCACCACAATAAAAAAAAGAAAGAGACACACACAGACATAGAAGCGGAGGCCATGTGAAGACAGAGGCAGAGCACCAGAAGCCTCCAGAAGCCGCTGGAAGCTGGAAGGGGAGAGGAAGGACCTGAGGGAGCACAGTCCTGCTGACACCTTGATTTCAGACTTCTGGCCTCCAGAACTGGGAGAGAATAAATGTCTATTGTATTAAGCCCCCAAACTTGTGGTAATTTCTGCAGCAGCCCCAAGATACAAACAGAATGTAACAAGTATTTTTTTAATCTAAGGAAAACATTTTTTTCATTAAAGGAAAAATATTTTCTAACAATGGAAGCAAAGACTGATCTATTTGACTACATAAAAACATAAAACTCTAGCACCTGAAGAAACACTATAAAAAATGACTAAGTAAACTATGAAAATGCCATACAAAGGAATGTTATATAGCAGATACAAGGAATATGGTAGCTCTGTAGCTTCTGACAGGGAAGAACCTTTTCAGATACATTATTAAACAAAAAAGACAAATTAAGGAACAGCATGTCAACTATGTTAACATTTGTGGAAGGAAGGAAGGAAGGAAGGAAGGAAGGAAGGAAGGAAGGAAGGAAGGAAGGAAGGAAGGAAAGTATACACATGGTATCCGGCAGAATCGCCCCCCAACAGTGTCCATGTCCCTGGAATCTGTGAATGTTAGGCCACACCGCAAGAGGGAATTAAGACTGCAGAAAGAATTGTTAAGGTTCCTAATGAGCTGACCTTAAAATAAGAAAATGACCCTAAACTTACTGGGCAGGCCCAATGTAGTGACAAGGTCCTTACAAGCAGCAGGAGATGGCAGAGTGGACAGCATCAGACTAGGAGATGTGGAAGGGGCTACAGGTTTAGGAATGCATGTGGCTTCTAGAAGCTGGAAAAGGCTCGGAAACAGATTCTCCTCCAGAGCCTCCAGAAGGCATGCAGCCCTGCCAGCAACTTGATTTTAGCCCAGTGAGACTCATTTCAGACTTCTGACCTCCAGAACTCTAAGATCATAAATCTGTGTTGTTTTAAGCCACTGATTTTGTGACAATTTATTATAGCAGCAATAAAAAAAAGCTAAAACAGACACACTTATGCTCATCCAGACACAGAAGGAACTAGAAGGAACGTAAGAAAGTGCCAACAGGACGCCTGCGTGGCTCAGTTGGTTAAGCGACTGCTTTCTGCTCAGGTCAGGATCCTAGAGTCCCAGGATCGAGTCCCGCATCGGGCTCCCTGCTCGGCAGAGAGTCTGCTTCTCCCTCTGACCCTCTCCCCTCTCATGTGCTCTCTCTCTCTCATTCTCTCTGTCTCAAATAAATAAATAAAATCTTAAAAAAAAAAAAAAAGAAAGTGCCAACAGTGGTCACCTCAGGGGAGGAAATCTAGATGGCTGGGGATAGGAGCAGAAAAGGAGACCTACTTTTCACCATATAACCATCTATGCTTTTTTTAGGTTATACTTGGTAATTGTATTGTTTTTACAAAAAAATAATTAATTGAAAACAATTTAAGGAATAATGGGATATTTTTCTCATAGTTCCTTCAAGGAAAATGGATTATGAAATTAAAAACTAAGTATTTTTGTTTAATATCATCTTAAAGCAAATGGCAATCTGTGGAATAAAAATAATTTACAAGAAAATTTATAGTAACAAAACATAAGATACCACTTCACACCCACTAGAATGGCTAGAGTCAAAAAGTAAGCTAACGGGGCACCTGGATGGCTCAGTCGTTAAGCGTCTGCCTCCAGCTCAGGTCATGATCCCAGGATCCTGGGATCGAGCCCCGCATCGGGCTCCCTGCTCCACGGGAAGCCTGCTTCTCCCTCTGCCACTCCCCCTGCTTGTGTTCCCTCTCTCGCTATCTCTCTCTCTGTCAAATAAATAAATAAATTCTCTAAAAAGAAAAAAAAAGTAAGCTAACAAGGGTTGGCAGAGGATGTGGAGAAGGGAGAACCTGGGCCCACTGCTGGTGGGAATGGAAAATGGTACAGCCACCATGGAAAAGTTTAGCAATTCTTCAAGATGTTAAACAGAGTTACTCTATGACCCAGCAATTCTACTTCCAGGTATATACTCAAAAGATATGGACATTTATGTCCAAACAATAACCTGTACACAAATGCTCACAGAAGCATTATTCATAATAGCCAAAGATAGAAGCAAACCAAATGTCCATCAGCAAACGAACCGATAAACAAAATATGGTCTATCCACACAGTGAAGTATTATTCAGCCAGAGAAAGAATAACATCCTGACACAAGCTACATCATGGATGAACCTTGAAAACATTATAAGAGAAGCCAAACACAAAGTCATTTATATGAAATGGTCAGAATAGGCAAATCCATACACACAGGGAGTAGATTATAGTGGTTGCCTGGGTTGGGAGGGCGGGGAAGAATGGGGAGTGACTGCTAATGGGTACAGATGCTTTCTGGGGATGATGAAAACGTTTTAACAGATTCTCCTGATGGTTGTTGCACAGCTCAGTAAAAAATACCTAAAATCATTGAATTGTACACTTCAAATGGGTGAACTTTATAGATTGTAAATTACATCTCAATAAAGATATTAAAACAGACAAATCTGTGGCATTAGAAGTCAGAACAGCGATTACCCTTAAGAGGTGGCGTCGTTGGAATGGACCCACGGGGACTCCCAGGGTACTGGTAATGCTGTTTCTGATCTTGGAGCAGGTCACATGGGCATGTTTACTTTATATATAAATGGACCCACAGTTCAAGCCTGTGTTGTTCAAAGGTCAGCTTGGTCCTGGCATTATATTACACCAACACAGAAACAAACAACCACCACAAAAACAAAGAAAGCTTTGGGCAATTGGGTATTATTATTTCAGTATTAAGACTATTCCATTAGTACATAGGGAAATCTGCATATGATAAGCCAGTCTGCCGCAAACACCAGGACAGAAGCCAAGTCTCACGATTGGCCTGCATTACAAGAAAGAAAAGTAGGAGCGCCTGGGTGGCTCAGTCAGTTAAGCATTTGACTCTTGATCTCATCTCAGGTCTTGATCTTCAGACTAGCACTTTTCAAATTGAGTTCCACAAAACACTAGCACATCCCAAATTCTAATGGGTATTCCACAAAAGAAGGTTCCATGAGCTGTATTTAGGAGATGCGGGGTTAAATAAGAAGAACTGTGTTTGACTACAGAATTCCTCAGTGCCTTTCCTTGACTATGTGATGAGTCTCCAGGGTAAGGAAGGGCAGTTGGAAGGGTTGTGGGTTGCATAACCAGACCTGTCTCCAAAGAATACCAGTTAACACCTCCCAGGGCTGCTCAAGATCCCCAAACTGAAGATCTGTAAACGAAGTTTTTCTAAAATTCCTCTTGTCTAAGTCTTCCCTGAACAAAAATTAACCTATCTAGCTCCCAGCAAGGCAGGATTTACAGTTCTTCCCACTTGCTTTCTAAGAGAAGTTGGCTGATGGGTGGCTCAGTTGGTTGAGCGACTGCCTTCGGCTCAGGTCATTATCCTGGAGTCCCGGGATCGAGGCCCACATTGGGCTCCCTGCTCAGCAGGGAGTCTGTTTCTCCCTCTGACCCTCTTCCCTCTCATGCTCTCTATCTCTCGTTCTCTCTCTCTCAAATAAATAAATAAAATCTTAAAAAAAAAAAAAAAAGAGAAGTTGGCTGAAGAAAGACAGAAGACGGGGTACCTGGCTGGCTTAGTCGGTAGAGCATGCTCACCAGTCAGAAGGGCTAAAATTAACAACAAAAGAAACAAGAAGTGTTGGCGAGGACGCAGAGAAAGGGCCAGAAGGCTCCTTAAATTACCTTCTAAAAGTTTTATAGTCCTTCAATAAGCTGTCTTTTAGGATATGTTTTCCCCAATTACATGCCGAGAAATGATGCATAAGGTGAATTCAGCCTTACCCACAACCAGGTCCCCGGAAACATAAAAAACAAACAAAACCAAGTTAAGTGATCATAGCTATAGGTGTTGTGCAGTTACCATATGTCAAGCACCATTTTTAAAAATAAACTTTTAACTTTAGAATAGTTTTAGATTTACAGAAAAATGAACAGATAATACAGAAATTCCCATATACCTCATATCCAGTTTCACCTGCTATTAACATCTTACATTCGTCATAATTAATGAACCCATATTGATACATTATTATTTTTTAAAAGATTTTATTATTTTTTTAAAGATTTATTTATTTATTTGATAGAGACACAGAGAGAGAGGGAACACAAGCAGGGAGAGTGGGAGAGGGAGAAGCAGGCCTCCCGCTGAGCAGGGGAGCCCGATGCCAGGCTTGACCCCAGGACCCCGGGATCACGACCTGAGCCGAAGGCAGACGCTTAACGACTGAGCCACCCAGGCGCCCCAAAGATTTTATTTTTTAAGCAATCTCTACACCAAATGTGGGACTCGAACTTACAACCCCACGATCAAGAGTCACACGCTTTACTGACTGAGCCAGCCAGGTGCCCTTGATTCATTATTAACTAAAGCTTATGCTTTATTCAGATTTCCTTAGTTTTTACCCAGTATCCTCTTCTGTCCCAGACCCCAAATAGGACACCACTTTACATCTAGGCATCATACATCCTTAGGCACCTCATGGCTGTGACAGTTCCTCAGACTTTCCTTGTTTTGTGACATGGACAGTTTTGAAGAGTACTGGTCAGGTATTTTCTAAGACTGGGATCTGTCTGCATCTTCATCATTAGACTCAGGTTATGGGTTTGGGGAAGAAGACCACAGCACTATGGTGCCATACTGGCACATCATATTTAGGGCCCACACTATCAGCATGGCTTGTCACCGTTGATGTTGACCTAAATCATCAGGCTGAGGTCTTGTTTGTCAGGTTTCTCCCTTGTAAAGTGACTCTTTTTCCCTACCTGCTTCTATACTGCACTCTTTGGGAAAAGTCACTACGCATATTCTACACTTAGAGTGGGAAATAATGTTCCTCTCTGTAAGGATAGAGCATCCATATAAATTATTTGGAATTCTTCTATATGGGAAGTTTGTTCTAATTAATCATTTATATTAGTATGAACCCATGGATATTTATTTTATACTTTGGGATTATCCAACACTATTTTATTTTGTTGCTTAAATTGTTGAGCTTTGGCCACTGTGAACTCACTCGGTTGGTTCCTGTGTCCCTCTGACATGCCCCATCAATAAAGAGTTTGTTTGTTTTTGAGTATTTTCTTACTTCCTGGTACTACAAAATCCTGTGTATTTCCCGTCTCAGTCCTAGGGTCAGCCATTTCTCCAAGAAGCCTTGATGCTTTTTACAGGAGAATGGTATTTATTAAACACCAAGCTCTGAGCACTAGGTGTCAGGCACCATTTTAGACTTAATCATCTCAACAATCCCAAGCAATAGGGTACCCCATTAGCCATATCTTACAAATGAGGTTAAGTAGTCTGCTCAAGGTCACATCAATAAACAGTAGGGCAGGGCTTTGAAAGCAGGGAACCTGATTCCAGAAGCCATTTCCTGACCACACTGCCACTGCTGTCCCCCATGAGGATGCAGATGAAGTCACATGGATGCACTTATAAGAGCACTGACCTTGGCAACATATCCTTTTCAAAATAAATGGCTCAGCTAACAAGGTCCATGAGAAAGGCAGAATTTGGGAACCCCACTGCCAACGATACAGGGACACATTCTTTGGTGTAAGGAACAGTGAAAACACAAACTCCAGTTGTTAGTGGCTTTACCGTCACAATCAACCACCAGAGTACCGTTTGGTCTCTCCTTATTTGGTAACTTCCAACTTCTAATACAGTCAGTCCATCAGGCAATCTGGTCACTCATTATTCCCTGATGTCACCTACACTGAGCTATAACTTCATGCCTTTTACAACATTAGAGAGTTGTTTAACCAAGTGGGAACAACCAGCTCTTAAAACTTGTTAAAGCACATCCACTAGAAGGCTAAAATTAAAACGCTGAAAATGCCAAGTGTCAGTGAAGATGTGGACTCAACAGATCTCTCGTACGTGGATAATGGGGATGTAAAATGGTATAGCCACTTTAGAAAACAGTTTGGAGGTTTCTTATAAAGGTAAGTATGCACTTACCATACAATCTAGCAATTCCACTCCTAGGAATCTACCCTAGAGAAATGAAAACATAGATCCACACAAAGACTTGTACATAAGAGCGTTCCTAGTAGCTTTATTAATAAACAACAGCCAAAAAATGGAAACAACTCACATGTCCATTAACTGATGAATGGATAAGCAAACTGGTATATTCATGCAGTGGAATACCACTCAGCAATAAAAATGACCAAACTACTGACATAGGCCACTGTATGCATGAACCTCAAAAACATCATGCTAGATGAAAGAAGCCAGATTCAAAAGACCATGCACGTTTACAGATACACTTATGACACTTCATTTATATGAAATTCTAGAAAAGGCAACATTTTAGCAATAGAAAGCATACCAATGATCCATGGAGCCAGGAGTAGGGGGAGGAGATTGACTGCAAAGGGGCACAAGGGAACTTCTGGCAGGTGATAGAAGCATTCTACATCTTGATTGTGGAGGTGAGACACTACTGTCTACATTTGCCAAAAATCATCAAACTGTATACTTAAAATAGGTGAATTTTATTCTGTGCAAATTATACCTCAACAAAGTTGTTAAAATCAGGAGATTTCACATTTTAAAATTCAAGTCAGATCCTTACTCCACAATACACTTAAATATTGGTTAATATTGGTCAAAGGTTGAACATAAAAGTAAACTAAAAGAAAATGTACTTATATATTTACCAGCCCATAGGACAGGGATGGCCTTTTCACACAGAAGTTCAATGCAGTCACAAAGAAGGAAGATCTAGAGGTGAGCCTAGACACACGTTTTAACATGTTTACATAAAAAGCTTAATAAAATGTAAAGGCAAACTACGATCTGAGAAAATATTTACAAGAAATACGAGGATAGCTAATATATTTAATTATGAAGACCACTTACAAATAAATAAGTAAAATACTAGTATCTCTCAAAGAAAATGGACAAAAGGGCATATGATGATTCACTTAAGAGATAAAAATAGCCAGCAGGGAAAACTACTGGCACTTAAAGAAATACAAAAAGAGCTGCCTTTTTTTGTTTAATCCATCTATCGAACTGGCAAAGGTCTGCAACAAGTGTATTCCACCAAGGAACAAGGCTGTGCTGTGGCACTGGCCATGTGACATGGCACAACTAATGGGGAAATGAAATGCGCACAAGCAAGACCACTGAGAACATTCACTACCTTCCCTGGTGATGACAGGCTTCCTGGGGCAAGGGGATATGGTAGACTCTCACTTTCTGATTAATCATTCTGTATTGTGTGAATATTCTCCAGTAAACATGAATTACTTGTTTAAGTAGAAAAAAAATATTAGAAAGAAAAGAGCCCATATTCTTTAGCTCAGCAATTACACTTCCAGGTTTCTATCCCAACGATACCAACAGAGACACAAACAAAATTTATAGACAGTGATGTTCATCACGGTACCATAACAGCAAGAATGCTAAAAACTTAAATATCTAATATCAAGAAATGATCTAATGATAATTTCAGCCACAAGCTGAAATATTATGTAGGCATTAAAAATGATTCTTTCAAATAATATTTAATGATACAGGAAAACGTTCAGCCATAATTTAACGTTAAGTGAAAAAAGGATGGTAACAATCACACAAATACACATATACGTAAGAAAGAGAATGGGTATAAATATGTAAAAATTTTTTTGTTTTTTTAAAGATTTACTTATTTTAGAGGGAGAGAGTGAGAGAGAGCACAAGCAGGAGGTGCAGAGGGAGAGGGAGAGAGAAATAAGCAGACTCCACATTGAGTGCAGAGCCTGACATGGGGCTCAATCCCAGGACCCTGAGATCATGACCTGAGCCGAAAACAAGAGTCAAGACAGTTAAATGACTGTGCTACTCAGGTCCCCTATAAAATATTTTTAAAATATTTATTTATTTGAGAGAGAGAGATAATGAGCACACAGGGGGTGGGGGAGGGGCAGAGGGAGAGAGAGAATCTCAAGCAGGTTCCCCACTAAGCACAGAGCCTGATGCAGGGCTCAATTTCATGACTCTGAGATCATGACCAGAGCAGAAATCAAGAGTCGGACACTTAATGGACTGAGCCACCCAGGAGCTCCAAAATACATAAAATATCTTAAAGTATCTATGTCTGGGTGGGATCAGCAACGACTTTAATTCTCTTCATTCTTTTCTATATTTTTCAGTGTTCACAATGAATATACATTACTTTAAATGTATGTAGGTATGGGCATTCTCAAGAGCTTTAAGAAATCAGTGAACTCGTTGGCTAACCGTCAACAGAAACATGAGCTCAAAATGAACTGTCTTGATACTATAACAGCAGTTTAAAGGGAGACAGACATGAAGTTCATGGGAGGGATGAAAGGCAGTTACTGAAAGTTGGCTTGTGGTGTGAGGAATTCAATTTGAGAAGAGAAGAGAAATTTTACACAACAAATCCCAATCTGTGTTTCATCACAGACAAGCAGACTTACTTAAAAAAACAACCAACACCAAACCAGTAAACTGTATACTTTAAAGTGGTTTAAGTACAAACTCCCAGTGTGTGCCAACATCCCTGGCTGGCCCCAGACCATCACAACTAGCAAGTGATAAACACAACCCATGGTTCTGGAAATGGCCGTGGTGGAAAAAGGATCGCTTATTTCCCCCATGACTCTTTCAATAGACAGAAGGGCTGGGTATAAAACAAGAGTGAAAGTCAGGGGAGAGAAAAAGAGAAACACCCTTATGAAAAAACACCTAGGAAAAGTATCTTCCTATTCTCTACAACAGGATATGACACATTTTCACAGGCCTTTAAAGTTAGATGAGGAATATTAAGAAGTACACAAAGCACAACACAAAGCTATGAAGGGTACGGAGCTGTGCTGGTGAAAAACAAAAAAAAAATCCTGCCCCACAGTCACCCAAAAAAATAAAAACAAAAACAAAAACAACAAAAAAAACCCACCCAGATTCAAGGACAAACAGGAGTTAAATAATATAGCTGTAGGAAAGGGTAGAAAGAGGAAGGTAAATAAGACTCTTTGCATTAAGATTCTATTCATTTTTATTAAACCAAGTCTTATTTAAGTGAAATTTAAGCCTTATTTAATGCATGAAAATGGAGGTCAAATTCACTTTTTGTGAAAAGGTACACTTGTAATGCCCAAATCCAAACATTTGTATTTAAGCATTGCTTCTAAAGATCTTAATCAGAAGCATCGGCCCTTGGCTCAGGTCATGGATTGAGCCCCAGCTCAGCAGGGAGCCTGCTTCTCCTTCTGCCCCTCCCCCTGCTTGTGCTTTCTCTCGCTCTCCCTCCCCCTTCTCTCTCTCAAATAAATAAATAAAATATTTTTTAAAAATCTTAATTAAGGCAGGTGATAGGCATCAGCTATGGGGCTTCACCAGTGGAGGGATGAAAAGAACTGGGAAAGGTTAACTACAGAGTATACTCTCAACTAGAGTTGAGAGGATTCAGGTTCTAATTTCTACTTTTTCGAGAGATTAAGTAATTCAAACTAAATTACTAAAACAAGGTCAGGGGGGCACCTGGGTGGCTCAGTTGGTTAAGCATCTGCTTTGGGCTCAGGTCAGGATCCCAGGGTCCTCGGATTGAGCCCCACATTGGGCTCCATGCTCAGCAGGGAGCCTGTTTCTCCCTCACCCTCTGCCTACCGCTCCCCTGCTTGTGCTCTCTCTCTGTGTCAAATAAATAAATTCTTTAAAAAATAAATAAATAAAATAAAATAAATAAAACAAGGTCTGGAACCTTCAATGAAGATGGCTGTACCCAGCTAATTACTTGGTGTAGTGAGGAAAATTGTGACCTGAATTACCAAACATCATGAAAACACAAAAGGACATAAAAGTATTCATAACTAATAAAAATTTTTCATTTAAATTGCACCCTTTGGGGCGCCTGGGTGGTTCAGTCGTTAAGCATCCAACTTCGGCTCAGGTCATGATCCCAGGGTCCTGGGATCGAGCCCCGCATCAGGCTCCCTGCTCCACGGGGAAGCCTGCTTCTCCCTCTCCCACTCCCCCTGTTTGTGTTCCCTCTCTCGCTATTCTCTCTCTGTCAAATAAATAAATAAAATATTAAAAAATAAATAAATAAATTGCACCCTTTAATGAAGTAAATCCACTGCTAGGAATGTAAGCCACTGATAAACGTGAAGAATTACTTAAAAAAAAAATTATGTTCAAACATCTTCATTGAAGAATCATCCTAGCAAGTTACAGTGCAACATATTTAATAGAATCCCATATAGTTTGGGGTATCTGTTTAAGGGACAAATACATATTCATGCACACACACACATCTACATATATATGTACACACACAGAATGTGCACAGAAAATTTATGGGAGTACATCTAAGAAAATGTATCTTTTTTTAAGATTTTATTTATTTGAGAGAGAGAGAGCACAGGTGGGGAGGAGGGGGAGAAGCAGAGGGAGAGGGAGAGAATCTAGAGCAGACTCCCCACTGAGTTTGGGCCTCAATCCCACAACCCTGAGATCATGACCCAAGCTGAAACCAAGAGTCAGAGGCTTAACTGACTGAGCCACCCAGGGAGCCCCACATCCGAGAAAATGTAACCAGGATTGACTCTGTCAAGTAGGGGAGGGTTCTGAGACTAACTTAAAACCTTCCACTGTTTCAATTTATCACAAAGCCAGTATTACTTTTACTTAATTTTGTTTTAATTTAAAGAGAAAAAGTTGCTAGTTGATGCATCTATTTATAAAAACAGAAGGTGAGATACACACTAGGAAGAGAGAATCAAACAAGATTATTTGAGGTGCCCTGCAACTTTGATTCTATAAAAGTACATTTATGAGAGACAAAACCTTAAACCTCTGTAACGACAACAGATAATCTAAAAAATTCTCTGTGATATAATAGGGAACTGTGATGACTTCAGAACATGTAGGATTTTTTCTCTTTATAGGTATGTTTTGAATAATCCATTAAAAAGTTCAGACAGTAAAAAAGTTAGCACTCCCACTAGGTTAGATAAGGGTAGATTTTTTCAAAACAAGGATCTGTCATTCTTTCCCCTTTTACAACCCTGCCTTCCATCCACTGGGATAGCAAATAATAATTCATTTATAATTTGCCACTTAACCAGACGCTAGGCTATGAGCTTTACATAGCTGATCTCATTTAATCTTTGAAACAATGCTATTATTATGCTGTTCCTTTTTTTTTTTTGAAAGGGAGGGGGAGGGGCAGAGAGGGAGAGAGAATCTTTCTTTCTTTTTTTTTGACAGAGAGAGGGAGACAGCTAGAGAGGCAACACAAGCAGGGGGAGTGGGAGAGGGAGAAGCAGGCTTCCCGCCGAGGAGGGAGCCCGATGTGGGGCTCGATCCCAGGACCCTGGGATCATGACCCGAGCCAAAGGCAGACACCCAACGACTGAGCCACCCAGGCGCCCCGAGAGAGAGAATCTTAAGCAGGCTCCACTACACACAGCGCGGAGTCTGATATGGGGCTCGATCTCACAACCCTGAGATCATGACCTGAGCCAAAATCAGGAGTTGGATGCTTAAACGACTGAGCCACCCAGGTGCCCCATTATGCCTGTTTAAAACTGAGGGTGGGAGCACCTGGGTGGTTCAGTTGTTAAGCGTCTGCCTTCAGCTCAGGTCATGGAACCAGGGTCCTGGGATTGAGCCCCACATCGGGCTCTGGGCTCCAGGGGAGGCCTGCTTCTCCCTCTCCCACTCCCCCTGCTTGTGTTCCCTCTCTCGCTGTGTCTCTCTCTGTCAAATAAATAAAAATAAAATCTTTTAAAAAAAAAGTGTGGAAGATTTTATTTTTGAAAGAGGGCAGCCTCCAGATATCCCAACCCACATACTCATCTTAGTATGCGTCTTTGCCACTCCTCCATCAAGAGGTGGGATCTACAGGGGCGCCTGGGTGGCTCAGTCGTTAAGCGTCTGCCTTCGGCTCAGGTCATGATCCCAGGGTCCTAGGATCGAGCCCCGTATCGGGCTCCTTGCTCAGCGGGAGACCTGCTTCTCCCTCTCCCACTCCCCCTGCTTGTGTTCCCTTTCTCGCTGTCTCTCTCTCTCTGTCAAATAAATAAAAATCTTTAAAAAAAAAAAAAAAAAAGAATGTCCTTCCTTTTAAAAAAAAAAAAAAAAAGGGGGGATCTACATTCTCTAACCTCAAAATTTGGGGGATTGGGAGGAGACACTGTGACATAGATCAGAGAAGGGTGGCCTCGCACCCTTGGGGATGCTGATCCTCAGAACCCAACTGCCACCCTGTGAGGAAGGCCAAGCCATGTGGAAACAGTAGGGTTCTGGCTGACGGCTCAGGCTACGGTCCCAGTGGACAGCCAGCATCAATTGACAGATATGTGAGCGAGAAACTTTTGCGAGGACTCCAGCCCAGCCAGAATCTGACTGTGAGTGCATGATGGACTCTGAGTGAGGTCTGCTTAGTTGAGTCCAGGCCACCCACAGCACCATGAGAGAGATTAAGATGTTATTATTCTAAGCCACTAAAATGGGGTAATTTGTTGGGAAGCAATAAATAACCAGAACAATGAAGAAAACCAGTTTCAGAAAGGTCCGTAACCGGCGGGAGACTGCCACATCCACCTGGCTCTACAGCCCATGCTCTTAACAACTTCACGGTGTTTCTCCTTCCTCCCTACAACTGCCTATGATGCAAAACAAAAAGGAGAAGGTGATCCAATGATCAATACATCCCTGATGTATTGGGTTAGGGTTAGGGGTTAGGGGGTTGGGGTTGGGGTTGGGGTTGGGGTTAGCGTTAGGGTTAGGGTTAGGGTTAGGGTTAGGGTTAGGGTTTTCTAACTGTTTTCTAGGCAATGTCTAGAAAACAAAGTAGAAAATACACCTAGAAAACCATAAGATAGAGACCAACATGATGACCTAGAATTCTTGGCCCAACTCTTCGACCCCCATGCTAGGAGTCCATTTTTCCCATTACTCACTTTTTCTGTTCATTCTACTTCCACAACTCTGTCTCTTTGACTTCCTGTTCTGGAATATTTTCTCCACTGTTAAAAATTTGCTAAACATTTAACTGATGAGGACTTACACCTGGGTGACAATAAGTTTCCCCAATTCTCAGACTGGATTTTAAGGTAGAAGTCATAATAAAGATGTAACACTAAACCAACTAATTGAAAACTACCAAAATAGCCATCTAAAAGAACATATCAAATAATACCTACTATATATAAAAAGAAAACAATACCCAAAGGCTTAAAGGATACAAATAAAGTGTATCTATATAAAATATTTGTTTATAATATGTATTATATTTTGTTACAGTATACAACATAAAATGCTAACATTAGTGTTTAAAAGGGGTGATGAGGAACCTGGCTGGCTCAGTCGATAGAGCACGTGACTCTTGATCTTGGGGTTGTGAGTTCGAGCCCCTCGCTGGGTGTGATTACTTAAAAACAAAATATTTTAAAAATAAAAAAATAGGGACACCTGGGTGGCTCAGTCAGTTAAACGTCTGCCTTTGGCTCTCAGGTCATGATCCCAGGGTCCTGGGATGGACCCCTGCATCGGGCTCCTTGCTCCGCGGGAAGCCTGCTTCTCCCTCCCCCACTCCCCAAGCTTGTGTTCACTCTCTCGCTGTGTCTCTGTCAAATAAATATACAAAATATTAAAAAAAAATAAAAAGGAATAGATACACATTTATATATGCTTATATATAAATATATAGATACACATTTATATATACAGACATATATAGACATAAAAGAAACTGTAAGAGTGGTTGCCTCTAGAGCAGGAAGGGTCTAAGAAGCAAAGGTGAATAAATGGAACGATCAAATGTCAAACCTAACTTCAACAAAACTGAGACATGCTGACATCAGGCTGACATCAGACTCTAGATGGGACACACTGACAGGCATACAACATCACCCCTGACATATTCTTGACCAAAATATTTATGCTAAAGCTAATCATAAGGAAACAATCAGACAAATCCAAATCGAAGTATATTTTGCAAAATACATGACCTGAATTCTTAAAAAAAGTCAAGAAAGACACATAAGGCAGGACACTGTGCCAGATTAAAGGAGACCAAAGAGATATTACAACAAAATGCAATTTGTGATTTTTGATTGGATCCTGGAAAAAATAAAAACACCTATAATGGATGTTACTGAGACAACTGCGAAAATCTGAAATACAGCCTGCATTTTGGATAACAGTACTATCCCAACACATTATTTGTACTGTGATTATGTAGGAGAATGTCCTTGTTCTTAGCAGATACTTGCTGAAAGTGATGAAAGGTACTGATGTTCACTACTAACTCTCAAAAGATTTGGCAAAAAAAAAATACTGTACATAATTTAGAGAGTGCAAGTGAGCAAGCACACGAACAAAAGGAAAAATGGTGCATCTAGGTGAAAGGTTTATAAATATTCAATGAATTCTTCTTGCAACTTTCATGTAGATTCAAAAATTTTCAAAATAGGGGCGCTTGAGTGGCTCAGTCGTTAAGTGTTAAGCGTCTGCCTTCAGCTCAGGTCATGATCCTAGGGCCCTGACATTGGGCTCCCTGCTCCGCGGGAAGCCTGCTTCTCCCTCTCACACTCCCCCTGCTTGTGTTCCCTCCCTCACTATCTCTCTCTCTCTCTGTCAAATAAATAAATAAAATATTTAAAGAAAAATTTTTTTCAAAATAAAGAGTTGGGAAGGAAAAAAGGAACACAGTAAAAAATAGGTGTATGTAAGTCCACCTATAAATAAAAGTGTAAAGCCTTTTGTAGGCCTTGTTTTCTAACTACAGCTTTGGGTGCATTCATGAAAAAGATGAACATGTAAACAATATCTACCAAAAGAAAATAAGAATGTCTCGTAAAGGGCGAATGAGATGAATTAATTATTTTAAATATCTTTGTTCCACAATTTATGCCATAATCAATTACCAACTGACACTTAGGGTACAAAGCAAATTTTACATTGTAACTATATCTAATATAATTCAATCTTTTTACAGGAAAAAAAAAAGCCCATTCTAGTTGGTTGCATTTGAATTGCCCATAATCCACAAGTCCAAGCACAGGTGAATTTTTTACCCGTCACATTTTCTAGGACGACAACCTCCTTTCCCAACTTCCCAATAACACTCACTTCACCAAATAGTTGTTTCAAAATCCCCATGAAAATAGTTCCCATAAAACCACAGCTGCCTGATCCAAAAAATACAACAGCCCAGCTTTCCTCTCAGTTGTTCCCTAAACCGATGTCACGAAAAGGCAGGAAGCCACACAGTAACCGCTCACTACCTTACTGCCGAATGTTCAAGAATCTCAGTTTCAATCCAGCATTTTAAAACAACAAACCCCTCAAAACTTGTAACATAACCTCGCACTAAAATACGCCGGGGCGGGGGGGCGGTGAGGAGAGGGACTCCGGAGGACGCTGTGAGACCCCAGCGCCCCCAGAACCGCCCCGAGCCCCAGCGGCGCCAGCTTCTGGCCGCCCAGGGAGGCTCAGGGTCCCCACACGCGGTGCCCCCCGCCCCGACCGGCCGCACGGGCGCGACGGGGCCCGGCCCCTCCAGTCTCTCCCGGCCCCGCTCACTCTTCATCCTGGATACGGAAGCCGACGACAAGCCCTTGCCGACACTGGACGGAGAAGAAAGGGGCAGAAAGGATGGCCCCCTGGCTTCCACTCTTCTGAGGCGGGGTCCCGACCTAGGACCTCCGCGCTGGCCCCCCGACAGAAAGCGTTATGACCCGGCCGCCATGTTGTATCTCTGTCACCTTAGCAACCGTCAGGTTCTGGACGCCTCCAGGCTGCCGCCCGCGCGTGCGCAAAACGCCATGTCCGCCTCCGTCGGCCCTACATGTACGCGTGCGCAGTGCGGCCGCCTCCTCAGTCTGGTTGCTAAGCAACCTCTCCAGCAGCTTTTCGTGAGCAATTCCCGGCCTTTGAAAAGTGTGAGCATAAAATAATAATAATGATAATAAAATAATAAAATAATTTTAAAAATAAATTTAAAAAATAAATAATAATAAAAAAAGAAAAGTGTGGGCAACCTTCCGGGATCGCTATCCCCATCCTGCCTGAGAATTTAGCCAGAAGGACAGTCGAGCTTTAACTGGACTGGGGACGCACTAGATAACTGTCAGTTGATACCTGTTCTTTGCGGTCTCACCCTGCAGTTGAGCGTCTTCTAGCTAGTCTGGTTGGTAACCCAGAGGTTGATTTCTAAGTTTTTGTTCTCAATTCAACAAACATTTATTGAGCGTAGGGCACTGTTGCGGGTTTTGGAACTACAAGGGAGAGCAGTGCAGTCAAAGTCCCTTACTTCCTGAGACTTCTTTTCCCGTGTAAAGTTGAAGGAATGAATATGTGAATAAACTATGTGCAAATAGGGTGACTAAGCGAACAGTGGCCAGCCCTCAAGGAGCTGACGATGCACTAAAAGTAACCACTTTGTATCAGTGTAGCGTTTTATGAAGTTCATTGTCTTGTATTTGCTTTTTTCATCCCCACAGCTACTCCGTAAGGTCAATTCTCCCTATTTTTTCCAATTTTTGAAATTAAAGAAATGCGTCCATTGTAAAAAAAAAAATCAAAATACATAAATATATCAAATAAAATTTGAAATAATCCTTTCGAAGCACTTCTATCCTTCTCACTTCCCTTCTCCCCAGAATTAACCGCTGGCAACAGTTGAGTGGCATCTTTTCAGAATTTCTGTGCATGAGTTTGCAGACTTTCCCCGTGATTGAAAATCATAGATATTCTTCTATAATTTGGTTTTTTAAAAGATTTTATTTATTTATTTATTTGACAGAGAAAGAGAGCACAAGCACAGGGAGCAGGCAGAGGGAGAGGGAGAAGCAGGCTGCCCTCTGAGCAGGGAACCTGACACAGGGCTTTGATCCCAGGACCCTGGGATCATGACCTGAACCAAAGGCACTCAACTGACCGAACCACCCAGGTGCCCCTGTAATTTGCTTTTTTTTTTTCACTTAACAAATCATAGTCATCTTTTAATATTAGCACATGGTGAGTTACCCTAGGTTTTCTGCTGCTGCATAATATTCCGCAGTTCGGGTATACTCTTTTTTTTTAACCATTTCCCTGTTAATGTTTCCTATTTTTACCATCACAAACAATACTTCAGAAAATATCTTTGTGCATATCTCTGAGCACACATGTGACTGTCTGTCGGAACTGATAGATTATAAGACATCTACAATTTAGGGGCGCCTGGGTGGCTCAGTTGGTTGAGTGTCTGCCTTTGGCTCAGGTCATGATCCCAGAGTCCTGGGATCAGGCTCCCTGCTCAGTGGGAAGCCTGCTTCTCCCTCTCTCTCTGCCACTCCACCTGCTTGTGCGCGCACTCTCTCTCTCTGTCAAATAAATAAAATCTTTTTTAAAAAAAAGACATCTACAATTTAAATATTGACTTACAGGAAATCATTCTCTAAAAACTCTGTGCCAGCACACAGAGAGATCTATATATGAATTCCCTTCCCCCCACACTTACATGGACAAAGGATATCTACTAAGATTCAGGAAAAGATCAAAACATGACAACGTGCAATTTTTAATTTCTTTATGCTTCTCAATCCCTCTCTCTTGTCCTTCCTTGAGGACATATGCTTCTCCTCTGGAAAGCTAGAAGCTTTCTCCTCTATAAGCAAGGGAGATCTGAACACTTCCAATGCTGGCCTCGGCCTTACTTACCTGTCCCCTACCGTCTGGATCCCATCTTGGCAGGGGACAAAAACACCTGCTTAGGTGCTCTCTACCCTCAACACTTCCTTCCTCCCTGTCCCCACAAGACACCTCAGTTTCTTGCACACCCCTCCACCTTTTTCTACCCACCTCACCTCTTGCTGGTCCCAGCCCCCTCCTTCCAGCCCCAGGGTGACCAAGTCTCCACAGCTGCCTGTCATTTACAGGATAAATCATTTCTCACCCCATATACAATCTCCCTCTACCTGAAATCTTCTGGCCCAACCCTTTGCCCATCCCATATTCCTTTAAAGTCTTTGTGCCCAAAATCATTTTGGTTTAGAAAGTTATGTTTTCAAGTTATTTTTTCTTCCTCAAATAATGTTTTTAATATATTTAACATATATTTAATTATTTTAATTACTATAAATTATAATTTTTTAAAAATTTTATTTATTTATTTGACAGAGAGACACAGTGAGAGAGTGAACACAAGCAGGGGGGAGTGGGAGAGGGAGAAGCAGGCCTCCTGCTGAGCAGGGAGCCTGATGCGGGGTTTGATCCCAGGACCCTGAGATCATGACCTGAGCCGAAGGCAGACATTTAATGACTGAGCCACCCAGGCGCCCCTATAAATTATAATTTTTATAAACGTATTACTTATTTAAATTATTGTATAAAATAGATATTTTAATATGTTTTTGCTATTAAGTTTAATATATAATGATATATAAAATATAGTATGATGGATTATATTATATTATATTATATATTTGGTGGCTATTCTGTGTCATGGTTGCACCATCCCCTATTTAATTGGTCCCCTACTGATGGACATCTGGGTTGTCTCTAATAGTCTGGTCTTTCAAACAATGCTGCAATGATCAACCCTGTACATACATTATTTCCTGTATGTCCAAGTATACCTAGAGGAGAAATTCCTAAAGTGGAGTTTCCAAATCAAAGGTATCTACTTTGATATTTTTACTTCTTTTTAAAAAACGGAGTCAAACTCATATACCATAGAATTAACTGTTTTAAAGAGTGACATTTAGTACATTCACAGTGTTGTGCATCCATGACCTCTATCTAGTTCCAAAAGATCTCTGTTACCCCAGAAGGAAGCCCTGTACCCATTAAGCAGTCTCAAAAACATGATGCTAAATGAAAGAAGCCAGGCACTAAAAGCCACATGTGTATCGTATGATTCCATTTATTGGAAATGTCCAGAATGGGCAAATCCGTAGAGACAGAAAGTGGATTAGTGGTTGCCAGGGCCTGGGGGTGTGGAGAAGGAGGCGTGACGGCTCATGAGGACAGGGTTTCTTTTTGTGGTGATGACAATGTTCTGGAATTAGATTATAGTGGTGGTTACACAATTTTGTAAGTCTATCAATAATTACCAAGTTGTACATACTAAATGGTTAAGAATAATTTGTGAATTTTATCTCAAAATAAATTGAAAAAAAAAAAACCCACATTGCTGGTATTATTGTTGTTGATGGTGCTATCTTTGTTGGCTCTGAAAAGCTACATCTAACCCCTGCAGACCACTGGGATTTGATCTCTTCCTTCTTAACTCCTTGTGGTCTTTTCTCTTATTTTGGGACTTTGTCACATTTATCTTTCTCTTGCTGTCTCTTTCATATGTTTCTTCTACCCACTTTGGTTCTAAGTTCCTTGGGCTGCCCACCTGTCTTTTGTCTCCCTGGCAGGCAGAGGGTGTTACTGGATAGTCACCAAGTACCTGTTAAATAGATGAACATGTGAATGCCTTTGGCAGGTGAGCCCCGGCCCCACTGTTCCTGACGGCCATGGGCTGAGGAATTTTCTGCTCATTTTCATTGTGGACAAGCTCACTGTGGCTCTGGGGAATGAAATTTTAAAGACCAGGTTGGTCACCATCCTGCAGAGGAGCAAGGCGCCCACCGTGGGTCGACGCAGCTTCAGCGTGCTTATCCAGGCAAGCAGGGACTGCTGGGCATCAGCCCTCATCAGGTGGTCCAGCCGGTCCCCCAGGTGTGCAGCCACGCACCTCTTACCTGAAGGCCCTGGGAGAGAGGGAGGAAAAGGGCCTCCAGAATGGAAGATCAAAGGATACCGATGGGGGACCTTAGCAGGAAGTTTACAAAAGGGGAATTGTGAAAGATTTTGCCTAGAGCAGTGGTTCCTAAGCTTTAGCAGCACCAAAATCACCTGCCTTCAGGTGACTGTGATTTGTTGACCCTAGATTGCCAAGCCTGACCCCCAAAGTTTTTGCATCTGTAATTCTGGAGTGGGGCTTGACAATTTGCCTCTCTAACAGGATCTGAAGTGATGCTGCTTCTGTACCCGTGACCCTATTTTGAGAACCACTGGCCTAGAGAATTCCTTATTCTTTATTTAATTCTAAACAGACTAGGAAATGCTACTTCAAAAAGAAAAGGGACTCTCTCTCCCTCTGCCCCTCCTCCCCACTTGCTTGCACTTGCTCTCTTTCTCTCTCAAATAAATCTTAAAAAAAAGAAAAAATATGCTTGTGAAATGGAACCACCTGCACCTTAGAGCTCCTCTCTTGAAACCGCTCGAACACTACCTCACTACAGCCACTCAAGCTTTTTGATTCATTCTAAAACTGGTCCTCAGACAGTTCATCCCATATCCTAGCATTAACTTTTCCCTATTTTCCAATGTCAAGAGATTCAGCCATGAGGCCATGTTCAGCAGATATGTTTCCTGCTGCTGAGCATCTTAATAAGCGTTCCAGCAGGAAGTAGGCAGAAGTTAGAAAAATTAGAGATGACAGAAATTTCAAATGTATTAACACTGGTAAGGTGGGCACATACAAATCAACCTAAAGATATTAGAAATTAGATTCATTTTAGAAAATAAAAAACATCTCAAAGGAAACTAAGCTAACAGGGCTATGAGATAAAGAGGAGCAAGAACAACATTAGCCATTCAAATTTACATGAAGCATGGTAGGTAACCAAGCACTATAAAGGAGATAGATAACAGTGTAATGTGTAATGTGGCTGCAGAAACAGTCAACTTCAAACTGAGAGAGTCTATGCACATCTCTGAGAAAAAGGCATTCAGAAGAGCAGATATAAAGTTTTAAGAAAAGGTTTCCTAACTCCCTTTGGGAATACAAAGAATTAAAATTCAGCTGTTAAAGTGATAGAGAAGAGAGAATCACACCGGGTGACCCCAGCCAAATCACAGGACCACTGTTTTCTCACTTCTGTAAAAAGGGGTTAGGAATACCCACTCCAAAGGGTGTTAGTGCAAATTAAATCAAATGTCTGTGATGCACTATACAATAGCGCTTGATTTTTGCCCAGATGCTCAAGAAACGTTCTTGACTGATCAAGAGGCATCATCAACTGTCACCTGCTGTTAATCTCCTGCCAGATGATTCGGGCCCACTCACTCAGGAAACAAGCCTTGAGTTCTGACAAGGGCGAGCCTGATTTTTAATGATGATTGAGCATTCAGGACAAACTTTAACCCTTGATAGGGAAGAATTAAACGGGCAGACTGACAGGTTGTAGAGGCCAAGTGGCCTGTTGTGGGAGACCCAGAGAGGATCTCCCGCTTGCTAGTGGCCATCCTGGGCTCGGACCCAAATCTGCAACTTCCAACTCCCTGTGCTTCTGACGCTCTCTTACATCTAAACAAGACCTTTGTAAAAGCTTTGCGATTAATGTACGTGCTTTAAGGAAGGACACTTTTTATTTTTTTAATTATTTTTTTAAAGATTTTATTTTTGAGTAACCTCCACACCCAACATGGGGTTCGAACTCACAAACCCTGAGATCAAGAGTCACGCGCTCCGCTGACCAAGCCATCAGTCTTTTTTAAAAGACTTTAAAAGTCTCTGGAACCAACCAATTTGTTGTAGCAAATCAGAAGCAACATCTGAAAAATCTTTCTGTTTGTCTATTTTTCTTTTGTGTTGTCTAACAGCTTCGGCATAGTACATATTGTACAATGAAGCATTTTATTTCTGCGCCATCCCCTCCCGTTTCTTTCCTTTTTTTTTTTTTCCCCCAGAATCAATTGGCAAGAATTCAGCTTCAGCATTTAAAGTGTTTTGCTCTCTCCTTGTCTCCTTGTCTCCTTTGCACTCCAGGGCGCCAAGTCAAAACACAAAACGTAAAAGAAGGTTGGAAGATAGTTCAAGGAAATTAATTGTTCAGGAAATAGACATAGGCCTGGACCAAAGAAAAGAGAAGAAAAGGAGAGATTCAACCCCGGAGTTTGGACCTCGGAAGAATGGTGTTCCAGAAAAAGATGAGAGGAGATTATCAAATCTCCCTCAGACACATTCTTCCTCTGAAGTGTTACCAGAATGGAAGGGCATGTTTCAGAAACGAAACGTCCAACAGACTGAATTTAACACACGATGGATTTAACATTAATTCAACAAATTTGTATCGGACACCTATCCTGTGCCAGGCACTACTCCAAGAACTTGGGATCCATGAACGTGGGGAAGGAGGCCACAACCAAAACGGTGAGAGAATAAATTTCTCTTAGATTCCCCCCGTTTGTGGTTTAAGGCAGTCCTAGGAAAAGAATACAATATATCTTGATTTTCACACTGAAGTTGCCAATTTATAAACAGAATGAGAAATTTTACGAGTTTAAACAAATGGACCGTATAAAAAAGCCCCCTCTCAGACATTTAAAAACCTGAACAATAACTTTGTACCATTTAATGCTGATCATGTATGAGTCTGCGTTTTCCTAACTCAGAGAACGAAAATTAGGACTCGTCTGTCTTGCAAGAACTGTAAGATGGAGCGAGAACTGGCAGGAGTCCAGAGGCGTCAGTACCGCCCCGGTGTGGGAGGAGCCCCGGCGCCAGGTGCGCAGCCGACGCGTCGGTCTCGGGTGCCCCCTACCGTCTACTTCGGTCACTACGTCTCCCCCACCGCGGGCCCGCCTCTGGGCGGCCTTGGCCTGGCGCGCACTCACTGCCCACCTGCCGGGTGATTCGGGCCCGCCCACCGAGGAACCGAGCCTTGAATTCGGCCTGGTTTGTGTCCGGGCTAGACCTCTAATGGATGATCTGAGCTTCATTCGACAAACCTGGATCGACCATCTACTATGTGCCGGTCACTTCTAGGAGCTGCGGGTGCAAAACACAGGTTGCCGCCCTCCTGCAGTTAGGAAATAAGCAAACTGTAGACGAAATACAAAGCAGGAAAAGCAAGGATTCTGAGTGCGGGCGCAGGGCGGTCAGGGAACACTCGCCGAATATGTGACATTTAGGCAGAGACACACGGACATGAGGGAGGGCGCCTTGGCAGTGTCCGGGGGAAGAGGATCCAGAAAGGGGGAGCAGAAGTGCAGCAGCCCCAAGGGAGGAGCAGGGCCTGGTGAGCCCGAGGGTGATGGGGCTGTGCTGGCGAGCAGCAGGGAAAGGAGCAGGTGGGGGGGGACCTTCAAATGGGTATTACTTTGGGTGTAGGGTTGCCAGATAGGTACAGGATGCCCAGTTAAAGCTGAATTTCAGATAAACGACTAATACTGGTTTTGTTCCAACTGGGACATATACTAAATTATTTGCTAAATCTGGCAACCTTAACAGGGCTGGGCCAGAAGGGGAGGGTTTGAACAGAGAGAAATGACTTGATCTGACTTGTTTTAATGTTTTTTATTTATTCATGAGAGTCAGAGAGAGAGAGAGAGAGAGAGGGAGAGAGAGAGAGAGAGAGAGAGAGAAGCAGGCTCCTGGCCCAGCAGGGAGCCCGATGCGGGGCTTGATCCCAGGACTCTGGGATCATGACCTGAGCCGAAGGCAGACGCTTAACCATCTGCGCCACCCAGGCGCCCCGATCTGACTTGTTTTAAAATGTGTTTGCAGGGGCGCCTGGGTGGCTCAGTCGGTTAAGCGTCTGCCTTCGGCTCAGATCATGATCCCAGGGTGCTGGGATCGAGCCCCACGTCGGGCTCCCTGCTCAGCGGGAAGCCTGCTTCTCCCTCTCCCACTTCCCCTGCTTGTGTTCCTTCTCTCGCTGTGTCTCTCTCTGTCAAATAAATAAATAAAATCTTAAAAAAAAATAAAATGTGTTTGCAATTAGCTCATTCATCCATCTGACTCCTATTTATTATTACTTTTTATTTTAAGTACAATCTACCCCCCATCCTGGGGCTCAAACTCATGACCTCAAGATCAAGAGTCACATGCTGTACTGACTGAGCCAGCCATGCGCCTCTGATTCCTATTACTTAAATGCCTACTATTCCAGATGGTGCACTAGGCTCTGGACATTCAACTATAAGAAAAATGGACGGGATGCCTGCCATCCCAGGCAGGCCCCTTTGCCCAGAGGGCTCCACCTGTTTTGGCCTACACTTGTCCATTCTTGTCCTTCGAAACACAGTCAAGCGTCCCAGTCTTCAAAAACCTGCCTGACCTTTCAACCCAGCACGGTTTACCAAAGTGTCCCCACTCACACTAACACCTGTGTTTTAACACTGTAGGCTCCATGAGGACGGGACCAGGTCTGTTTTACTCACAGCTGATTCCCCGGGATCAGGGCACTGCCAGGCTTAATGAGTGTGTGTTGACTAAATCTGGTTCAACAGCCTGCCTGGTGGTGGGGTGAGCTACCTAACCTCCTTCCAATAATATCTGTTCTGTTAAGATTCAGCTAGACTGAGCTTCTGCTGTTTGCAACAAGGGACCCTGATGATACGTTCACTGTTTTGCTTTGAGTGGTCAGACCAGAGGGATGGACAGTGTGAAAGCTGGGGCTCCCTTCTCTTACTCCTGGGGCATTTGCCACCACAGCACAGGACGTCAGAGCCTCAGAGGCCAAGAGGCCCCGGGACATACAGATGGGGCAAAAGAGTTTTGTCTTTCCAGCATATATTTTACTCCTTTTTTTTTTTTTTTTACAAACAGACACTATCCCTTTGGAGCGGGTACTGCTCACCCAGCAGCTGTTTTATGATTTATTCAAGGCCTGGTTAACAAGAGAGGGCAAAATGAAGACATTTTCCAGACATTAAAAAAAAGGGGGGACGGTGAAGATGCAATGGCTTACCCACTAAAGGAAACACGGAGGAACTATTTAAAATGACATTTGTAATTGTTTAGGGATATGATAATGCTGGAGTATTATTAAGTACAAAAAGAAAGATAAAAAATTATATTCCTTTTAACGAGGTTGAATTGAATGCCAAATATACATTTTTTAAATACACCTGTGCAGTGAGAAAAGATTGTCGGGAAAGATACCAAGACCCCAGCGGCCGTTGTTTTTGGGCAGTGAGGGAATTCGGTGGTTCTTTTGTTCTTTATCTGGTTTTCTGCATTTTCTAAGCTTTATTTAGCCACACCAAAAGCTCTTGATACACAAAGTTTCCACGCTGGAAGGATTCTCGGAGATAAATAAAAATAGAATTGAGTTGCAACGTTTGAAAATGCTATTCCCGAGCCAAGCCTCCCAGGTATCATTTGCATTCCCCCGTGAGAACCTCCGATTCGTTGTGAGAAGCCACCTCCTTTTCCTTAGAGAGTCTCGGTGTTTTCCTCCGGCCAATACGGATGGCAGCGGGGATGACGACGGCCCCAACAGGAATGGAGCCAGGAGATCCACTGCCGGCCCCGCGCAGGCGGCAGAGACCTCGTAGGTCTGACGGCGCTACCCCGCCACCAAGTGGCCGGTTAGCTCAGTTGGTTAGAGCGTGGTGCTAATAACGCCAAGGTCGCGGGTTCGATCCCCGTACGGGCCATGAACGTGACTTTTTTTCCGTGCTCTCATTTTTCAATTCATATTACCTCTTTTTTTTTTTTTTTTAAATAGGCTTTTCGAGGGCTGTGAGCCGCAGACGGGAGAGAGCTGCGGAATCGTTTCAGACTCGGCCCCGAAGTTGGCGCGGGCAGCCAGTGGGGAGAAAGGGCAGGATCCCGCGCGTGTTCATCCCTCCAACTCAGCGCACGCTGGGCACACCTGCAGCTGCCACTGGGGTCTTTTTTTTTTTTTTTAGGATGCTCTCGGATGCAACCGCCAGTTGCTTCCGAACACAGGGCTTCTGTGGACCCTCGGTGCAATCTCCAGCGTTCATGGAGATCTCAGACTTGGAAATCCAGGCCTGGAATTAATTCATTCCACAATTGCTTAGGGCGCGCCTTCTTAACTGCATGCCCTTCCTGATTTGGGGTGGGAAGCAGAACGGTAAAAGAGAAATACAAATCCCGACCCCCGCGGAGACAATGACCCACCAACGACTGCCATGTTTTTAGTGAGGTCTTCTGCTTGTGGAAGCATCTGGAAACCTTCTCTTGCTACTTTCTTGCTTTTCAGAGAGGTCTTAGGCTTCACATTTTTTCCTCTTGGTTCTGCGGTTTGCCGCCGGAAGGCAGCTGATGAATTTCTCACTGGGGGTTCAAGTCTCTGGGTATAGTCTGGCATGTTTAGTTTAACACAAAAGCCAGTTATTTTAGGGTTGATGTCATTTTATATCAGGGTCTAGCAGGAGCTCTAGCCATGTTTGAAAAATATCCAGGGAGAACATCTACTAAATCATTCATTCTTTTCTCAAATATGTGTTAAGCTCTGATGGAATTCAGTAATAGCTCAAGGCCACAGACCAGAGGCGCAAGCCCTTGGCAAGTGCTCAGCGTGTATTAAAAGTGCTCATTAAATGCCAGTGATGGGACCCTTGTTCTTACCAACAGTTAGTCAGAAGGAGAACCTGGGGCTGCTGACGACGAGTACAGACACTTTGGAAGTCACGCCGTGGCTATATGTGCCAGGCACCTTGTTTGGTCCTGCAGAGGAGGAGCCAGCTTCTAGTGCTGCCCTCAAAGCGGCACGCTGTCCTAAACAAGGCCTAAAGGGGTCCAGAATAAAAATTGTTTTGAGCAGAAGCCATTTGAATTCCTGAAAAGTCTTATCTGCCTAAAAGTAGAGCCTTCCCAAAGAATTCAAAAGAATTCAATTGTCATAAATCCCCTTCCCTGGGAGCAATCAGGAAAGATGGACTCTTGTCACTGGAGAGACGTTGCCATCACACCTACAAGGCATGTCACAAAACTCATATCTCCCATCTACTCTGGTAAGGGTCCATTTATCTTTCCTAAAAGGCATCTGTTTTCCCATAAGTACCTTTCTCTCCTTCCCTTCCCCTATTAAGATAGTATATAGGCCCTGCGTTCTACCTGCCTCTTTGAGTCACATTTTTCTGTGAATTCCCTAGGTACATGAATAAAAATGCATCATTAAATTTTGTCTTTTCTCTTGTTAATCTGTCTTTTGTCACTTTAATTCACAGGCCCCCTAAAGACTGAAACTAAGAGCATAGAGGAAAAGTCCCCCTTCCTCCCTGGACAGGCTCAAAAACATGATGCGATGGGGTACTCCGCTCTAGAGGAGGAGGGCGGTTCTTGGCTTAGGGGTCAGAATTAAAAAAAAAAAAAAAATAGGAAAGAAGGGATTAAGGAACTGAAACAGATTCCATAAATCTAATCTCCCTTCAGGCCAGTCCTTAGTGAGGCCCCTAATGAATTGTTAGAGCACCGCAGGGAGCTTAGTGAATGCAACACGAGTATTGACTATGATAATGATGATGGCCATGTGGAGGGAAAAATGATCAGAAGGTCTGCCAGAAGCTCCTCGGACATCAGCCTGGCTCCCCAGTCTCCCCCTTTTGTGGGCATCAAGACACTCCTCGGGTGCCTGGGTGGCTCAGTCGTTGGGCGTCTGCCTTCGGCTCGGGTCATGATCCCGGGGTCCTGGGATCGAGTCCTGCATCGGGCTCCCTGCTCAGTGGGAGGCCTGCTTCTCCCTCTCCCACTCCCCCTGCTTGTGTTCCTGCTCTCACTGTCTCTCTCTGTCAAATAAATAAATAAATAAATCTAAAAAAAAAAAAAAAGACACTCCTCATTCTACCGTAAATGCCAGTTTCCTCCCCCTCTTCCTGCCTACACTGAATACAGAGGGCAGAACAGCCCTGAAGGCGGGGAAGGGGACTCACCCAGCAGGTACTTAATAACTGTTTGTCAACCCATGGCCCTACTGCCTTCCCTGGGGAGGGGAGACGGGAAAGGAGCCCACACCAGCAGCTGCCAGACTCTGTGGGAAGGATACACAGAGCCAGGAGAGTAAAGAGGAGGGGAGATTGGGAAAGGTTGGGCTGAAGAGGAAGTGATAGAGCTGGGGCGGAGGGCACTGAAATGTGGAGAGGGGTGGGGACCTTCCTTTCCCTCCTTCCTTCCTTCCTTCCCTCCATCCTTTGTATTTTCCATGCATCATTCATTCCCTAATCTTGTGCTCTGGGCCGGGCCCTGTGCTGAGCACTGAGTAAAATATCATCTTGGCCCTTAAGGTGCGTCCAGTGTGGATGAGAGGGTAGACCTGGGAACAATTTGGGGTTGGGTGCACTAGTTAAAAATGCACACTTTGTGGGGGCCCTTGGGTGGCTCAGTCCCTCCAGGCAGCAGACTTGATTTCTGCTCAGGTCGTGATCTGGGTGGTGGGATAGAGCCCACTTGGGATTCTCTCTCTCCCGCTCCCTCGGCCCCTACGCTCCTTAAAAAAATGCACACTTTGGGGGCACCTGGCCAGTTGGTGGAGCACGTGACTCTTGATCTCAGAGTCCTGAGTTCAAGTCCCACGTTGGGCATGGAGCCTACTAAAAAAAAATTAAAAAAACTCATTATATATATATATATATAAATTTTTTTTTTAATAAAAAAGCACACTTAGGGTCCCCTGCCAGAACTATTTATCAGAAGGCCTTAAGGTAGGACCAGACAGGATCTTTCGGTGGCTCTAATGCACATGACCTTGAGAACTTTTGGATAGTGTGATGCTAGGCTAAGGGGCTCTGGAACTCCGGAGACCTTCGTCTGGGAGACCCGGGATAGCTCCTGGAAGAGTGGTATTTGGAAAGTTAAATACATCTGTGACGAGTGAGAGGAAACTAAAGCTCATTCCGACTTCAGCGAAAAAGCGATGGGGCAGGGCCAACGCAGACTTCGCCCACGACCTGCTCGCCCAGGTGCGGTCGCCTTCCGAGGTGTCTTGGCCTGCGGGGCACTCGTAGTCCCCCCCCCCCCCCCCCCCTCCCCAGGTGACGCACATTTGAGCCGCCGTCTCTCGGTGGCGCGGGTTCGAGTCCCGGTGTCGGCTGCCATGGCGGACGCGGAGCCGGAGGCTGAGGATGGCAGCGAGGATGGCGGTGGCGGCGCCCGGGCCCCCCCCGGCCAGAGCGGCACCGCCGCGCGCGTGGCCCCGCTGGGCCCCGAGCAGCTGCGGCAGGTCCTGGAGCAGGTGACGAAGGCGCAGCCGCCCGCCGAGCCGCCGCCGCCGCCCTTCGTGCTGCAGGACGCGGCGCGGCGGCTGCGGGACGCGGCGCAGCAGGCCGCCTTGCAGCAGGGCCCCGGCGCCGAGCCCCCGCGCCCGCCGCGCCTGCTGCCGCCCCAGGTGAGGCGCCGGGAGGGACATGGGGAAACAGGCCCGGAGGGGGCCGAGGCCTTGCGGCGGGCGGACCGGGGCCCGCGTCCCGGCACCCCCTCTTCGGCCTCGGAGCTGGCGGGCAGGAGAGGCGGCGTCCGCCCCGCCGGTCACCGCTCCTGCGTTTGCAGCTCCTCCAGCGCACCTCGTGGGCCCCCCTGCCTGGGACCCCGCCCGCTTTCGCCGCGCGGCTCGGGGCGCCTCGGTGCCGCCGGGCTCCTCTCCCAGGCCTTTGTCATTCATCCCGCGTTTGCGGAGCCCTCGCTGTGTTCCAAGCACTGCCCTAGGTGCCGCAGGTGCAGCCTTGAACAGTCAGTGAGGGACCTGAGGGAGGTTCTGGGAGTGACAAGGGGGCTGCTTTAGAATGAGTGGTCCTTCGGCCTGACACTGGAGCGGAGACCTGAATGCATTAAACGGAACCAGCCTGCAGAGCTTTTCCCGTGGAAGGTGCAGCGAGTGCCAAGGCAGGGACTTGGGACAGAGTTAAGCACACCAGCCTAGTTGGATGCAGGACTTACCAGCCTGGGTGGTAGTGCCTGGATTTGGAACCCCAGTGCCCAGCACAGAGCCTGACATACACTTAATGAAGGAAATACGTGAAAGCACTCAGTATACTACAAAATACCATTTCTCAGTGTCATTATTTCACGGGTCACACAGCTCTTGGCTGCTAGGGAAGTTGGAACTAGAGCGTGGTCTTCCAAGCCCAGAGGGTCCCGTGTAGCTCCTGAAGCCAGAGGTCCGTCAGATCATCTGTAAAGCCACATCCCCTTTCAGAGCTGGGGTTGCAAATGACACTGACACTTCTCCCCCCAAAGTTGCCGGAGAGATGCTGCTTCTTAGAATAAATAGATGGAGAATAGAATCAACAGTGTCTGTTGGTGTTGTTGTTGTTATTAGCAGTCTTCGTTTTTGTTTTATTCAGGGAGTGATTTTGGTTGCTTAGAGTTGTACCCAGTTGGTGATCAAGACTGGAGAGGTGTCTTGCTAATGTTGGAGAAGACAGTTGCGATTCTGCCCGAACTGTTTCCTAGAGGTGTGACCCTGAGTAACCCAACCTCCCTGGGCTTTGGTTCCTTTATTCGCAAGAGGGATGGCTCGTTGGATGAGCCTTCTAGCTCATACTCTGCGAAGAAGCAAATGTCGCCTGCATATGTGGCACAAGCAAGTCTGGAGGAGGAGGGTGGTGGTGGCCACTGTCTGCAGAGCCTCTGCCCCATGCCTGGCACTGTGCCAGTCCACTTCTCAGCAGGCTCATGAAAGTGTTTGTATCAGCATTCTCCAGATGAGGAACAAGCTCAGGGAGGTTGAGTGACTTTGCTCAGGGCTCCCCAGGTGTGGCTGCGCTCCAGCACCTGTTGAATGTGACCCCAGCTTTTTGGGTTTGGTATGGCAACTTAAAGAGTCCAAAAATGACATTTTCCCTAAAATGCAAGCACACTTAATCAGAATGAAGCAGCATGATTGTATCCTGTAGCTAATCTGATTGGGATGGCATAAATTCTCCCTGGCTTCGCAATAGTGTAATTTTGCTGTCTAGTCAGCTGATACCCTTTGAGCCCCAGCTGTGCCAGGGAAGCCACAAAAGCAAACCAGATATGTACCTTGCACCCAAGGAGGTTATGATCTAACCAATGAGGTAAAACATGCCTCAGGTAACTTCTAAGCAAGGTCAGACAACTAGAGATGGAGAACTGGATCTAAAGAGATAAAGGGAGAAGTTATTTCTGGCTGAAGGGATCAGAAATTACTTTGTGGAAGGATGAGTCCCAGTTGAAAATATGGAAGGGGACAGGTAGTGGGGTGGGGTGGAATGTGCATTTAGAGAACCCAGGCCTTGTGGTTCTCTGTGTGTGTGTGGGGGGGGGGGTCAGAAGGCACAGACCAAGTGAATGCGCTCCCGTGGGTCAGATTTTGGCTCATGTCTCTCCCCGTCCTCCCTGTTCCCGTTCCATAGAAACATTCCCAGTTCCTTCCAACGTGCCTCGCCCTTTTTCATGCGCCTATGCATTCACACATGTTTTCCTTACACCTAGTCTACCTGTTCCACTTGGCCAAAATTCTCTTCAGCCTTCTTAGGTCCCCTCCCCTGGGAAGCCAGTCCCTCCCCCACCCCACCCACAAGGCCGCCTCTCTTACTGCACCTGTCGGCACTGTGGTGTCATTGTGTCCTTAGGGAGCCTAGTCAGCCTTCCGAATCGTCAATGGAGCTTTTGAAAGTACAGATTTCGGGGCAGGAGATCCTGATTCAGCAGGTCTGCAGGTGACTGAGGCATGGCGGGGGAAGCCACCCACCTCCTCAAGGGTGAGGCTAGGATGTGGCTTATGTTTTCTGTGTTTGTTTGTTTGTTTCAATTGAAGTATAGTTGACATACAATGTCATATTAGTTTCAGGTGTACAACAGCGATTCCACAAGTTTGTACGTTATTCAGGGCTTACCCCAAGTGTAGTCACTGTCACCGTACAACGTCAACGTATTACAGTATTATTGACCATATTCCCTGTGTTGTACTTTTCACCTCCATGACTTATTTTATAACTGCAGGTGTGTATCTCTTAATCCCCTTTACCTGTGTCACCCGCCTCCTCACCCACATTGGCTTATGTGTAAGTATTGGTACACAGAGATACTTAGTAACAGTTTGCTGAGTAAAATAAATATATAACAAAGTATCAAGTAGAACATCCACAAGGTAAACTGGTCTGGAGCTGATTTAAAAATTAGACCAGTTTAGGGCGCCTGGGTGGCTCGGTTGGTTGAGTGGCTGCCTTCGGCTCAGGTCATGATCCTGGAGTCCCGGGATCGGGTCCTGCGCTGGGCTCCCTGCTCAGCGGGGAGTCCGCCTCTCCCTCTGACCCTCTTCCCTCTCGTGCTCTCTGTCTCTCATTCTCTCTCTCAAATGAATAAATAAAATCTTAAAAAAAAATAAAAATTAGACCAGTTTTGCCATCGAGGTACCCTTAAAACAGTAGGATTGGGGGGGGTGTATTGGCATTATCTGGTGATATCCCAAGAGGTTAGACATTCTAAATGGTCATAATGTGAAACAGCTGTGATTATTTAAAAGATCATTGTCATTCCATTCACAAGTACCCCAGGACTGGCCCTCGTGGGCCCCTGGCTCCAGCTCTGTACGTGGCCTCATAAACTAGTACATTGAATCATCTCTGCTGTTTGTGGTAGATGTATCACATGGAGACAGACAGGCGGACTCCAGCTTGATTTCTTTTTTAAAGATTTTTATTTATTTCACAGAGAGAGACACAGCGAGAGAGAGAACACAAGCAGGGGGAGTGGGAGAGGGAGAAGCAGGCTTCCCGCCGAGCAGGGAGCCCGATGCGGGGCTCGATCCCAGGATCTTGGGATCATGACCTGAGCCGAAGGCAGCCGCTTAACCGACTGAGCCACCCAGGCACCCCTCCAGCCTGATTTCAGCGAGAGGTGTCGCTCTGCCCTGTGTGACTTTTTTATTGACCCTCCACACGGTATAGGGTCGAGTCCAAACAGAGCCGTTGATGGCCCCAAATCAGCAGTTCTCAACCAGGGGGCGACTTTCCCCTAGGGAGGCGTTTGGCAGGGGACATTTTTGTCCCAAGTTGGGGGCTGCCACTGGCATCTAGTGGGTAGAGGCAAGGATGCTGTCAGCATCCTCCAGTGCACAGGACGGCCGCTGCAACACAGAATTAGTGGTCTGAAATGTCCGTTGTGCCAAGGTTCGGGAAGCCTGTTCCGGGTGATGAGGTCGGACAAAGATGCTGATTATTTCTGCACTGTGAGGTCCTGAGTCATGTCCGTTTTGCTGCCTCTCCCCCGAACCCATGACCATTACATCTCTAACACCTCTACCACTGTCTCTGGCACACGGTCGCTGCTCAGTAACGACCTGTGGAACATTGTTGATGGCAGCCCTCCCGTCTGGTGGGCACTTTGCTATCACAGACCGTGCTGTCGTGTACCTCCTAGACCTACATCTTTGTGCCTATGTTTCTTATGGAATCCAGGAAGCGGAGTTGCTGTGTCAAAAAGCGTGTGCATTAAAAATTTTTTTAAGATTTATTTATTTATTTTAGAGAGCGCACACAAGTGGGAGGAGGGGCAGAGGGAGAGGGAGAGAGACTCTGAAGCAGACTGCCCACTGAGCGTGGAGCCCAGTGAGCTCGATGCCATAACGCTGAGATCACAACCGGAGCTGAAATGAAGTGTCAGATGCTCAACTGACTGAGCCACCCTGGCTCCCCTAAGATTTTGCTAGATGTTAAAAAGTTGTTGAAGGTAAGCACCCCACTCCTAGGTATGTGTCCTGGAGGAACTCACACATATGCACACACGTCCATGAAGGTTCTGAGCACACCATAGGAGCACAGGGTTGGAGACACTTGTCCATCAACAGGAGAGTGTTTTCTTACTGCAGAGTAAATGAGAGCTGTACACCTTGATATGGATGAATTTCACAAGCCAGATAGGGAGTAAAAAACCTGAAAAAGCCCCACCAAGTTGCAGGAGATGATATTCACTTACATGAAGTTGAAAAACATGACAAAACTGAACTGCGTATTTTTAGGGATATCTACATATGTAATATAAAAAATGCATGAGAGGGGTGCCTGGGTGGCTCGGTTGAATCTGTCTCTTGATTTCAGCGCAGGTCACGATCTGGGGGTTGTGGGATCGAGCCCCGTGTCGGGCTCCATGCTCAGCGGGGAATCTGCTCGAGATTCTCCCTCTCGTCTCCCTTTGCCCCTCCCCACTGGGTATGCTCGCTCTCTCCCTCTTCCTCTCTCAAATAAATAAATCTTCCAAAAAATGCATGAGAACGATCAATAAACTTTCAGTCTAGGGTGAAGAAGGAAGAGAGCGCGCAGATTGGGAGGATAGAAGAGAGCTTAGAAAGGTGATGTTGCATGCCTTGAGGCAGGTGGTAGGAACCTGTGTTGCATTGCTCCTTATGGTTTTTTTTTTTGTTTCTAGAATTTCATTTTTTCAAGAAAATGAGCCTATTTATTGAATCCAATTTAGAGTACTAGGAACTTCAAGTAAATACAAATGTGGTAAAACTGTAAAGAAGGATATTTCTTATTGGGTCATGAAGTCAATTTAGTGGATTAAGATTAGTATTTTTTCAAAAATGATATGGAATAGATACTCTCAGAAGGCATTTATGTAGAAATGGTAAGTAATTTCGTGGAACTTTAATTTATGTATGCAGATGTTTCTGCGTGCACATATGGATGCGATGTAAAGGTCTGGTATGAAACACCTTTGTAAGCAGTATGGATCCATTAAATAGACTTTTATAGGTAAAATGTATTTTATAACTTAGAAACAATTTCAATAATACATTTAAGATGAGAGCAGAATTGTAGAAATGCTGATGAGCCTAATGCTTTTCTCTTTCTGTATTTAAGCAACTGGAAGCCATATGTGTCAAGGTAACATCTGGAGAAATGAAAGGTCAGCAAAGGCCAGTGCCCCCACTGGCCACCATCCAGCCCAAGCCAGCCAGGCTGAGCCAGCTGCCCGCGAGGCCTTCCAGGGTGATGGGGTTCCGGGTGCAGCCCGTGCTGAGCACCGGGCCCCAGCCGCGCTTCCTGAGCAGCTCATCCCCCATTCAGGTGTTTGTGCAGGGGCCCCTGCCTGCCCTCCAGCCCCTGGCTCCAAATGGACAGGGTGCCCCGCTGGTCCCCTTGTCAGCTTCTCACCCACCAGCAGCAACATCTGTGTCATCCAGTTCAGCAAATTTATTTATTTCCAGCTTGCACACAAAACACACTGAGAAACTAAAAAAGTCCTTAAAAGTGAAAACACGTTCTGGACGGATATCTCGACCTCCCAAGTATAAAGCTAAAGATTATAAATTCATAAAAACGGAGGATTTGGCTGACGGTCACTTGTCAGATTCTGACGATTACTCAGAACTGAGTGTGGAAGAAGATGAAGAACAGAGGGAAAAGCAGGTGCTCTTTGACTTGTCCAGCTGCTCCCTGAGGCCCAAGAGTTTTAAGTGTCAGACGTGTGAAAAATCCTACATTGGGAAGGGGGGCCTGGCCAGGCATCTTAAACTGAATCCAGGCCACGGCCAGCTGGAGCCTGAAGAGTTGCTGTCTGAGAAAGCCAACGGGAGCGCGACTCGAGGCTGCGCGGAGGGCAGGACTGCTAGCCTGACGTCACCGGGGCCGTCCACACCAGCCCTTCTACGTGAGCACAGGGCCCAGTCTCCGCGGGCTGGCCTGCAGGTAATGTTTCTGTGTGCTGACTGTGGCCTTCTTCCTGCCCACCCTGAAGCGAACCTCTGTGGTATCTGATGGGGGTTCGGGGGAAGGCTCGCGTAGAGCCAAGATGACCAGAACAGGGCATCTGACACTCCCCCGCTGTTGTCCGCACTGCTGCCAACAAGCAAGGACAGGTGGGTCCTGTGTGTGGTGTGTGTCGTAGGGTTCTCTGAGCGTGTTGGATGGGAAGAGGGTTGCTAATTCTTTAGATTTGGTGGGTAAAACTAATCGCAGAGCACTCCTGGCTGATGCTGACATAACAGCGGGCCTTGGGAAAGGTCTGAGTTGGGCGCAACGGCCCACAAGGGCGCTTCCTGGAGGGTGAGCAGTAACACACTGCTTTCGCGTTTTGTCCCTTCAGAAACTCACAATCAGACAAGGCAGACAGAAGCCACCCTGAGTTGCATCACCACATCAGAATTTACTGACAGCAATTTCACATTCCTAAATGTGTGGTGTGCATTTGTGTGCCGTGTACAAGAGGTCAGTTATTCACGAAATGCAGACGAGGGGTGCCTGGGTGGCTCAGTCGTTAAGCGTCTGCCTTCAGCTCAGGTCATGGTCCCAGGGTCCTGGGATCGAGCCCCGCATCGGGCTCCCTGCTCGGCGGGAAGCCTGCTTCTCCCTCTCCCACTCCCCCTGCTTGTGTTCCCTCTCTTGCTGTGTCTCTCTCTGTCAAATAAATAAAATCATTTAAAAAAAAAGAAAAAAAAGAAATGCAGACGAGACGGATCCCTTTAACAAGGCCTCTGTGGTCACCCTCACCCGCGTCGCTAGAACCTCCCTTCTTTCTTTTCCTTCGACTTGTGTTGGCTGTTATTTCTGTCTGCTTGCGGCTAGGCGATTATATTTGCAGTTTCTGAAATGTTAGAGAAACCAGCGTTGGATCGATGTGGCTAGTCAGTGGGAGTTTGTGATTTCAGTGACCTGGATGATGTTGGAAATGAGTGCCTGTCTGCTCTGGCCGCCTCATTCCCTGTTGTGGGGCAGGGGTTCCTGAAGGAGGGGTGAGGCTGGTGGCCGCTCCGGCTTGTGGATCAGCTCCTTGGGGCCTGAGCAGGTACAGTGTGGGCCCAGGACATCCTTCCTGAGACCTAGTGGTAGAACTAGGGGACAGCCCTGTGTTAGGATTCAAAAGTACTACCTCCCCCTGTCACATTAGTTTCGATCACAGTACTGTTTATTCATGCCGCCTTTGGGCAGGAGTGTTTTCAATCTTCTAGGACTCTGCCAGGTGAGAATTAGACTTCGGTGTTTTGACTTCAAAGCCCACCCTCGAGGCTGCCTCGTTGGGGGAGGTTCTGCACCTCTCGTGGCTGGTAAAACCCCAACTTTTGAGAAACCTCTCTATTTCAGTTGAGGTAGGACCAGGGTGACATGTAGTTTATCATCCAAAGCAGGATATTCAGAGAAGGGGGCACTATTAATAATCCCAAGGGACAACAGCTGTGCCCAGGACTGTCTCAGGATGACCAGGCTAGCCGGCACTTCTGATTTCCTTCATAATGAAATCCTAGGGGCACCTGGGTGGCTCAGTCAGTTAAGCGTCTGACTCTTGGTTTCAGCTCAGGTCATGATCTCAGGGTCGTAGGATCAAGCCCCGCGTCAGGCTCTGTGCTCAGCGGGGAGTCTGTTTGTCCCTCTCTCTCTGCTCCTCCCCCTGCTGTGCGCTCTCTCTATCTCTAGAACAAATTAAAAAAAAAAAAGTAATGAAATCCTACACCACAGCAGAAGCAATTTGTAGATACTTGACTTCCTGAATACGGGCCCTTGGCCTTGGGCGTGGTGGCTGTCCGGATTGCCTGTGAGGGGTGCCTCCAGCTGCTGGGGTGGGGAGGGACATGAAGGCGTGTGTCGCTCCCGTCCTTTCCCAGGAGCAGACTCATGGCACCTAAAGCCACAGACAGACCTGGCATTCCTCCTGGAGCTCCACTGTAATGAAGATTTAGAGGGGAAATTCTGTAAGAGTTCAGAGGACACACTTGGGGCTAGCTGCCATGTGAAGTGTGTTCCTTGTATTCATTTAACGTTCCATCAGTCCTGGGAGATGGAGGTGGATTACTCCCGTTTTCAGAGGGGGGGTGGGTGCGGAATGAGGAAATAGCTGGGCAGTGTCAGACCCAGGACTCTTCAAAAGCTGTGCAAATCCATGAGGACGGAGAGTAGATTCACAGCTCCTGGGGCCTGCGGGCAGGGAAGAATGAATGATGCCAACGGGTATGGGGGTCCTTCGGGGGTGGGGGTGGGGACAAATACGTTTTGGGATTAGTGGTGATGGTTACCCGACCTTCTCGGTGTACGAAAATCGACTGAACTGTATATTTTCAAAGTATGAAGTTTATAGTGTTTGAAATACATCCAATAAGAAATGATTTTTTAAAGCCATGGGTAATTTCAGTTTAATTTGTAAGATGCCAGTGATGTCAGAGAGGTTCCTTGTTTCATTTTGGGCAACACCCAGGGTCATGATTTATCAGCCGGGCCTTACTGGCTCACTAATACTCACTGGATGTCTTAAAGGGGAACTTCGTTGGGAAAGTTAAAGTTGATTACAGTTAATGCATCTTGATAATGCACAGAAGAAATAATTTGGCAAGTTCCTTGCGCTTGACTCAACATTTTTTTGCCCTAAGATCATCACCATGGCGTATAAAACTTTATTTTATTTTCGTTTTGGGTGCGTGACGCTATCTAGAATAGCCAGTCTCTAGAAGTTGAAGAGGCCTTGGTATCCGAACTAGAAAACGGAAGTTATTCAGCCCTTTTGGGATCAGAGGGACACCCAGGCCCTAGAAGGAGTGACTCGTCCACAGCCCCGGCGGAGGCCAGCACAGCCGTCCTGGGGCGGAGCGGAGCGGCTCACCCGCCTGGGGGTGCCCGTGCGGCAGGCGCGCAGAGCCCTTCGAGGGCTAGAGCCAGGCTCAAGGAGGTGCGTGGCTCTGAGACCCTGTTCTTGAAACCTGTGTCTTTGGCGTGATGTGTGACAATTCACTATTAGGTTTCTGAAATAAAAGTCAAATACCCAGATCAACTAAGCAGTTCACCTGAAATGTAATTGGATGAAGTGTGTAATGAATTCAGGGATAGTATTATCTGAAGTAATTCCGAGCTTTCCTTGTCTGAAACGACAAGAGAGCTTTAGGTATAGCAGGAGCTGCTTGCCTTTGTAAGTTGTGGAATGATTATGACCCATGTTTTCTTAGAAGCAGTTTAGAAAACAACAGAAATGGTTCCTATTTTTCTGTGAAAAGTTTTAAGGCAGAGGAACATGTTTCAGGTTTTGAACCCTGGAATCTCCATCCCAGTCCGTTGGGAGTAGACTTAGTGAATTTAATGGGGTTGATTTAGAAAAGCAGAACCCTAAATTCATCCAGATTGCCTTTGGCTAGGATGATGGTAATGACCAGGTGAGTATCTTAAGGAAAAGAAGTGACACACAGCTGATCTTCAAGTTTTAAAAAAAACTTGATAAATGAATTTAAATGTGTAAATTAAATTAAAAAAGAAAAGAAGTGAAGGGTAGCAGAGAGAGTTAGAGGTAGCGAGTTAGTGAGACAGTGGGCGTCAGGGTGCCCATCAGGGAACCGGGGCCTCCAGACTCACCCACAAGGGGAAACGAGAGGTTTTCAGAGAGGAAATGGGTTTCCTAGAAAACTTTGTGAGCTTGCATGCTCTAGTGGGAAATTAAAACCCTGGCGAATTTGCTTTTCTCTCACTGGGCTGGTTAATTAATCCTGGATGACTAACTTTTTCGAGTGGGGGATAAGGTAGTCCTTGACTCGATTCATCCATTAACATTCAAAATGCCACCATCTACTGAGCGCCCCCTCTGCGTGCCAACTCAGCCACCCTAACCCAGCCTCCGTGCTGAGTTCCAGGTTTCCTTCATCATCTCTGCTTAATAGATGAGGAACCTGACAGGTTCGCGAGCTCCCAAGCCCCTAACACTTCCTGTCTCTGAGGCTGCTCCCTTCCCTCCCACGCCATTGCCTCGCCCGGTGCCCCCCTCCATCCTCCTGGTGTCCCAGCCACCTGCCCTCTGTGGACACCCGCGTACTGCCGGTTCGCCCTACTCACATCTCCTGAGCCCCCGAGCTCTGATTCCAGACGTCCCCACCCGGGCATCCTGTAAACCACCCCACCCCTAACTTGTCCAGGGTCTGCCTGGGCTCGAGCTGGGAACCCAGAGTCATTCCTGACTCCCCTGCCCCTTCCCTGACTCCTCCCCTTAACCCAAGGACCTTGCCCTCCCCGCATCTCTCCCTCCCCACGCCCCCACCGAGCCACCCCTGCATTCACCTGGGTCCTCGTCTTCCCCGGCCTGTCCTTTGGCGGTGGTCTCCAGACTGCAGGCTGCCTGGGACTTGCTTGCTTTTTTGTGTCCCCGGAGAGTAGGGAACACATTTCCGGCCCCAGGGCCTGGACCGCACTACCTGCTCAGTGCGGTCACAGGGGAGTCAGACTTTGAATCCAGAGTTGATCATAGACTTCGTCAATGGATAGACAAGTGAGATATTTAATACGCAGGATGTTTCTAGTTGGGAGTTGCTTCATCACTGAGATTTGGGGGAACTTTTATGTTCTTTGTTGCACCAACTTGTTGGCTCCTGGGAGATTCTTTCAGGGCTTTCAAAGCTGTCAAATGCTTTCTTCCGGTAGTTTCTGCACCAGTGTGACCGAGACGCTCTAGTGGAGTTGGCGCTGCCTCAGCTGGCTCAGGTTGTGACCGTGTACGAGTTTCTGCTGATGAAGGTGAGTCATCTTAGCGATTCTAAATGATGGAGGGCTGATTTGAAGTTACTTAGAAAGACATCCTTCACATTTATTTTAGAAAAGCCAGGCTGTCTGGAATCATTTCCCTCCCCCAGGACAGAGCCGAAGCGAGCCTGCTGTCCGCTCCCCCCAAACCCCCAGGACACCTGGCCTCGGGGCCTCTGCCTCCCCTGCCTCTTGTAACGCGGTGTGCGAGACAAGAAAGTGGTGGCGGCCAACCATGGCCAGCCCAGGGCCCTTGCCTTTCTCCCTGCCCTCGTCGGCCTGGTGACGAGGCTCTCCGTCCTGGTGAGCCTGCCCTGACTATGCAGGAGGCACCAGCAGAGCTGCCCAGAGGAGTGAGGCGCTCCTCCCGCCTGCAGGCCCGTCCCCAGGGCCTCTCTGGTCCCTTCCTGCCCCCCCCCCACCACGCCTCCTTGGGCACTCTGACTCACAGCCCCCCTGGTGCCGTCCCCCGGGAGGTGTGCTCTCTGGCCCGTCCTGGTGTTGCTGCTGAGCACAGTGCTGGGCACCCACGGGCTTTGACCGGGGAGTGACCGGGGAGTGGAGGAAATGACGGGCCGCCGACAGCTTGAGGAGCTTGTATCCTTCCCTCCTCGAAGCTTCCTTCTGTAGTTGCCATTTCATTGCCTCTGGTTTAAACCTCTCTTGTCATCTTTATCTTCACGAAGGTTGAAACAGGTCATCTAGCAAAACCTTTGTTCCCAGCTGTGTATAAGGAATTTGAAGAGTTGCATAAAATGGTTAAGAAAATGTGTCAAGATTACCTCAGTGGTTCTGGTCTGTGTTCCCAGGAGCCTCTGGAAATAAGCAACAATAAGGTAACAGTCTCACATAGGAAAAAGTTCTGCTTTTACATTTGCCAAAAGAGGGATATCCATTTAAAGAGAAGAATGTTTTTATTTTTAGTTATTTTTTAAAGTAATCTCTATCTAGAACCGTGAGGCTTGAACTCACGACCCCAAGATCAGGAGTCGCACGCTCCACCTACTGAGCCGGCCAGGCACCCCAGAGGAACATGTTTTTGGTAGTGATATCTTCATAGTCAACTTCTTTTCAGCTCGCTTTTTCCCCGTCACGTGACATTTTAACTATAAAAGCAAATGGCGCTTGTTTGGGGAACCTCAGGAATGCACAGAGGCTGACAGCAACTGAAAGCACCATTGTCTTCTCTCTCACTGCTGACGTCAGGGAACAGCACAGTTGGTAGGGTGTGTGTGTGAGGGTGACCGGGGTCACAGACACGGACTGTGGGGGTTCTCACAGAATCCTCATTTCCCTGTCATCGTCAGCATCCAGTTGCCTCTGGCTATATTGGGTTTTGGATAAAAGTAAGTTCTGATGTGGTCTTTCTTGTTTTGGATAAAACCTTTGCTGGGCACAGTGTGCCCTGTGTGGTCTCCTCATTCAGGGGTCCCCGCCGGGCAGGCCCCCTCGCCCCCAGCCCTCAGCCCCACCTTGAAATGGAGCGCCGAGTGATGCCATGGCTTTAAATGTGCCTGTTTACTCGTACAACTGTAGCTGGCACGCCGGGGTCCCAAACACACCAGGCTCGGCCACTCACCGCTGAGAAAATCCACAGGCAGAGAGGTGAGTGGTGGGGACACAAGAAAGGAGTTTATTTCAGCGAGGCCGACACTGGGAGGACCACGGACTAGCGTCTCAAAGACCGTCTCGTCTCCCAAGTGCTGAAGATCCTTCCAGGTTTATGTAAGGAGGATGTTGGGCGAAGGTGGGTGGGTATGTGCAGGGGCAGCGAAGGTCCAGTCTCATTGTCCTGGGCTCGGTCCTGAGGGGTCTTGCTGGCTCGGGGCAGTCCTTGTTGCTTGGGGTGGGGGGGTGGTTTCGGTTCCCCTCACGGGAGGCCTTGCCCTCAGGGTTTTTTCTGCCTGAGCCAAGAGCTGGAAAGAAGAACCCAAGTAGCAAGTTTGAGGTCAGGAGTGGGGCAGCCACTGCCCTGGTTCACAACCATAAGGAATACTTGGGCCATGTTGCCTTTAACTGCTGTTTGAGGGTCTACTAACCTGGTGATGGGTCTGCCCGCCTGCTCCTAGCCTTAGCGTCACGGAGGGTACGTTACTTCCGTAGCAAGCAGTCTTGAACCACACTGTAACAGTCCATGGGTTTTGGGGGTTTTGGCTTTTGGGGGGTTTTTTGGTCATTAGTTTTATACAAATTCAATATTTAATATTACCTAATAAACTTGTATTTTATCTTCTTGAATTACATGTTATAGAAATATAATGGGTTTTTTTCTTCTTTTTTTTTAAGACTTCATTTATTTATTTGAGAAAGAGAGAGGGAAAGGGAGAAGCAGGCTCTCTGCTGAGCAGAGAGCCCGATGTGGGGCTCGATGCCAGGACCCTGAGATCATGACTTGAGCTGAACGCAGACGCTCAACCTACTGAGCCACCCAGGCGCCCATAATGGGTTTTTTCTAAGCTGCATACAGATGGCTTTGTGGGCAGGAATCACTTACATGGTTTTTTTGTTTGTTTTTTGTTTTTAAATATTTATTTGTTTTAGAGCGAGAGCGCATGGGGAGGGGGGTGGGGCAGGGGGAGAGGAGAGAGAGAATCCCAAGCAGACTCTGTGCGGCCCAACTCAGGGCTCGATACTGTGACCCAGAGACCATGACCTGAGCCAGAATCAAGAGTCGGACACTCAACTGACTGAGCCACCCAGGTGCCCCAACTTACATGTTTTTTTAGACTGTGAGCTCAACAGGTGTGGGCATCATCCTGTCACAAGGCGGACTGGACACACAACGCTGTGCACACCCATGGGGACCCATCTTTACAGGCAGTTGAGGCTGAGCCACAGCCTCCTAGGAGCACAGACAGTGGCTCAGCTTGCAGGGGACACAGGCAGGTTGGGAGGCGCTGAACCTGAGGGGCTGTCTTCTACCCCGACCTCGATCTGCTGCCCCTCCTTCCCTGCCCCTTTCCCTCCTGCTCTGCAGTGTTCCCTTCCTGTGTCCACGCACAGGTGACAGGTGTCACTTGTCACCTTTATCTGGTCTTCACAAATCCACCCCCACCCCCCCGCCCGGGCAGCTGCAGTCCCCCTCACAGGATCAGGAAGTTCCCCTCGGCCAGGAGCAGAGAAGCCGAGGCCCAGCTCGGCTCTCAGGCCCCCACATCCTCACCCTCTGCACTGCTTGGAAGGGGAGACCTTGTTCTGGAATGGGCAGGAAGGTACCAGTGAGCATTCAGAACAGGAGGAATCATGGGCGAGACCTCACTCTGGTGTCTGACTGATGCTGAAGAGAGCGTATTTAAAAAACTTCTTGGTGTGTGCTTCTACGTCGTGCTAACACAGAACCTTGGATAAGACCTTTGCTGGGCACAGTGTGCCCAGGTCTGTAAGGACTCACTTTCTCCTGAGCTGTTCCGTTGAACTTCGCGTGCATCTTCGTGTCTGGCAGTGTTTAGGGGGCCCCTCGCCACGCGGCGGGGCTTCCCAGGCGCACTCGGTCCTGTAAGTCCGGTGTTGATGTGCTGTTCCCCTGTGCGCCCTTCCCCCCAGGTGGCCGAGTCTTTGGGAATCACAGAATTCCTGAGGAAAGCAGAGGCACACCCAGAGTGCGGCCCAGCCGAGCGCACCAGCGGGCGGCCGGGCCGGGCCGAGCTGGACGAAGCCAGCCAGCAGAAGCGGGGAAACGAGGTGGGGCACGCGTCGAAGGGGGTGCCGGGTGACCCGCTGAGCCCCCGTGCTTTGACTTCAGCCCACAACGCTGTTCTCCAGAAAGGAGAAGCGCGAGCTTGCTGCTTCCTCCTAGCCTTAGCTGATTGGGTCTCCTCTTCCCAGACTGCAGAGGAGGGCCTGGCCTGGGTGAAGAGGACCAGAAGAGACGCCCCGCCCCGGGACACCCCTGAGCCTTCTGCCGACCGCGGAGGCCCGCAGAAGCCTGCCCCCTGCGCCCCAGCCGCCAGTGAGGGTAAACGCGCTTTGTGGTGTGCGCCCCGCGGTCAGAGGCCTGCTTTCCGCTGGCGGCTGCCCCTGGGGCCAGATCTAAGAGAACCTGGTTTCTCAAGAGTTTTATCCCAACCTGCCCATGTTCTGTCGTTGCCTCTGGTTCCCTGTGAGTCTTGAGGTCAGGGAGGCTTTCTCGAATCCCTTACCGAAATGAAGAGCCACCGCATGCTGGTGAGTGGATCGCTTTCAGGAGGGTCCCGAGGACACACCACACCTGTGGCTTGGCTTTCCTGAGACTTGGCTCCAAGTGCAGTTGGGATTTAACATTGGAAACAAGACCCACTCTGGTTTTTATTCTGCTCTAGCCAGCCTATCAACTAGACACTGAGTATATGGCGTACCAAGAGTAATTATACCACTTTCCCAAACCGCTTGATCCTAAGGTCTCCAATTGAAAGAGACATTCTCCATTTTAGAACTTAGAATTCTGCGGAAGGGGAGGGCAGATTTATCCAGTGGGAGCAGGGAGAACCCTGGCCCGTTTGGTACTCAGCTGCCCTCACCTAACGAATCCATGCCGCCTCTTGCAGCTTCCTCCATACTTGGAAGCTGCCAATCCTAAGGAGCAAGGAGAGTTTAGGTTTCCATTTGTTTTGCCAGAAAATTCATTTGGACTGGCTTGTTTGGGATGGAGAGTGCAGTGAACAGGCCGTACCACCGTACACGTATGCTTACCTGTGTCTCTGAACTGTTTAGGTTGTGCCCATCATGTAAGTGGGAACACTGCTCACCACTCTGAAGAAAGCCACACGATGCCGGTTTCTGAGAGTGACAGAAGCGTGTTGCATGCAGGCCAGCAGCTTAAAGCACTTGCTGACTTAGAGGCCAAGAGTGGGTCTGTAGCTCCTGCTTTCTCGTATCAGCATGTCAGTGGGCCGAGCCTTTGTCCTCAGTCAGGAGAGCCCGGGACGCGGACGCAGGGACAGGTGGCAGCATTCCCTGAGGAGAATGTTCTGGAACACTCTGTAGCCTGGAACTCGGGGGACAACCGGAGGAGCCGGGCTCTCTGCAGCACCTTGACATCCACTGGAGGAGAGGACTCCCTGCCGCCTTCTGGGTCTCGAAACCTCGAGATGCAGGACTCCCAGCAGAAAGGCCAGCAGACCAGCCCCAGCCACATCCCGCTTACAGAGGATGCAGGCCCTCGGCTGGTGAGGGTTTTGTCCGTGGACACGGTGCCGGCTGACTGCGCGCACAGGACCGTGCGGGAGCTGGGGCCTCAGCTGGGCCAGGCGGGGTCGCTGTCCACTGATGGGGGTCAGGGAAGCTGTGTGGGGGACTCGGGCGCCTTCCCCAGCGGGCCCGAGGCCCATGCTGACCCGCGAGGACTGGCGAGTATTGTTGCTGTTGGTGAAGCCGTGGCTTTTGAAATTACCAACGGGTGCCGCGAGTTGTCGTCTCAGGGACAAGAACCGCTATTTATTCAGACCTCCGATGGGCTGATCTTGCCCCATCCGGGTTCCCTAGTGCCTGGGGACGGGGACCTCGTCCTGGTGGCTGGTGAGGAGGGGCCCACCGTGCACACAGGACCCCGGGAAGGGGCTCCCCAGGAAAGTACAGAGGCAGAGGCCGCACAGTGAAGTCAGACTGCGGTCCCGGACACGTGGGTATTTTAGCCAGAGAAGGTCTATTGGAAGTCATGTATATTTTTTTATTGTGAATACTGACACAAACGAACGGCTTATTTATAAAGGATAACGTCTTTCTACTTGACTGTCTCCCTTCTTCTCCCGTGCCTTGCTTGCTTTCGTACTGATGGCCGAGCCGCCGCCCGGCACTGGATTTGGCTGAGGAGCTAGTCCTTAGAGGCCCCTGACGACCGCCACGGTTAAATCCACCACACTCTTCCTCGTCGGCCCTGCTCCCCCAAAACTGTGTCCCCTTACCTCCTGGGTGACCTGCTGCTTTTCCACCATATCTGGGTTTAGGAAGTAAATAACCAAGTGGACCGCCCTGGGCAGCACTGGGAAGTAGGAAAGAAAGTCGTACGTGCTCGCATGTCATGTCATGGATGCGGGAAGCGGGACCCACGAGGGCTGCGGCAGGGTGCCGCTGAGCGCAGAGCCCCGGGCCTCCGGGGCCTCCCCTGCAGAGCTGCCTGTTGATGTCTCTTCTCTGTTGAGCGTTCTCCTCGGCTTTGTTACGGGGAGGGACAGGGAAGGTCCTTGGCCCCCCTCTCCCCCCACTTGCAGAGGCTGTGAGGAGAGACCCCCGAGCAGGCAGTGCTGGGGATTGCGGCTGCACCCCACCCACGCGCCGTGCTCCTTCCGGGGCCTGCTGTGGAGGAGCGGGCTGTAGGCTCAGGGCCATTTTCCTGTCCTCTCCCTTGATCTCAAAGCCGGATCCACAGAACAGAAGGACAGTGTTGTAGGACGCAGCGGCTAGCAGTGAGCCAGCCAGTTGCCCACGAGAGTCGGGCTCACAGGCGAGACAGTGGTACCTGCTGTGGATTTGGGGACACTTCTCAGGAGCCTAGAGTGAGTCCCGTCCTGGGGTCGTGGAGGGAGGACGGAGCCTCCTGCCTGAGGATCGTTCATGACCCTTGTCAGGCAACTCACGCAACAAACCGAGTCACGTCTGGACCCCTGGTCCGTGGTCTGGACCCAGGCCCTGTGAAATACGAATTTATTTTCTATTTAGAGGACATTCCTGAACACCCCAACACACCTTAGTTTCACCATGGTGGGTGTGCTACTCTAAACAGATGGTGCATTTAGTGGAGTAAAAGACCCCCTCGCTCCACGGAGCAGGAGGTTCTGGCGGTGCACCCGTGAGTTTGACCTGTGCTCATGGAGGGACGGCAGCCGCCAGGACTGACGGACAGGCCTCTGCTCTGGGCGCCTGTGCTGTACCGGCCAGGGCAGCGTTCAAGGGTCCCCTGATCCCCAGATTTATAGCATGGCTTCTACCCCGTGGTGCTGCACTAGCAGACACCTTACTACGTAGAAAGCAAAGGAAAATTTCCTTTTCTCGTGAAGGATTTTCCTTTGTATACATAGTCCTTCTAATTTGAGATACTCAGATTAGGGGAAGGAGTGAAGAGGCGTCAGAGCACCGATCTGGGGACACATACCACCCAAGGGACTCCCACAGGGTGGCTGGGGCAGACCCCAGTGAGGACGTGTGTTTTCAGCGTTTGTTACCTTACCTGGCATCAAGTTCAACTACTGTCATTACTAAATGCAATGAAAGAAAGTCCTTTATTTTCTGTGTTCTCTGGAAAGCACTAGGGCCCTGCAGCTGCGGCCCCCACCCCCCACCCGTCAGGCGCATCCACGTTGGCCTCCCCAGTGGTCACGGGAGTGGGGAGAGCTGAACTGGAAGAGAGGCCGAGAGGGAGCCAGTCTTTAATGTCCTCTGAGGCCTACATTTTTTAAAGAATAACGTCTATTTTCATCTAGGGAATAATAAGCACATAACTTCGAAATGCCAAAAGCTACCGGAAGGCCTGTGCCAAGCACGGGCAGCCCAGCCTCAGCCCTCGGCCCCTCGGCCAAGGTGAGCACTTTCTCCTTTTTGGTGATTTACCTCCATGTGTTCAAGTTATGTCTCTCTCACAGCTTTCTTGATTCATTCGTGCTTGATGGCATCGTGAGACACGGGACACAGCTCGCACACCTCCCCACTGTCCCCGCGGGGTCCCTCTATCACGGGATGGTATTCAGTCAGGATTTAATGCTCACGGTGAAGTGTAAATACTGCTCGTGTGTTGTGATGACACGACTTCCCGGAAGCTTTGCTTTTTCCTAGAGAACTGCCCTGGGTTTTTTCATTCGCTTAGTGGCTTGCTTCCTTTTCTGCCATTTGTTTTTTATCTTTAACAAGATTGTATGTGCATATAGTTTAAAGTGTCAGTTCTCTGAGACGTATTTTTTTTTTAAAGATTTTATTTATTTATTTGAGAGAGAATGAGAGAGAGCACGAGAGGGAAGAGGGTCAGAGGGAGAAGCAGACTCCCCGCTGAGCAGGGAGCCCGATGTGGGACTCGATCCCGGGACTCCAGGATCATGACCTGAGCCGAAGGCAGTCACTCAACCAGCTGAGCCACCCAGGTGCCCGAGACGTATTTTTTAAAAGAGAAAGCAGCGCCTCCCCTTCCTCTTCTGTTGATTTGATGCTCGTCCCTGTGGCGCCATGATGGCCACTGCCGTGTGAGCTAAGGCCTCCATCACACCACATAATTACATTGTCTTCCTCCATCCTCTTCCCGCGGTAACCACCTCCGGGTCTCGTAGCTGTCTCTTTGGCGTTTTCAGTCTACGTCACTACACAACAGGCTAATGCTGTCACTTCTTGATGTTCTAGGTTTAGGCATTACTGGCTGGCTCACGGAGGCTCACGCACCCATGCTGTCCCCCACCGCCACCACCCGCGTGCACTTGCCAACCTTCCCCTTGGTAGGATGTCAGCTGGCTGCTTCAACAGAGGTAGCGGGGACAAGCGACCGGAACACGCTGGCGTTTTCTCTCTCTCTCGTCTTAGTCCCTGCGGGCTGCTCTAAAGGAGTACCACAGACTGGGAATCTCATAGACAGCAGGAGCTTATTGCTCACGGCACTGGAGGCTGGAGGTTGGAGATCGTGGCGCCAGCATGGTGCGGTGAGAGCTCTCTTTCTGTGTCTTAGCTGGAGACCTCCCGCTCTGTCCTCACATGGTGGACGGGGCTGTGGAGCTCTCTGGAGCCTGCACCCTCATGGCCTGAGCACCTTCCAAAGGCCTCACCCTATTACTTACCATCTCCTTCAGGGGTTAGGATTTCAACATATGAATCTGGCGGGGACATATTGAGACAACAACACCTCCCAAGTGAAAACGTGAGCCGAAGGCACTCGGGAACTTGAGTGGCCTTGCTCCAGAGGTGGCCCAGACCCAGGTTCCTTCCTCGCCCCTTGGGGGGGAGGGGCTTTCCCCAGAGGCCTTAGGGGGGCTCATCACCCTCATGTGTCAGCTCCGCCCCCCCAAAACATGAGGGGCAGGAGGGGCACACACAACTTTTGAGAACCAAAAGTTCACGTGCACATCTCAGCCACGTGGCCACAGTTGGCCACAAAGAAGGTTCTGAAACCTATTAAACTGGTAGCCATATGCCAGCTAAAACCCAAATGAAGTAAAGATATACTGAAGGACCACCAGTGGTCTCTGCCAAACCCCTTCTCCCAGAATGGTTAAAATTGTTGTGGGTCGGTCTAGAGAGGCAGGAGTAACAGCTTTGGAACCTCAGCAGCTTCAAACAACCGAGGTGTATGTCTCCTCATGCAACATGTCCCTCACAGGCTGATGGGACGGCTCTGCTTCATCACAACCAGGTCGGGGACCCAGCGGGGTGGCCACATCTCAAACCCTGCCAGTGGCCAACTCGGAGGGAACTGAAGGGAGGTCTGTCCTGTGACCAGAAGTTGCCACGTGGTCTCCCCCAAAGGCAAGAGAACCAGAAGAGCAGGCTTTCATGGGCCGCAGAGGCAGGAGTCCAGGAATATTTGGTGAATGGCATGGATGGCTGACCAACTATAGGGTCACGTTATTATGACATGCAAGTGTTATTCAGAGCTGAGCTGCGTGGTATGTTGTGACTACTTTGATGCTTTTGTATAAGCTTTTGTGTTTCCTGGAGAGTGTTTTTCTTTTCTTTTTTTAGTTTTAATGAAATGTACTTATTGTTAATTCATTCTGAAGCCCTTTCCCAATCCTGTTCTGTTTTTGTGGACTTGCCCTTTGCATACTCCTTGGCTGTCTATTTTGGCAAGATACCTGGAGGCAGAGTTTGAATCGTGTGAACAGTCTCCTAGCTTTAGAAGTCTGTCAGCTCTCTGGAGACTTCACTACTGTGTAGTGACGGCAGAATTCAGCAAATTCAACCACCAGAGGGGTCATCCTTTGATTTGATGCCTCTTCCATTTCGTGAGAGATCTCTGCACCAATGCCACCGGATAATTTGTCAGTTAGCTCTTTTGTGTCTGTTTGTCCTTTGCAATATCAGCCCTTTCCATTAGTTCCCCTGGGCCACTTGGGTGTCTGGGGATGAGGCATCAAGAACCCATGGAATGTCCTAGAAAGGCCTGCTCACAGTATTAAGTCCTTCACTGCCCCCCCCCTTTTTAAATATACCCAACGTGGGGCCTGAACTCACAACCCTGAGATCAAGAGTCGCATGCTCCACAGACTGAGCCAGCTGGGTGCCCTGAAGAGCATTTATTTTTTAAGTATGTCCGAAACATAAAACTGCCAGTGAGCCTCGGGGCCCTGGCCTATCTGCCTCTGGGGCTCATGACCACAATCTGCTGGGCAGGGCAGCCTGGAGCAGAACACCCTTTCTGCCCCATGCTAACTGCATGGCTTCCTGGCTACGAGATGTCTGAGGGGCAGCTTTTACGGTAGTGAGACCTCAGTGAGTCTACAGGGACAGAGGAATGAGATACAAAGAAATGTTGCCTTTCAGTGCTTTTGAGGTGTCAGTTTGCACAGCGAGGTAGGCTCACTTTCTCCCAAACGAAATCCCTGTCATGTACGGTCTTATTGGAATACTTTCCTTCTTTCCCTGTTTCTGGGACGCTGCAGCTTCAGTCAGAGGAGCCTACATCCCATGTCACGTATCACATCGTGTAGCACGAAGTTCCTTACATTTGTCTCTGGGAAGCAAATGGTAGGATCGAGCCCCCAGGATTTGGCTGCAAATGTTGTCAGACTCTAGGACTTGTGCCTGAAGAATCACGTGGCCTGTCATATCCTCAGTCTGCAAATACAGGCAACATTTGTATGGAGTTTTCATGAAGCCGCTCCCTATTACTCAGTTAGCTCTATGGTATCCTAAACATTAGTTGTAATTACAAAACTAACGTGCAAAAAAATTTAAGTACTAGGTATAAAGTAAAAATACCGAACCAGGGCTTTTCTACATAAATGTCATATAAATACAGCTGATTTACAAAAACGAGATCACTTGATCATTCTGGTGAGGAACTCCTTTATTTCATGTAGAAGTCCCCTTGGGTGACAGGTTCACAATAGGTGCAGATGACGCTGTGTGGCAGATGGCTCCCAGCAGCATGGTGTCTGGAGAGGCCACAGGTTGCCGCTGAAGTGATCCAGTCTGGTGGACACTAAGGTCGGAGGGTGGCCCCACCACAGCACTGGGTCGTACGTGAAAGACTGTCCACCATGGGCGCCACAGAAGCAGCCAGTGGTCGGGAGCCTGGAGGCTCAGACTCTGAGGCTGTGCTGGGAGGTCACAGGGCCCGGTGCCCTGTTTCGAGCAGCATGCTTTCCAGAAGCAGCTTGCTGTTGGTCTCCACGTAGGGTTGGTGCAGCCACATTGACAAGTAGCTCAGGGTGAGGTCGTGGTCTGTGGTGTGCGCTAGCTCTTCAATGACCGTGCGTTTCAGAAGAAGCTCCTTCTGGTACATGTCAGACAGCTTGCGGGAAACCTCATCTGAAACAAACGTCTCCCCTTAATAGCACAAATTCACAGAACTGCTCCTGCCTGGGTGTGAGGCGCTACTTTGAAAAGCTCCTCGTTGAAAACTAGACTCAGGGGCGCTCAGTCGGTTAAGCATCTGCCTTTGGCTTAGGTCATGATCCCAGGGTCCTGGGATGGAGCCCCACACTGGGCTCTTTGCTCAGTGGGAGCCTGCTTCTCCCTCTGCCTGCCGCTTCCCCTGCTTGTCCTCTCTGTCTCTTGTAAAATAAATAAATAAAATGTGTAAAAAAAAAAAAAAAAAACTAGACTCAGCAATAGCACGGAGATAAAGAAGGACCAGGTGGGTCTGTATCACTCTGGCTCATGCAGATCAGTAGGATTAGTCAGCATGGTAAGTGTCATGAAATTAATAAGTAGCCTTTTCTGCTCAACTCTTCAGTCCTGTGATGACTATAAACAGCAGATTCACCTCAAACTGACAATATTCCAATAACACATTACATCAAATGGTTTTACCCTTTTCTTCTTTATTTAAAGTGAGGTCTCAAATCGGCATCAAATAGCTAGGCCCTTCTTTTGAACTAACAAAGCTAAAGGTAACTCTGAAGGGTGCCTGGGTGCCTCAGTCGGTTAAGCATCCAACTCTTGATTTCAGCTCAGGTCACAATCTCAGGGTCGTGGGATCGAGCCCCATGTCAGGCTCTGGACGCAGCAGGGAGTTTGTTCCTCTCTCTCTCCCTCTGCCCCTTCCCCTGCTCTCACATGCACGCTTGCTTTCTAAAATAAAGAAATCAAAAAAAAAAAAAAAAAGGTAATTCTGATCTTGTAGAACTTAAGTAATGGATTCCATGTTCCCAGTAGTCTTCTTCTAGGGGGTGGCTAAACTGACTTCAATTTATCTTTTTGTCCCCAATACTGGGCTTGAACTCACAACCCTGAGATCGAGACCTGAGCTGAAATCAAGAGTCAGATGCCTAACTGACTGAGCCATCCAGGTACCCCAAAACCTATCTTTCTGAAAAAGGAAAAAAATTCTGCCTCTGCAGAGGAGGTGGAATTCATTCTACCCATTTTTTTAAGGTTCTTTTTTTTTATTAAGTAATCTCTGTACCCAACGTGGGGCTTGAACTCACAACCCCAAGATCGAAAGTCACAGGCTCTGTGGACTGAGCCAGCTGCGTGTCCCGACCACTTGGTTTTAAAGAGTTAATAAGGGCACCTTGCTTCATGTGTCTCTAATTACATTTAATTCTTTGCTAATTATTAGAGCCAAGAAGAAAGGCCCATTTTAAGATAACCCCAGTCTCCTTCCCTTCCAACAGATCCTCTTGAATTGAATTTCAAACTCTGTCAGGTTCTTCAAGTACGCAAATACTCTCATAATTTCTACTCCTGAGAATCCATGCAGAGAGAACTACTTACAGAAATGGGCTGTGGGCCACGTGTGAAACAGGGGGGGCCGATGCCTCCCGTCCCCACAATGGTAGTTCTCCAGCTCACAAACCCCCTTGGTGGTCGAGGACAGCTTTTCCATTTTCATCTGTATTTTGGCCTGAAAAGGTATTAATTGGGAATAGGAGAACCTTATTTGAAATCGATTCCAGGGGCACCTGGGTGGCTCAGTCGTTAAGCATCTGCCTTCAGCTCAGGTCATGGTCCCAGGGTCCTGGGATCGAGCCCCGCATCGGGCACCCTGCTTGGCGGGGGGCCTGCTTCTCCCTCTCCCATTATTACCCCTGCTTGTGTTCCCTCTCTCGCTGTCTCTCTCTCTGTCAAATAAATAAAAATCTTTAAAAAAAAAAAAAGAAAGAAATTGACTCCAGTCTCAGATTCAGTAACTGTAAGCTTTCAAAGCTAAGAGGTACAAATCTGTTGAGACCTAAAGTCAAATAACTCAACACTGTTCACTCCACGTGCAGCACATTTCCAGGCAGATGGAGCCAGACAGTGGCTACGATCTCATTTATTTGGATTACTTTAGAAATAACGCCTGGATTTCCAGGGCTGGAAAGACAAAGCTTGCTGAGTCCCACTTCCCTAAGATTTCCAAGGGCACTAATTTTTTTTAGCCCCAAACACCTGGAGGAATCACAAGGCAGGCTCTGCTCTTATGGAATGAAAGGAGGAAGGGTATTACATGAGTTCATTTCTGACTTTTACTAACTGCCTCTGGGTTTACTGAAACCTTGAGGCTCGGTTTCCTGGTCTGTGAAACGGTAGTCATGAAAGGCAGTCCCTCACACTTCACACAGGAAGTGGGGAGAACGGATGCCTCAGGGTAGGGTGGGCTCTGCGGGGGAGCCCGGCCACTGCAGGGGACACACGGACGCTGTCGCCGCTGCACAGATGAGCCAGCACAGACTGCTCTGACAAAGTGCTAACATGGCAGCCAGAAGGACTGAGTATTTCTGAAGTACCTAGTTGGAGCTACAGAAGGGTTTGTTACATAAAGGGGCCGAGTAACTAAGATTCCAGATTTCAGCAGCACAGACCCACTAAGACCACATTTCTAACCCCTACGTATACTTAACCCCATGTGCACAGGGGTGAATACCCATAGATCTATAAATTGTCAAATCTGAATTCCTTACACTTGGTCCTTCAGCCACTCTCTAATTGTGCCGGATGTGGTATGCACCAAGTTTGGCTAACATTGATTTTTAAGGGACTACATTCCTTTCCCCAGTCTTTTTAGGTTTGATCTTTCACTTGGCCCCACACAAGAGGTAGGACTCAGCATTTCTGTATTACAGCTGGGACAATTCTCAGGGCTGCTGAGCTAGGGAAGGTCAAAGCCAGCACCCCACACCATGCTTCCTGACCCCACATCCCTTGGCATGCCATCCTCTGTCCTCTGCGTCCTGCCACCTAATTCAAAGAAAAGCTTATAAATGATCAGGAGAGCAAGGAAAATCCTGAAGGCCTGACACAGGCCTGCAGTGCCACGCGCAGCTTGGTCATCAACAGAGACACAGATTATGCACGGTGGGCAGCCCTAAGCCTGCAGGGCATGAACGGAGGCGCACACTCCCAGCTCAACCCCCTCCCACAGACCAAACTGCAAAACGTTCGTCCACGTTAGGGAAGGGGGTGCCTCAAAGCCCCCTGCCAAGGTCAAATTCATTAAAGACACTTAAAGCCAAGTCTGGGAAACCATTCTCTCCAAAAGCTGGAAAACAGGACAAATAATACTAAAAGCCTTATCACATCAACTTTTGGTTTTGAACATAGAACTTGTTTCCAAACCACTTCAAAATAGAATAAATTCCCTGGAGCAGAGGATTTCAGTGCCTGATGGCTGCCACCCAGATCTTGGTTTCTAAAACCATCCTCCAATAAGAGGAACCAGGGCTCCTTGGAGAAATGGCTGATCCTAGAACCGAGGCAGGAAATACACAAGATGGGCCTCGAACATCTTGTAATGCTAGAAAGTAAGGAAGTGTTCCAAAAAACCCAAACCAAAAACTCACAATGACGGAAACCTGTCAAAGGGACATAGGAGCCAACGGAACTCGTAATGGCCGAAGCAGGAACAATTTGAACAAAACAAAGCAGTACTGTATTACAACCCAAAGTGGAAAACAAATAGCCATGAGTCCACACTGCTAGAAATGCATGGTCCAGTAATTCACAGGTGGGGGGAGACAGACATAATTTATGTACATGCTACACCCTCAGGAGGTGGGACAGAACTTCCCACTCCTTCAGTGTGGGCTGTGTGGACAGCGGGAAGGGAGCTCCTTTTACAGAGAAACCTGACAACACCTCAGCCAGGCGGTCAAGGTCAACACCCAGAGCCCTTGCCGGGATGTGATGAGACCTTGTCTCTGAGGTCTCCCCCGAAGAACCCACAACCCCGGCCAAATCAGGAGAAAGTCATCAGACCCCAAGTGAGGGAGAGCTGCAAAATGCCTGGCCCATCCTCCTCAGAACTGTCACTGTTACAAAAACCAAGGGAAGTCTGTGAGACTGTGGCGGCCTTTGAAAGACAGAAAACTTCCCTTCTTGGGAAAAAGGGACTCAGCCCCAGGCTCAGAGACTTTGGCTGGGAAGCAATATTCAGCTAACGCGCATGCGTGCGTGCGTGTCTGTGTGTGATGTGATTTTAATTGTATTACAGAAAAACATTAATCAACAGGATAGGATTAATACAAATTGTGAGGTAGGCCTAAGAATGGATGAAATGTACGTACACTGATGTAGTTCTACCCAGGAGTTAACTCCTCCGTGATCTTTGTGATGAACCCACCGAGTAACCATCCAGCCCTTTGGGGGCACATTTCCCACCACTGGACACACCAGATCCGTGGGAGCCCCTTCCAGCTCTGGACGGGACTTGCAACCTTGTTCTCTGGTGGGAGCCAAAGCTTCTGCCAATCCCGGGGTCTCCCTTGTCCCCTCAGAGGCCTCAAAAAAACCAGTGGACCATTTCCTGTTCTTGGGACAGCCTTCTGGCTACAACGGTGGCTGTTCTGTCTGCTGGTTCCCCCTTTCCTGGGCTAGAACTCCAGTTCCCCCAATTACTTCTCTTTGACAAGGCCTGTCCCCATCCAAACACGCATCCACGCTGTCTCTGTCTGTGTTGATGGCTGGGCCCATCATTTTGTTGGCTGTCATGGACACAGCCCAGGCCTTATATGAAGATCTTGGGAACTCGGCTGACCATGAGCGGGTGGTCACCTACAACCCAGTGGCCACCTTCCCCTGGCCTGCCTCACCCTGGGCCTGTGCTGCGGGTCAGAGGGACCAAGGGCAGGCACCCCACCTTTCCTCTGCTGCTGCCCAGTTCATCGAGCCTGCCGGCTGGGTTTCCGACACCTTGACTCTCCCTGCTAACATCTTCCCACGCTGCCCCTCCTCAGTGCAGGTCAGTGGGGCTGACGAAGGGGTCCAGGGTACCAGCCTGCCACTTAAGAATGGGGAGAACCTAGGACAAACAAAGCCAATCACTCCTGGCGTGCCTGAAACGAAAGGCACACACCCTCTTCCCTATCGGCCACTCCTCTGAAACTTTTTCCTGATGGGCCTACCTCCACAGTTACAAATGAGAACGTGTGATCTAACAAGAGCCAAGTGACATTTAAAAACAAAATCCTTTCAGATTTTTTTTTTTTTTTTTTACATTTTATAAAAGCCACATTAGTATGTGTTGAAAATGTTTCTTGTTCTAACACAGCTTTGAGATTCTGTGACAGGCTTTATCCTGGAAGGGAACAAGAGATGAAGAGGCTCTGGTGGGAGGCGGTGGCTCATCAAAACGACACGCAGCGAGGCGGTCAGGGCTGGCGTGCAGAGGACTGAGCACCACGTGTAGCTTTTTGGCTGTTTAAATTATTTTAATACTGGAATTCAGCCACCCACTTTCTTTTCTTTTAGGAACAATACGTGCACCTGCTTTTTTTGTTCAAACAAAAACAAATTTTTAAAAGATTTATTTATTGGGGCACCTGGGTGGCTCAGTCGTTAAGCGTCTGCCTTCGGCTCAGGTCATGATCCCAGGGTCCTGGGATCGAGCCCCGCATCGGGCTCCCTGCTCGGCGGGAAGCCTGCTTCTCCCTCTCCCACTCCCCCTGCTTGTGTTCCCTCTCTTGCTGTGTCTCTGTCAAATAAATAAATAAAATCTTTAAAAAAAAAAAGATTTAATTTATTTATTTGAGAGAGGGAGGGGGGAGAGTGCGCATGGGGGGAGGGGCAGGGGGAGAGAGAGAATCTCAAGCAGACTCTGTACTGAGTGTGGAGCTGGACACGGGGCTCGATCCCACAACCCTGAGATCACAACCTGAGCCGAAACCAAGAGTTGGATGCTTAACCGACTGAGCCACCCAGGCTCACCAAACAAAAATATTTGCCACGATAGAATGGGTTAATTTGGGAAAAAGAAAACAAAACAAGTGGGCAGTTTTGCATAACTGAGAACTTTGCCAATTTCAATCGCTTATTTGGCCTGTGCCCAGTCCCTGCTGGTCAGGAGCTCCGCGTGCAGACCTCACCTGCCAGAGACACGGCCGCGAACATGGAAACAAACGAAGAAAGATCTCACATAGCCCACACGGCCAGAGCCAGCAAGACCCCGTGTGACTCCCCCGTGACGGCCATGATCGACCTTTTACCGCCCATCTGCACGTACCCACCGACCTTTGTCCCACATTCTCCTTACATAAACCTGCAAGTCTTTCCAGCACTTGGGAGACGGTCTTTGCGACACTAGTCCGTGGTCCTCCCGGTGTCAGCCTCACTGGTCGGCCTCGCTGAAATAAACTCCTTTCTTGTGTCCCCACCACTCGTCTCTCTGCCTGTGCATTTTCTCAGCGGTGAGTGGTTGAGCCTGGTGTGTTTGGGACCCCGGAGCCAGGTGCTCGTGCACCCCTGCGCGCCGGCTACACCACCATTCGCTTCTGTACCATCTGTGGCTCGCTACGTGGTGGAGCTGAGTGGTGACGAGACACAGTAGGGCCCACAAAGCCCAAAATATTTACCACGTGGAGCCCTCCAAAGGGGGTCAGATGGACCCAGACATCACATGGGGCAGAAAGCACAAAGGTCTAGGACAGCATCCTCGGGAGCATCGAGATTTAGGGGGCAAATGGAGGAGGCCGAGGAGGGAAAGGCAAGTGTCTGGGGGAAAGGGTCTCCCACAGTGTGGACACCTGCCAGGTGCCGAGAAAGTCCCAAGGACACCCCCAGGATTCGGTGACTGCGAGCACAGGTGGCCGGGGGCTCCGGATCTCACCAAAGCATCGAAGGTGGTCTGCAGCTCCTCACACAGCGTCTCTAGCTCCTTGCTGTATTCCGGAAGCGTCTTGTGCACATCCTCCCCGGAAGCCGGGCTGCCCTGTAACTCAGTCCCATCTTCGCTCCTGGACAAAATGGAGAAGAGCGCGAACCACGTACGCTCCCTAGAAAGTGCCATCTCCACACAACAGTGTCAGGCATGTGGCCCAGGTGTTATTTCACGGGCCTGTAACATATGCTTACTTATTATTCACCAGCACGATGGACAGCCCACCAGCTCTGCACTGGGGGGAGTCGGCTGAAGGCAGCCCTGTGGCGTCCTTAGCCTAGGGCTCTGTGCTGGGCGTACAAAGATGAACGAGACAGGACCGTTTCCCCAGAGTTCACCATCGGGAATGGTCTGGTACACCGAAGCCTGTGGCCCGTGGGGCATGAGATTAATCTAGCGTGGTCACAACGCTTCAGAGAAAAATTAAACATAAAACCAGAAGAGACAGTATCAGGGAGCTCCTTCTGCAGACAGGCCAAGAACTGTCTCTTGCTGAGCGGGCCTCGGGAGGAAGAGGCAGCAGAGGGCCAGCGGCGGGAGACGTGTGCCGGGAACGGGCCCGAGCCAGGGGACAGCAGTGGAGACGCTCGACTCTGGCTTGCAGACAATGACAGAGGAACACAGAATTATGACTGAGAAATAAGAAACTATACACGCAGGAAAGTGCAAAGAACAATGAAGCAAACCTTCCAATCAGAATCGGCAACCGCTAACAGGTTTTCCGAGGACTCCTTTGTCTTTTTTAAAGAAATTGCTAAGGGGGATGGGGAGCGCCTGGGTGGCTCAGTCAATAAGCGTCTGCCTTCCGCTCAGGTCGTGATCCCAGGGTCCTGGGATCGAGTCCCGCATCGGGACTCCCACCCAACACGCATCCGGCTCCCTGCTCATCGGGGGAGTCTGCTTCTCCCTCTGCCTCTGCCCCTTCCCCAGCTTGTGCTCTCTCTCTCTCTCTCTCTCTCTCTCTCTCAAATAAATAAATAAGTAAAACATCTTAAAAAAAAGAAATTGCTGAGGAAAAATACCCTCCTATGTCTCCTCTACTCTCCATCCTCCACCGGATGGTCACCTGGTCACCACAGGTGGGGAGGGGGTTTCTCCACACCAAGCAATTCTCACAGCCTGCGGCCGTTCTCACAGTTAACTCTACCTGTTGGAGAGACTACCTATGGGAGGTAGGCAGACACTACCTATTGGAGACAGACTCCGATCCCACAGGTCAATGCTTGGCCCCACAAGACTGGCCCCGCTCAACTCCAGGCACTAACTGCAAGCCCAAGGTGTTCGCTGTGCTTCTGACCAACGGGCTATGCATAAGAGGTTCCCACGAGCCACCCCCTTGGATTTGAAGGATTTGCTGCAGCAGCTCACAGAACTCAGGAAAATGGTTTACTTACTAGATTGCCGGTTTATTAAAAAGGATATTAAAGGCTATGAAAGAACAGCCAAAAGAAGAGGTACATAGAGCAAGGTCTGGAAGGGTCTTGACCACAGGGGCTTGGGTCCCTGTGGAGTTTGGGGGCCACCCTTCCAGCATGGAGAGGTGTTATTGTTCACCAAACCAGAATCTCTCTAAACTCCAACTTTTTGGGTTTCTATGGAGGCTTCATTGTGTAGGCATGATTGATTAAATCATTGGCCACTGGTGTATCATTCAACCTCCAGCCCCTCTCCCCCTGCCTGAGAGGTGGGGTGAGGGGGTAGAGCTGAAAGTTCACGCTCTCTAATGCCCTGCTTGGTTCCCATGGGGCCTTCCAGAAGTCACCTCCTTAGCATGAACTCAGGGGTGGCTGGAAGGGACATGTTATGAATAACAGGACATCCTTTCACCTGGATCATTCTGGGGGACAAAAGACCAAATATTAGAACAGAGGATGCTCCTATTGCTCTTATCCATTGGGAAGTCGGAGGGGTTTTCGGAGCTGTAGGCCAGGAACAGGGAGGGAGACCAAAGAGATAGTTCTTACTATCAATCACAACATCACAGAAACAAAGCACAATGTTGTGAAATCAAAATCCTGCTGATCTCCCACCCAACACTCATCCATCCTAAAGGTGTGAGCTTCACGACTGGGCCCGCGTCCTTCCAATTCATTTTCAGAATTTTATTTTATTTTATTTTTTTAAAGATTTTATTTATTTATTCATGACAGACAGAGAGAGAGAGAGAAAGAAGCAGAGGGAGAAGCAGGCTCCCAAGGCGCAGGGAGCCCGATGCGGGACTCGATCCCAGGACCCTGGGATCATGACCTGAGCCGAAGGCAGACACTTAACCATCTGAGCCACCCAGGCGCCCTCATTTTCAGAATTTTATATACAGCCATAACAATGAATGACAGGTAGCATAATTTTGTATTTAAAATGGACATACATATACAGTTTATACTTGCATACATCATTTTACCACGTGCTCTTCTTCTTAATATAATGTTGATAAAGACTACCATTCCCACCCTAAAAGACTCCCGGGAGACTTGTGCCCGATCACTAAGGGTGCGGGGCTCAGAGCACGAGGAACTCTACATACTTACCATAACCTGGTTTTCAGGTTGGCAATATTATTTGCAGTAGCAAAACCTGTGTCGTTGAGGGTTTCCCATTTCAAGATTAAATTATGCCAATCAGCTGCATTGTCCTTAATTTTTCTTGCACTGACAGATAAGACAGGTTTTCTGGGCGTTGTGCTCCCAAGAGGGTTTGCTGATGGGCAGTAAAAGAAACACAATGATTACAAATTTGTGAAAATAAATAAAAGGAACCTCATTTAAAATGGAGTTGGGAAGCCATGCGAGGGCAGCTCTCACACACACACACATGACTTGTAGCCTGCACAACCAGCAGGAAGGACGAAGATAAGAATTATTACAAGGGAGGACATTTTTCACATAGGAATTTCATTTACTGCTTTTAAGAAAAAGAAGATCCCTCCCTGTTCCAGCAACAAGGCATCAACCACCACTTACAGCTGATGAGAAACCACTACAACCTCAAACTCTTGTTCTTCTCCACAGAATATGTGTTCAACACCTCCCCACTTCCCCCTAAAACCTAATTAAAGCTGACCTTCCCTTTGTCTCTTCCGACTTGCCTACGATTTGTCATAGCGAATTGTCCAGAATTGCAATTCCTTTGCGATTCCTGAATAAACTCATTTTTTGACTTAGAAATGTTCTTTGCTTTGTTTATTTTTTTTTTAAGATTTTATTTATTTATTTGAGAGAGAGCAAGCAAGCAAGAGAGCACAAGCAGGGGGAGTGGCAGAGGGAGAGGAAGAAGCAGGCTCCCTGCCAAGCAAGGAGCCTGATGCAGGGCTCAATCCCAGGACCCTGAAATCATGACCTGAGCCAAAGGCAGATGTTTAACCAACTGAGCCACCCAGGTGTCCCCTTAAGTTTCTTTTTTTTTTTTTAAAGATTTTATTTATTTATTTTGACAGAGAGAGACACAGCGAGAGAAGGAACACAAGCAGGGGGAGTGGGAGAGGGAGAAGCAGGCTTCCCGCGGAGCAGGGAGCCCGATGCGGGGCTCGATCCCAGGACCCTGGGATCACGACCTGAGCCGAAGGCAGACGCTCAACCATCTGAGCCACCCAGGCGCCCCTCCCCTTAAGTTTCTTAAGACTTGTTTTGTGGCCTTGTTTTGTGATCTATCATGGAATATGTTTCATATCCCCTTGAAAAGAAGGTGTAACTGCTGTTTCTGGATGGAGTTTTCTGTATGTCTATTAGGTCCAATTAGTCCATAGTATTATTCAAGGCCATCTGTTTATTTTTCCTTTTTTTTTTTAAGGTTTTATTTATTTATTTGACAGAGAGAGAGAGAGCACAAGCAAGGGGAGCAGCAGAGGCAGAGGGAGAAGCAGGCTTCCCGCAGAGCAGGGAGCCCGATGCGGGGCTTGATCCCAGGACCCCGGGATCCTGACCTGAGCCGAAGGCAGACGCTTAGCAGACTGAGCCACCCGGGCGCCCCTCTTTGCTCTGTTTAAAGTTTACATTACTTGGTGGTCAGAGTGGGACCCGAAGGAGGGGACCCCAGGGATGACGACCCTCAGGCCTGAGCAAGGCGTCTATGTAGAGCCTTCATCCTCACCCCTTTGGAGAGTCTCTCAGATTTCGAACCCTCCCTTTGGTGGAGCACCCGACTTTATTCAGGATCTGTTTAAAGTATTCGCTTATTTTCCGAACCTCAGATTTTGAGTAATGGGATTTTGACTCTCTACACTCTCTCAGGAGGGTCCTCCTTCTGGGACCCCATCCGGTTTTATGTTTAAAAGCTATGGTCCTGGGGCGCCTGGGTGGCTCAGTCGGTGAAGCAGCTGCCTTCGGCTCAGGTCGTGATCCCAGGGTCCTGGGATCGAGCCCCACATCGGGCTCCCTACTCAGCGGGAAGCCTGCTTCTCCCTCTCCCTCTGCCCCTCCCCCTGCTCGTGCTTGCTCTCTTTCTCTCTCTCAAATAAACAAATAAAAATTTAAAAAAGAGAAAAGAAATAACAGGTGTTGATAAGGATGTGGAGAAAAACGAACCCTCACGAACTGTTAGTGGGAATGCATTTTGACTAAATGGACCAACTTAACCAAAGATGAATTAAAATTTCAATGCCCATTATGGGAAAGTCTTGACCCCCCCCAAAAAAAACTTTTCTCAGAACCTAATTAGAAAGCTCTGACTCTAAAACAGACTCCGTGGGATGCCCAATTTAATAGGTACCTGGAGGCTTCTAAACAGATTCAGGACTCTCAAGTAGCCTCTTTATAAAATACTGATTTCAAATTAACGGAGCAACAATCAAAGGAAGACACAAATCTTCTGAGGCCTCTTGCTCCCCTCCTGTCTTCTTGGTCGCAGGATGTGCCCAACAGCCATCTTACGCAAAGCACACAAAGCACGCAGCCACCTTCCCCTTTCCCTCCCGCACGGACCCCACCCCCTTTATACCCTGCACTTCCTCATTCAATCCTCTCTCTGGACATCCTTCCCTTCCTCTCCCAAACCCATTAAAACCTGCCCCATTAAAGTCAGACCCTCCGAGGATCCAAATACCAAACCCCTAATTTGTCATGTGCCCTGGACTAAGGGTGAATTAGGAGCTATAGTCAAAGACCTTCCCAAAGTGAGATTTGGGGCTCTCAGATTTGCTGAGGATCCTCATAGATCCTCATAGATATGCTGAGTAATTTAAGATGGTGATTCAAACTTATCAACTGGGTTTCTCAGATTCACATCCGCTATTACATATGCTTGCTGTCCAGGGCCAGTCCAAGCACTGGATGAACTCTGCCGCTCAGATAATCCTGGTGAGAGAGGACGTCAAGGGCCTCCATTCTGACCTCAGTCAGTACTTCCTACATGACTAAGTTCTTTTCAGCTTATCTCTTCACATAAAAAAAGAGCCAACTGGCAAAGCCTCCCGTGAGGGGAACCAAAACCACCCCCCCAACCCCAAGCAACAAGGACTGCCCCGAGCCAGCAAGACCTCTCAGGACCGAGCCCAGGACAATGAGACTGGACCTTCGCTGCCCCTGCACATACCCACCCACCTTTGCCCAACATCCTCCTTACATAAACCTGGAAGGATCTTCAGTACTTGGGAGACGGTCTTTGAGACGCTAGTCCGTGGTCCTCCCAGTGTCAGCCTCGCTGAAATAAACTCCTTTCTTGTGTCCCCACCACTCACCTCTCTGCCTGTGGATTTTCTCTGTGACGAGTGGCCGAGCCTGGTGTGTTTGGGACCCCGGAGCCAGGTGCTTGTGCACCCTTGTGCGCCGGCTACATGGAGGGATCTCTAGAACCACAGATGGGGTACTATCCCCTGCCAAGCTCCTGCAGGCACTAAATGACTTTACCAGACAATTCCTAGGGCTTTCCCACAACCTGCTGAACACACTATGAATCAGGCTTGTACCCAGAAACCCAACAAACCCATGCATGCTTATTATAGTTGGCTCCAAGTTACTGTGGGGATTTTTTTGTTTTTGTTTTTATTTTTTTAGAGAGAGAGAATCTTAAGCAGGCTCCACCTTAGCATGAACCCGATGCAGGGCTTGATCTCATGACCCTGAGATCATGTTGGATGCTTAACCAACTGAGCCACCCAGGTGCCTCTCCAAATTGTTTTTAAAGAAAATTCTGGTCTTCCTTTAAACACTGAATCTACTTGGATAGCCTTGAACTCTGTGTTCATTACTGGGCAGATCTTCCAGCTCATTATTGGGTGGATCTTCTAATTAAAAGGACCAGATGAGGGACACCTGGGTGGCTCAGTTGGTTAAGCGTCGGCCTTCCGCTCAGGTCATGATCTCAGGGTCCTGGGATGGAGCCCCGCACCGGGCTCCCTGCTCAGCAAGGGGTCTGCTTCTCTCTCTTTCTCTACCCTCCTCCCGCTGGTGCGCGCGCTCTCTCTCTCTCTCTCTCTCTCGTGCTTACTCACCCTCTCTCTCTCAAATAAATAAATCAAATTAAAAAAAAAAAGAAAGCTTAATAAATCCCCCTGCCCTTGGCCATCCCAATGATCAACTTCCCTTTTATATATGAAAAGGAAGGGAACTTCCTGGGGTTACTCACCCCAAACACAGGGATCACCATCGACCCTATAGGGCATTACAGCCAACAACAGGCCGTGTGGCACCAGGCACCTTGCCTCAGAGCCATTCTTGCCACCACCCTTTTGGCTAAGGGCAGCAAGGAGATAGTTCTGGGATCCCTGTAGCCATCTCCGACCCCATGCAGTAGAAGCCCTCCTGAACACCCACCACCCTCCAGCCAGTCGTCTCTCCTACCAAGTCCTCTTTCTAACCAGCCCTCCCAGAGCTCCTTCTCGCTGCAGTCACCTCCCTGTTCATGCCTAACTGACAGATCACCTCCTGACTCCCTCCCATGATGACTTACATCCTTTGGATGATGCTGACTTCTCATGGTTCCCTGATGGTTTTTATTTGAGAGGGAGAAATGGCAAATGTTGTGTTGGATATGCACTTGCAACTCCCTCTGAAGTAACTGAGTGAGACCTATACCTTTGGCTACTTCACCCCAACAAGCTGAGCTGTACACCCTCATGTGGCGGCATGTTCGCCAAGGGGATAACTGTCAACATTTACGCTGACAGCAGATATGCCTTAGGAGTGGCTCACAATTTTGTAATGTGATGGAAACAATGTGGCTTCCTACTTTTAGCAGGGAGAAAATTTTAAATGGGTCTTATGTCCAAAATTTATTAGGTGCTATACTCCTATCAGCTGCTCTGGCTATTATGATTATTATTATTATTATTAGAGAGAGAGAGCATGAAGGGGCCCGCGTTGGGCTCCATGTTGGGTGTGGAGCCTGCTTGAGATTCTCTCCTTCCTCCCCCACAGCTTGTATGCACACGTGCACGCATTCTCTCTCTCTAAAAAGAAGAAGAAGAAGAAGAAGAAGAAGAAGAAGAAGAAGAAGAAAAGAAAAGAGAAGAAAGAAGGAGGAGGAGGAGGAGGAGGAGGAAGGAGAAGAAGAAGGAAGGAGGGAGAAGAAGGGAGAAGGAGGGAGAAGAAGGGAGGAGGAGGAGGAGGAGGAGGAGGAGGAGGAGGAGGAGGAGGAGGAGGAGGAGGAGGAGAAGAAGGAGGAGGAGAAGGAGGAGAAGAAGGAGGAGGAGAAGAAGAAGAAGAAGGAGGAGGAGAAG
>NW_027397070.1:70535227-70648166 GCF_003265705.2 Callorhinus ursinus
AAGAAGAAGAAGAAGAAGAAGAAGAAAGAAGAAGAAGAAGAAGAAGAAGAAGAAGAAGAAGAAGAAGAAGAAGAAGAAGAAGAAGAAGAAGAAAAGAAGAAGAAGAAGAAGAAGAAGAAGAAGAAGAAGAAGAAGAAGAAGAAGAAGAAGAAGAAGAAAGAAGAAAGAAGAAGAAGAAGAAGAAGAAGAAGTAGTAGTAGTGAAGTAAGAGTCTCTGGCAGGACTGGACTCCTGCAGGGTTCAATCTCATGACCTGGAGAGCATGACCTGAGCCGAAACCAAGAGTTGGATGCCCAACTGACTGAGCCACCCAGATGACCCTCACCCCCTCTTGGAAAGACAGTGCCCCAATTACAATTCCCAATCCCCCACAAAAGAAGGAAAGCTTTCTGACTATTGGACCTGTCACCAGAAGCTCTGATCTGTTCACAATGTCAGAGACCCCTTGGTCTTGCCTATAACCAATTTCTTTGTAGTCCCAAATGCCACTGTAGATTACGCCTGCAAGACTATAGATGTTACCTATCCAGTTAGGCTATTATGACTGGGCGTTCCCATACTTGTTTCAGCCTTTCCCCAGTTGTAACCATGCTAGCTCAGTTAAATCCCTCCATCTTTGCCATTGTACAGTCCCACATTCTTTTCCTTATGTAAGTGCGATCTGTCTCCCTGCACCCAAGGCAAATACAAACAAGTTTATGCCTCTTTGCAGTTTCTAGAAAAGACCCTTTAATGAAGGAATAGCCTCTCACAGAATGTCATCCCAACTCCTCCAATCCCTGGCTTGAAAAGGCCAGTCAGGAAATTCCAGCTAATAAATCTATCAATAACCAGACCTTAGCTGGAGTCCCCTGTGCACCACCTGGTTTCATTTTTGTTTACAGGGGACAGCATTTCCCATGGGCATAGGAATGCTTAGACAGTTGGCAGCTTGGAAGTCAATGTTTATTGTTTATTGTTAACTTTCATCACAAACCAGAGGCCTCCGCCGGCCTGCCCCATTAGGCCTCCATGGCTCTCTTAACCAGGAACTTCAGGGGGCATATATGACTCCTGGTTTACCTCTGTAGGGAGGCTTTTCCCCTCGGGTCGGAGTAAGTGCCAATGATCACGTGATCAGAAATCTCTCCCTAACATTAGGAGAGGTAGCTGACTCCGCAGCCAAAGCAAGACAGCCCAACAATGACCACGTGACTTGTTGGCTAAAGGAGTTTTGGACAGGGGCACCTGGGTGCCTCAGTCGGTTAAGTGTCTGCCTTCTGCTCAGCTCATGATCTCAGGGTCCTGGGATCAAGCGTCACGTCCTGTCAGCCTCCCTGCTCAGCAGGGATCCTGCTCCTCTCTCTGCCCCTCCCTCCTGCTCTGCTCTCTCTCTCTCTCAAATAAATAAATAAAATCTAAAAAATAAATAAATAAATAAAAGAATTTTGGACAATCTACTTGCTGGACAAGGAGGCATTTGTGCGGTAGCAAATACCACCTGTTGCACCTGGATAAATACCTCTGGAGAAATAGAAACCCACTTACACAAGATCAGGGAACAAGAGCACAGATGACAACGAATTTCACCTAATGACCCCTAGTCTTTTGATCTATTTTGCTGGTTACCTTCAGGTTTGAGCTCCTGGTTTAGAACCGTCATACTGGATTTGTCATACTATTTTTAATTCTGCCTTTTTTTTAAAAAAAGATTTTATTTATTTATTTATTTGAGAGAGAGAGAGAGAGGAGAGAGCACAAGCAGGGGGAGCAGCAGAGGGAGAGGAAGCAGGCTCCCCGCTGAGCAAGGAGCCCGATGCGCAACTCGACCCCAGGACCCTGAGATCATGACCTGAGCCAAAGGCAGACGCTTTACTGACTGAGCCACCCAGGCACCCCAAGACAGAGATTTTAGATGCTAAGTGCTGAGGTCTCCTTCCTACCCTTTCTTGTCATTCACACGTGGCCTCAATGGTTTCCAGTCGTTACGCACTTTCCCTGTGACACAGGACAGGACAACCAGGAAAGTGGACAAAGCCACTAAATGCAGAAAAACTGACTCTTGATAAAGTGATGTTTTTGAGCAAAGACCTTGATCACAAGGGGGAAATGTGAAAATAAAAGAAACCTCATTTAAAAATAGAGTCAGGAAGCCCTGGAGAGGGGGCTGCTCACACGCGCACCACTTGTTGTAGCCTGCACAACCAGCAGCAGTAAAGAAGGTAAGAATGGTCTCAACAAGGGAGGACATACTTCACATAGGAATTTTATCTCCTGCTTTTAAGAAAAGGAAGGAAGAGCCCCAGCAATAATGCACTAACCACCTCCTATACCCAATGGAGAAACCACTGTGCAAAAACCACTACAACCTTGAACTCTTGTTCTTCTCCAGTACACTTTTGTTTACAACTCTCCCCAGTTTCCTCCTAAAACCTAAGGAAAGCTGACCTTCCCTTTGTCCCTTCCAACTTGCCAGAGTTCACCATAGCTTGCCTGTTCCAAATTTGCTGTTTAAAGTTAACAAATTTATGGTCTTAGTTGGAGAGCAAATATATATATAAAATTATATATATATATATATATATATTTCTTCTATCAGAAACAGCCAGATGGAAGAGATGCATAGAGCAAGGTATGTGGAAAGGGGTATGGAGTCTCCGTGCTCTCTGAGCACACCACTCTCCTCAAATCTCCATGTGTTCACCAAACTGGAGCTCCCCAAATCCCATCATTGTGGGCTTCTATGGAGACTTCATTACACAGGCTTGGTTGATTAATTCACTGGGCACTGCCCATTGATTCAACCTCCAGCCCCTCTTCCCTGGGGACATGGGGAAGGTAGGTGGGACTGAAAGTTCCAACCCTTCAATCACATGATTGGTGTGTGTGCACGTGGGAACCAGGCCCCATCCAAAGGTTACCTAGGGGCTTCCCAAAAGTTACTTCATCAACCTAACAAAAGACACCTTGCTCACTCTCACACTTCAGAAACACCAAGGGTTTTACCTCTCTGCCAAGAATAGGACAAAGACCTAATATTTACTTCTTATTATAAACCACAATCACAGCCTGTTATGTAAGTCCTATTTACCACTTCTCCAGCTTCTCCCAGCTTGCTCTCTATGCCTTAGGGCTATCTGATCTAGAATATTTCTCCTGTCCATGTATGTCCCCACTCACTGGGCTAACTCCTAGTATCCTTTAAGGCTCTGCTTATTTAAATATCCCTTTATTCTTTACTTATACAACTCACCAACCATATGCCAGGCATGGGGGATCAAGTGACTGAATGAGACATACCAGGACCATTTTCATGGAATTTACTTTCCAAAGAGGAAGTGGATAATAGACAACCAGATGACCATGATCAATTTAGATCATGGTAAGTGCCATGTAGAAAAGAAAATGGGGTCTTGGGTTAGAGTGAACCCCTGAAGAGATGTCATTTAGGCCAGAACCTGAATGATGAGAGGTCAGTAGTATGGGTCCTAATGTGAGAATGAGCTTGGTGAGTCTGAAAAACTAAGCAAGACCAGTACGTCTATGATGACGGACAGAAGGAGTAAAATGTTCACCTTTAGCCCGGAAGACTGACCTTTAGCCTACATAGTTCCAACAAGGATCAAGTATGTGCTGGCTGCTACATTCTTAAAGGGTCTCATGACTGCCTGTAAATCTCACCGATAGTTAATACTGAACTGAATGATAAGCACCAGAGGAATCTTGCGAAAATAGTTTTATGAGTAGAAATTCAGAGAAACATTTATGATAATACTCCCTGCATGTCTCCTCCCTCTTGACCAGTAAGCATATAACCACCAGCTTCATACAGCAAAAATGCAGCCCTTTCTGCCCACAGGTCCTGTCCCCATGCTACTCAAATAAACTTACTAAGTTGCACCATGCAACATTCCAAAAATTCTTTCTTAACCTTTGCGATCGATAACCCCACATCACCTAGAAGAGAATGGTGGGGAGGGGGGCTAGGTGAGGGGGCAGTCAAGCAACTAGAACCTTACAGACCAAGATAGTTTAGATTTATTCCAAGTCAGTGGAAAGGAAGCAAGAAGCTCTGAGCAAGAAAGTGACATGATCTGATTTAGGTTTTCAGAAAGTCACTCCTTCCACAAGGAAATCTTCCTGGATCTCCCAGGTTGGGTTAGAACTCATTGCACTGGATATCTGAAACAACCTCTTCTTCAGCTATCGCTGACACTCACCAGCACGGTATATTTGCTTGTGTAATGTCTATATTCCCTGCTGGACTGTAAGTCCACCGGAGCAGTGACTATGTCTTGTTCCCTCTCCTAACCTCAGCACACAGTAGGTGTTGAATAAAATGTGTTAAATGGAGAAATCGTCCTTATTACCTGCACTATAATCCTCTAAGGCTTTCTCTCCTCCAGTAGGGGCTCCTTGAGGGTGAAGACCCCATCTGATTCATTCTCTGTCTGTTCCATACCCAGCACATATTTAGGAACCAAAAACACAGGGGCTCTCTAACTTCAAGAAACTCAGGCCAGTGGGGAAAGAGACCAGTAGCCAGGGTCACAGCACAGAGCTGAGTGAGGTTAGGCATAGTGGCTACCTCCCTTATGCCTTCGGGGCCGCGGCTCCCAATCTGTGCACATTACTACATGGGATGCCTGTGAGGCTCAAACGAGCTGACCCACCTAAAGCACTTGGGACACTACTTGGCACACAGTGAGCACTGGCTGAGTGACAGCTTTTATTACCAGCAAAAAGCTCTGTGCGGGTAATGCTGAGGAAATTCAGGGAAAGGTTTTGGGAGGAGCTGGGCATGCAAGGCTTGGCACCCCATATACTCTGCTAATCCTAGTTTACAGTGACCATTACAACCTGGGGGTCCGGATCTGCTGACACTCCTCTCCCTACAAGTAGTTCTACGCGTGAGAAAAACCGAGGCTCGGCCAGACTGACCGGATCCCGGGCCGACCGCCGAGCATGCGCGAGGCCAGCGGGCTGGGCTGGGCCAAGGCAGGGACCCCCATTCACGCCGGGACGCTCCCGGCCCCCGGCCCAACGCGCAGGCCAAGCCGGGCCTCTCACGCCCTCCCTGCCCCGGGGACCCGACCCGTCGCACGCACCTGCCATGCGTCCGCGGATATCCCGGGAAGGAGCCGAAGCCCCGCCCACGCCCGCCGGAAGCGTGCTGGCGTCTCTTCCGCGCCGCTCCGCTGGCCAGCCGCCACTTGCGGCTCTGCCGCTCTAGCCCCTGGCCGTCGCTCAGCGGTGTCGGCCCGGTTGCCCAGGGAACGGGCTCCCGGCAGCCCCCGCGGCCCGGAGTCCGTCCCCACCTCCTCCGGCCGGGCCGGGCCGACGAGTCCGGAGGGGCCGCCGCGGGAGGTGAGTCCGGCGATGCCGCTGTCGGCCCCGCTGCCCCCGCCGTCCGGCCCGCGCCCCCCTCTCGGCCTTCCCGCCGCCGCTCACATCTCCCCCAGGCCGCCCTGCCCTGACCTCGGCGCCTCAGGGTCGCACAGTCCGTCTCGCCCCCGTTCCCAGCCCCCCGCGTCGCCCGCGCCGGGTGGCCGAGCCCGAATGCCACAGCCCTTGAGGCGCCTGGCAGAAGCCAGCGGTCCGCCGACGGCGGCGGGGGTCGCCCACGCGTCCTCGGCCCCGCTGGCCCGCCGACACCCTCCCCCGGCCCTCGCTCCTCCCACTCGGCGCGTTCCCTCCCCTCTGCCGCACCCTCGGCTCTCATCCCTCGGCCGTCATCCCTCATCCCTCGGCCCCCTGCCTGCCGGCCCGCGGCTCCAAGCGCCGGCGTCTCGTGATTGACTTTGCGTTCCGTCCCCCGACCCTGCCAGTCCGGTCCCTAACTCCGCGCACCGGCGCTGCTGGCACAGACCTTGGCGCGTACCCAGTAGGCGCTCAGGAGGTGTTCGTTAAGTGGATAAATGAAGGACTCCTCCCTCAGTGCTGCGTTAGGACCTGGGAGGCAGAATAGGTACTAGCGGAGGACCCTGGAGTCAGACCCAGATTCGGGTCACAGCACTTGCCCCTTCCTAGCTGTGTGCTCGGGGCAAGTGATACCACCTCGCTACGCTGCGGTTTCATCATCGGCAAAAGGAGGTGACAACGGTTTCTACCTCTGTGTTGGTGGGAGGATCAAATGGGTCAGTGCCTGTAGAGTGCTGAGCACAGCGCCTGGCACCTGACACGTTTCAATAAGGAGTAGCCCCTACTGCAGTTACCCACATGCCCTGCTTCCACTTCTCTTCCCCGCTCTTGGTTCTTCCTCACTTTCTCACTGAGACTCCGGAACCTTACTCTGTTCTGTTCCTTCTTTTCCGTCTCTTGGCAGAATGTGGGGTCCCCTTGCTTTATCTGCTGGAGTGAGGAGTTGCACTTGGGGTCGACTCCCTTCTTGTAAACCCAGCATGGGCGGAATCTGGGAGTAAAGCCATGTATTTTGTAGTCGCCATTGTCTCCTGGTCTTCTAAGCTTCAAGGCTTTTTGTACTCTCTCACACTAGCAAAGTGCACCTTGATAAGCCTCTGACCTTGCGGGGTTTTTTTTGATACATCCCATGTTCGTTCATTCACCGGGTATTATTTGGGGTCCCTTGTATGTCAGCCGCACACCGGGTTCTAGGGGTGCTGTGGTCCCAGTCCCTGCCCTCAGGGAGCTTTCTAATCGGAGAACCAGCCTGTGCAGGTATAGGGGATGTTCTACCTGAGTTTTCAGGACCGGCTTTGAGACTGTAGTGGGGAAGATGGGATAAGGGTAGTCCTTCTGAAGGGGTGACTAGTAAGTAGCTTTCTTAGGTTTAAGTTATTTTGTAGCCACATTGTCTTTTTCAATAGAAGATTGACTTCTGGATTTGTTTTCCAGTTTTCTCCTAGAAAGGTAACACTTAGAAGTTTGAGGAAGGCTATTTTATATATATATAGCTTTTGTATAGTTTGGACAAAATGGCTGCTGGAACTTGGGGAAAAAAAGGAAGGAAACAGCATCAGGAAGAGCAGTTGATTGAACTTGGAAAGATCAGGTAACAGTTATACATATAATGAATACAAGCTTTGGTGTCAAGCATGGAGAGATTTCTAGATATAGCAAAGCACAAGGAGCTTGGTAGAATAAGAAGGGAGTAGTCTGCAAGCTGCTGAGGTAGAAGTGAGCAATTGTTCCAAGTGTGTGTTCAGTTTAAATGAATATATTATTTGGGCCTGGGCTTAAGAGACCAGTGAATTTTTGCATAATGGTGGATGTAACTGAGGTAGAGTGGTCTTCTATTTTGGGTTGTCATCCTTGGGGAATCCTGGCATAGTGTTTTGAGAGCTTAATGTAACAAAGAGTTGTTGAGTGCTGATTGTACCGTACACTGTTGGTCTTTGGAAGCGCCACAAGAAATATAGACTAGAAGGAGATGAGTGAAGACTACAAACAGTCCTTTAGAGAAGCTAGAAAGCAAATGATAGGCTGCTGTGTGATAATGAGGTGCTGAATGTTCTCTGAAAGCAGAGAAAGACCGACTAAGTGTCAGAGGGAGTCTGCCAAGGTTTCCTAGGGGAGAACTAGTTCTTACAGTGTGTGTGGGGGGGTGGGGGGGGGGGAGGGGGGGGGGGGGTTTTTGCAAAGACATACAGGTTATGGCATGTTCAGGGACTGTGGCAGGAAGCCCATTGCAGCTGCAGTGTGGAGTGTGTGGAAGGAAGAGTGGCCTGGCATCAAGTTAGATACAGACCATTTGTTTTTCTAAAGATTATTTATTTGAGAGAGAGGGAGAGGGAGAGTGCAGGGGAGGGACAAAGGAGAGAGAGTCTCAAGTAGACTCCACGCTGAGCCCAGAGCCCGACACAGGGCTCAATCTCACCGCCCCAAGATCATGACCTGAGCCGCAATCAAGAGTCGGATGATTAACTGACTGCCACCCAGGTGCCCCCAGACCATTTTTTAAAAAATGTTCTCCTTCCATGTTTTCATCTGGCTAGCCAGCCAACAGGTATGGCAGCAGGGAATTGACAGAATTTCATCGGGAAGATAAATGACTGCTTCAGTCTCATTTTGCTCAGCCGCGAGATTTTAACATTTAAAAGAATGATAGATGTGGGACACCTGGGTAGCTCAGTAAGTTAAGCGTCTGCCTTCGGCTCGGGTCATGATCCCAGGGTCCTGGGATCGAGCCCCGCATCTGGCTCCTTGCTTGGCGGGAGGCCTGCTTCTCCCTCTGCCTGCTGCTCCCCCTGCTCGTGCTCTCTCTCTGTGTCAAATAAATAAATAACATCTTAAAAAAAAAAAGAATGATAGTTGTTGTAGCCAGACTTTAAAAATAGATTGTATAACTTGGATACTAACTGTCTTCCTAGAGATTTTGGAGACAATCCTTAAACCTTTTGAGTTGAAGAGAGCTCTGGCAACTCATGGTTCCTGTAGTACTAAGTGAATGATTTAGACTATGTATTGATGTCCTTGTTCCAGTTCTGAGAAACTGCCCACCAAGGTGGCATTAGGGTGCTGTCAGTCAGCATGAAGATCATCTGACCCCCTTGCAGATATAGGGGGTTGATTGGTAGATTCCACGGGGGGAGAAGCATGCTGACTAGAAGAAGAATATTGCAGAGTGGTGTTTTGTCTTTTTAATGGAAATATTTGTGACCAAGGAAGCATTACTGATTTTAAAGATTGGATTGAGACTATTCTCTGCAGTAGGACCTGAAGTTAACATTTCATTATTCATTCAGCAAATCTTTATTGAATATCTACTCTGTGCCAAAGATATTGTTAGGGTACTAGGGTTTACATTTGTTGCTTATATTTTTGTGAGTGATGATCATTAAACTGCTTAGCAAATAAAGGGACTAAAGTTTGTGATGAGAATATGAAGGATGTACACGAGGTGACATGACAGGAGGGGCCGAGGGACTGCAAGCTGTTGGCTCAGGGAGGCCCTTTGTGAGGCCAGGCTTGTGAGTGAGATGAAAGATCCCTGGAGTAGAGGGTCTAGAGGCCTGAGTAGGGAAAGAGTGGGTCCGTGCAGCAGGAGCTTGGACAGGTGGGGAGGGACAGGGATGTGAGGGGGAGCCAGGAAGGCTGGCCACACAGAGCCTTATGTAGGCCACTGAAAGGAACTGGGTTTTTCTGGGAGCATCGGGGAGCCCCTGAGGAATTTTGAATAGGACGGGTAGTATGAGACCCACCCATTTCTCTTTCAAAGAACTCTTATTGAAAAAAAAAAAAGACTTTTTTTCAGAGCAGTTTGAGGTGCACAGCAAAGTTGAAGAGAAAATAGAGATTTCTCATATACCCCTGCCCCTACGCATGCAGGGCCTCCCCCGGTATCAACATTAAAACATTTATTAAACTGATGAACCTACACTGACACATCATAATCAACCAGAGCCCATCATTTACGTTAGGGCTCACTTTTGGTCGGGCACATCCTGTGGGTTTGGACAAATGTATAACGACATGAGTCTGTCATTATGGTATCAGTGTTTTAACTGCCCTGAAAGTCTGTGCTTTTGTTTATTCGGTTTATTGATCCCTTTCCCTCCCCCCACAACTCCTGACAGCCATTGATCTTCTACTGTCTCCATAGTTTTGCCTTTTCCAGAATGTTACATAGTTGGAATAATACAGGTTGTAGCCTTTTCAGATTGTCTTCTTTCACTTAGTAATATGCATTTAAGGTTTCTCTCTCTTTTCATGGCTTAATAGCCCATGTCTTTTTAATGCTGAATAATATTCCATTGGCTGAGTGTACCGCAGTTTATTTATACATTCACCTACTAAAGGACATCTTAGTTGCTTACACGTTTTGACAGTTGTGAATAAAACTGGTATAAATATCTGGGTGAAGGTTTGTATGCGAACATAAGTTTGCATCTCCTTTGGATAAATACCAAGGAATGTAATTGCTGGATGATATAATAAGTTAGTTTAGTATTTTTTTTTTAAAGTAGGTTCTGTGCCCAGTATGGGACTTGAACTCATGACCCCAAGATCAAGAGTTGCATGCTCTACAGACTTTGTCAGCTAGGTGCCCCAGATTGTTTAGTTTTGTAAAACAAAACAAAACAAAACAAAAAAACCCAAATTGTCTTCCATAGTGACTGTACCATTTCACATTCCCACCAGCAATGAATGAGAGTCCCTGTTGCACCACATCCTCACTAGCATTTGGTGTGGTCAGTGTTCGGGATTTTGGCTATTCTAATAGGCATGTATCTCATTTTAATTTTCGTTTCCCTGATGACATATGATGTAGAACACCTTTTCATATGTTTATTTGCCATCTGTATATCTTCTCTGGTGAGGTGTTTAGTAGGTCTTTGGCCCATTTTTTAATTGGGTTGTTTCTTATTGTTGAGTTTTAAGAGTTCTTTGTATATTTTGGGTAACAGCCCTTGGTCAGATGTGTCTTTTGCAAATATTTTCTCTCAATCTGGCTTGTCTTCTCATTCCCCCTGAGATTGTCTTTTGCAGAGCTTTTTAGTTTTAATGAAGTCTAGCTTATCAGTTATTTCTTTCATGGATCATGCCTTTGGTGTTGTATAGAAAATGTCATCACCATACTCAAAGTCATCCAGGTTTTCTCTTGTGTACTTTTTAAAAGATTTTATTTATTTATTTGAGAGAGAGCAAGAGAGAGAGCAAGGGAGCAAGAGATCACAAGCAGGGGGAGCAGCAGAGGGAAAGGCTGAGCAGGGAGCCTGACACAGGGCTCAATTCCAGGACCCCAGGATCACGACCAAAGGCAGACACTTAACCGACTGAGCCACCCAGCACCCCTCTCCTGTATTTTCTTGTAGGAGTTTCATAGTTTTGTGTTTTACATTTAAGCCTGTGATCCATTTTGAGTTAATTTTTGTGAAGGAGTGTAAGGTCTGTGTCCAGATTCATTTTTTTTTTTTTTTGCATGTAGATGTTCAGTTGTTCCAGCACCATTTGTTGAAAAGACTATCTCTGCTCCATTTATTGCCTTTGCTCCTTTGTCAAGGATCAGTTAACTATATTTGTGCAAGGCTATTTCTGGGCTCTCTCTTTTGTTCTATTGGTGTATTTTTTCTTTTGCCAACACCACACTGTCTTGATTACTGTAGCTTTATAGTATGTTTGGCAGTCGGGTAGTATCAGTCCTCTAACTTTGTTCTTCTCCCTCAACATTGTGTTGGCTATTCTGGTTCTTTGCCTCTCTATATACACTTGAAAATAGTTTTTTTGATATCCACAAAATAATTTGCCTGGGATTTTGATTGGGATTGCATCGAATCTGTAGGGCAAGTTGGGAAGAACTGACATCTGGACAATATTGAATCTTCCTGTCCATGAACATGGGATATCTTTCCATTTATTTAGTTCCCTGATTTTGTTCATGGGAGTTTTGTAGTTTTCCTCATATTGATGTTGTACATATTATGTTAGATTTATATGTAAGTATTTCAGTTTGGGGAGTGCTAATGTAAATGGAATCGTGTTTTTAATTTCAAATTCCACTTGTTCATAGCTGATATATAGGAAAGCAGTTGGCTTTTGTATGTTAAGTTGTATTGTAACCTTGCTATAATTGCTTATTAGTGTCAGGAGTTTTTTGTTGATTAAGACTTTCTACACAGATGATCATGTCATCTGCAAACAAAGACAGTTTTATTTCTTCCTCCCTAAATTGTATACTTTTTATTTCTTTTTCTTGTCTTATTGCATTAGCTAGAACTTCCAGTATGATGTTGAGAAGGAGTGGTGACATGAGGAAGTCCTTCTCTTGTAGCTGATCTTCGTGGAGAAGATTTGAGTGTCTCACCATTAAGTATGATGTTAGCTGTTGCTTTTTGTAGATATTCTTTGTCAGCTTGAGGAAATTACCCTTTATTCCTAGTTTATGGAAATTTTAGGATGAATGGATGAATGAATGGAAGTTTTTAGGAAATTACCCTTTATTCCTAGTTTATGGAAGTTTTTAGGATGTTGAACAGCTGTTTCTTCTTTTTATAGTAGTTTGAGATGTAGTTTACATACCATATAATTTACTCATTTAAAGTGTACAATTCAGTGGTTTTTAGTATATCACAGAGATATGTAGTGATGGTTATCACTACAATCAATTTTAGAACTTTGTCAATCTCAAGAGAAACCCCATACCATTTAGCAGTCATCCCCACCCCCACTCCTGTCTTCTACCCCAAGGCAGTCACTGATTTACTTTCTGTTTGTATGGGTTTGCTTATTCTGGGCATTTCATATAAATGGAATCAATATGTGATTTTGTGTGTCTGTCTTATTTCACTTAGCATCATGTTTTCAAGGTTCATCATGTTATAGCATGTGTCAGAACTTCATTCCTTTTTATTGATTAATATTCCATTGTATGGATATATTATCATTTTGTTTTGATGGACAGTTGGTGTTGTTTTTAATTTTTACCTTTAATATTATTACCTTCATAATATTTTTGTGTAGACATATGTCTACCTATGTTATTATGTATGTATTGCTGGGTTATGTGGTAACTCTGTGTTTAACTGCTAGACTTTTTCATAGTGGCTGTATCATCATTTTATTTTCTACCAGCAGTGTATGAGGATTTCAGTTTCTTTACATTCTTGCTAATACCTATATGTCTTTTATTATTATTATTATTATTATTATTATTATAGCCGTCTTAGTATTTAAAGTGATAACTCATTGTGGTTTTGTTTTGCATTTCCCTGATGATTAATGACGTGACCATCTTTATTGTGCTTATTGGCCATTTTTATGTCTTCTCTGGAGAAATGTCTATTCAGATCCTTTGCCCATTTAAGAATTGTTTTTTTATTATATAATAAATAATAAATTTATTATTATTTAGTTATATTTATTATATATGCTAATGTGTTAGTATGTTTTATAAGTTTTATTTATAACAAAGTTGTTATTTTAATTTTTATATTATATAATAGTACAATATTATATTTTTATTATGTATTAAATTATCTATATTTATTATGTTTATTTATTTAAGAGTTCTTTATATATTCTGGGTACAAATGTTTTATCAGATATGTGATTAACAAATACTTTTCCCAGTTCTGTGAGTTGTCTTTTCAGTGTCCTGGTGGTGTTTTTTGGAGCACAGAATTAATTTTGATGAAGTCACAGAGTTCATTCTGACTGCTATGTATGAGCACAGGTTCTAGAGGTGAGATGTGGAAGCAGGAGAGCAGTCATTAGATGATGTGAGATGTGTGATGGCTTCATCTTGGGCATGGCCACAGAGATGGTGAGAAGGGGCCAGGTGTGAGGTAGGTTAGGAGATAGAGCAAATGGAATGAGGTGAGGGGTTGTTGTAGGGGTGAAGGAGAGGGAGAAGGAGAAGTCAGGGATGAATGCTAGGATTTTAGCTTGAAAATTTGATTCAAAATTTGATTATACTGCCCATTACCTGCCACAGAATTATGATAATTTTTAATCCCTGCTGGGACCTGGTAAGTGAGGGAGGGATCCTTATACATTTTTGAAGTTGGTAGTACTGGGCGCCTGGGTGGCTCAGTTGGTTGAGCGACTGCCTTCGGCTCAGGTCATGATCCTGGAGTCCTGGGATTGAGTCCCACATCGGGCTCCCTGCTCAGCGGGGAGTCTGCTTCTCCGTCTGACCCTCCTCCCTCTTATGCTCTCTGTCTCTCATTCTCTCGCAAATAAAATCTTAAAAAAAAAAACTGAGGGGCGCCTGGGTGGCTCAGTTGGTTAGGCGACTGCCTTCAGCTCGGGTCATGATCCCGGAGTCCCAGGATTGAGTCCCGCATTGGGCTCCCTGCTCAGCGAGGAGCCTGCTTCTCCCTCTGACCCTCCCCCACCATGTACTCTCTCTCTCTCATTCTCACTCTCTCAAATAAATAAATAAATCTTTAAAAAAAATTGAAGTTGATAGTATTATTGATTGTGCCAAAGAGATGACTGCAGGGATTCTGATCTTCTCTATTATCCATTAATACCCAGTAAGCCACCACAAATAAACATGTAATCCAAGTTAGAATAGTGTGCCTGCTCTGCAAATGAGTTTCAAGGTAAATCCTCTGGCCTTCTTCTAACCAGACTGCAATCTCAAATCCCCTCTTGTATGGAGATTATGGGGCTGTCAGTGAATAATATCAAATCAAGTGAATTAATTTTTAAAATATAAGTGTCATAATTTGACAAAGCTACTTTGCGGAAAATGCCTTTTAAAGGAGGAAAATAGTACCAGCTGACATTTGTGAGGTGCTTAGTATTTCCACTTGCTTCCTAGGAGATCTTGTCCGCTGAAGCAGAAAGTAAAACATTTTGGATGGGAAAATTTTGGTTTATGTATACAGTGTGTCCTCTGCAGTTTATTTATAGAGTCTTAAAAATCATGTTCTAGGGGAATATTTAATAACATGGCAAATGCTTGTGATTTATCAAGTGTGTGTCTGCACACGGGTCTATGGCTCTCTGTACCTATAGCATATCTCTGTACAAGGGGATTATGAGTAGTAGTTATTTAGTTCTTTGTAATTTTCCATATTCCAATTTTTTGACAGTAAACATTTTTTGACAGTAAACATTTATGACTGTTATAAAAGATTTCATTTTAAAAACATTATGTAAATTATGACGTATCAATGTGTTTGCATGCACAGACTCATTGAAGAAATAAAGCCTTTCTTTTTCCTATGCTGCCCTTGTACTTGAAGCTGGAGAGAAGATTGTTGAAATGGGAGTAGTTTTCCTCATCTATAAAATGGAGATAACAGTGGTCCTGACCTCCTAGGATTTTTTGTGAGGATTTCACAAGTTAGTGTGCTAAGGATAGTTTCTGTGATGTGACATCATTAGCTGTTACCATTACTGCTGCTGCTGTCCCTGTTCCAGGGTTAGTGTCCTGTGTCCTTAAGTGACCTACCTCCTTTCCCACCATGTCTGTCAGCAACTGTTCTCCCTTGAGTTTGCCTAAGAGCCATTTCATTTTCATTTGATTTCTGCATCTTGCAAGCCTTGCCCACCTTTCTGGAGTACTTGCATAAACCAAAGATTGGTGTTGCTCTTAAAAAGGTGTAAGTTTATGAGCTGTGCTGCCGTACGCACAGAACCAGCATTCACCAGCCAGATACCTGTTGCACTAAGCATTGATTGATTGATTGATTGATTTTAAAGATTTTATTTATTTATTAATTTGACAGAGAGAGACACTGTGAGAGAGGGAACACAAACAGGGGGAGTGGGAGAGGGAGAAGCAGGCTTCCCGCGGAGCAGGGAGCCTGATGCGGGGCTCAATCCCAGGACCCTGGGATCAGGACCTGAGCTGAAGGCAGACACTTAATGACTGAGCCACCCGGGCATCCCTGCACTAGGCCTTTAAAGCTATGGGAGCTTGGGCAAATTTCTGAACCTCCCAGAGCTTCAGCCTCTGCTACAAGAGTTTTCTTAACCATCACAGAGGGATAGGATTCTTATTATTACCTTTAGGATAAATTACCTTGCTTGCTTCGCTGTATTGACTATTGTGATTATCAAACAAAACAGGAGTCTAAAAATGCTTAGAACACTGGATATGCCATATAGATGCAGGGGATTATTATTCCAGCGTTGAATTGGGGCCATATTGGAGAAAAGATGGTATTTTGCTAGTCTTCCATTCTTGTCACTTGTTCCTTCCTTGAAAATTTTCCTTTCATATAACTCATTCAGCTATTCAATAAATACTTACTGAGTGCCTCTGTTATGCCTGATCTTTTTCCAGGTGCTGGGGGCTACAGGGGTGAGTGAAGCAGATGTGGGTCCTGTTCCTGTGGGCCTTACAGACCAGTGATGGTAGAGGGAGTCAGGCAGAGATAGCCAGTCAACAGCAAAGAAAAAGGATATGTGAGAAAGTAAAGCAGGGAGAGGGGAATAGAGAGTACTCAGTGGTGGTGGTAGGAAGCCCACTTTAGGGGGTGGGCAGGTGGGACCTTGTGGAGAAGGGGGCATTTTAGCAGAGACCTACATGCCGAGAAGAAGCAAAATCTGAGTGACACCTAGAGAAAGAGCATTCCAGGTAGAAGGAACAGCCAATGCAAGGGCCCCTGGGTGAGAATGAATTGGGTGGGAGTTTCATTATAAGAGAACTTAGAAGGTTGGTCAACTCATAGAAATAGAAAACCCACAGTTCCAACAGACCATAAATCCGGCATCTCAACAAGTTTTTACCAGAGGGGCTTAAAAGTCTCCATGGAACTGAAGGAGTGAAATACCCTGCCAGCTCTAATCAGGAACAGGGCACCCACCTGTAGCTGCTGCTTGTGTGTCGGAACAGTGACTGTGGGATTGGAAAGGCCCAGGACTTGAAGGGAGAAAACCTAGATTCAAGTCTTGTGACCCTTGGGTCCTCAGTACCTTCCTCTCAAAGTTGGGGATGACACCACTGATCTTACAGGTAGGGTAAGGATTAAACGAGTGACTGAGCACATCATAAATTACAACGTGCTGTGTGAGGACTGAGTATCTTTGTTGAGGGAAACTTTGATATCAGAGTGCCAAGAGGTATTGGTCTCACTGTGGAACAGTTGTGTAACTGAGGCCCTGGGCATCAAGGAGGCTGTACACATCCAGCTGGGGGACATGTTTCTCTGCTCTCTCAACACAGTGAATGTATTTCTCCATCAGGATTGGTTCATTGTTCTCCTGGTACAGTGTCTTTCCTGTTTCTCTTCTCTATGTTCCATCCTTCCTGGTGGGCTTCATAGTTCAGGATGTTTCCAGTGAAGCCTTTTCCACATTGCTCTCTCCCTCTTCTCATCAAGACCCACAGATTAGCACTAATCACATGTGGTTTTGTGTAACTTCACTGTTTCTTTTGCCTGCCTGGCTAGATCATAAACTACTTGAGAATAAGAACTGTTTTTAATTTTCTTTCCATTCCTCCATAGTACTTAGCACAATGTAAATCACAGGAGCCAGTATTGAGGTGCCTGTTGAATTAAAATGCTCCAAAGTGATCTTGATGAAACCGGTTTACTTTCTCCATTCAGTTAAGGTCCACCTATAATTTTTACCCACTTGCAAGTTCCTTGATCCCGCTGTTAAACATGACTTCTCTTTGGCATGACTAGACGTCGAAAGAATTATAATGCCTTGTTCTTTAGCCCCCAGGTTTCCCCAGATGCCAAGTAAACATTCCTTTTCCTGCCTGAAGATCATCTGTGAAAACCTTGGCCATGGCATCAGTATCAGAACCTATTACGTTCAGAGAGTTCTGCCCCTTGTACTATCTCCTCAATGCCATTCCCACAAAGGTCCAGAAGGGTTTCCGCTCTATTGTGGTCTACCTCACAGCTCTCGATACCAATGGGGACTACATTGCAGTGGGCAGCAGCATCGGCATGCTCTATCTGTACTGCAGACACTTCAACCAGATGAAAAAGTACAACTTTGAGGTGAGTCTTGCTTTTCTTTACTCCTTAGCATGCAGGCATCATGGCTAACATTTAACATGCTCGTGTGTTCTAGCATGGGATAATTTACTTCTGATTTGGCCTTAGCATCTCACCCAAACAATACTTAAAACCGTCTTTAATTGAAGTGGAATGTAACTAAAAACATTTTTAAGATTTTATTTATTTATTTGACACAGAGAGACACAGTGAGAGAGGGAACACAAGAAGGGGGAGTGGGAGAGGGAGAAACAGGCTTCCCGCTGAGCAGGGAGCTCGATGTGGGACTCGATCCCAGGACCCTGGGATCATGACCTGAGCCGAAGGCAGACGCTTAACGACTGAGCCACCCAGGCGCCCCTACCATCACTTTAGAGAACATTTTAGTGTTTAACATGTAAAAGAAAACTTTGGAAGTAGGTATTTTCTTCTATATATTTTGTTTCTCAAAGTACCTTGACTGACTCAGTTAAATAATCTCCAGTTTTTCTGCTGAAATTATTATAAAAAAAGGATTAGTATCAATATTGGTTAGCTACTAGAACAGGTGCATCTTAAATTGGATCACTTCTGTAGAACACTGCCATTGGGATCCCAACTAACCTCTGTTCTCTGTTGGTTGACTTCAGGCATGGCATGTCTGTGTATTGTAGAAACTGGTAGGCACCAAATATTGACGGACCATCATCGAGTTCACCCACTTAGTCAATATCTGTGGTTTATTGAGTATGTGGCTTTTGTGAGAAACTCAAAGGTGGCAGAACTGTGGCTCCTCCCTCATGGCCTTGTGGGGCTCTACTCTGTCTGCGGTTGGTAGGCTTTTACAGACTAAGACAAGGCCTTTGTGTTTAAGTGAAATGTCTGTATTTTAATAAATATTCAACTTATTAAAGTTTTAATTTAAAAAAGTTAGTTTTTCTTGGGGTACCTGGGTGGCTCAGTCAGTTAAGTGTCTGACTCCTGACTTCGGCTTGGGTCATGATTCCAGGGTCGTGAGTTCGAGCCCCCACATAGGGCTCCATGCTGGGCGTGGAGACTGCTTAAGATTCTCTCTCTCCCTCCTCTGCCCCTCCGTCCCACTCACGCGGATGCATGTGCGCACTCTCTCTCTTAAAAAGTTTTTCTTAAGCCTTTATACTCAATTTAAAATAACAAAAATGGCTAGTGTGCATATAGCACTTACTATATGCCAGGGATTATTCTAAACCTGTACATATATTAACTCATTTCATCCTTGCAAAAACTCTATGAGCCAGATACTATTTTATCATCCTCATTTTACCAGGGAGACAACTGAAGCATAGAGAACTAAGTAACTTACCCAAGTTAGGCATTCAGTAAGTGGTAGCACCATTGTCTGAACTTGGGCAGTTTGGCTCTAGAGTTTGTTAATATTCTTGTATAAAAACTATGGCCATTTCTTTTCTTTGGTTAATAGCTCATGGCCTTAACTGATTAAATTCTCTGAACATTTAAGACCATTTCATAATTAATCTTTGAAAATATAGTTATGAATTAATGTATCTGAAATTTCTCAAATACTTCAAACATTTAACAAGGAAGACTTATGAATCTGTCAGCAAACCCATAACAGGGTAAACCAAAGAAAGCCCTACCCAGATACATCATAATTAAATTGTTAAAAACAAAGGAAAATATTAAAAGTAGCCACAGAAAAATGACACATTACTTGTAGGGAACAATGATTTGAATGACTGCAGATTTCTCCTCAGAAAGCACGGAGGCTAGAAGACAGTGGTATAACATTTTTAAACTACTGAAAGAAAAAACTTGTCAATTTAGAATTCTTTACCTAGTGAAAATATCTATCAGGAAAGAAGGTGAAATAAAAATATTCTCAGCTAAGGGGATTTGTTACCAGGAGTTCTGCTCCAAAATAATTGTGTCAAGAAGTTCTATAGACAAAAGGGAAATGATACCAGAAGGGGACTTGGAACATTAGTAATGAAGGAAGAGTAATAGTAAATATCTGGATAGATAGAATAGGCTGTTTCCTCTTGAGTTCTTTAAAATAATTTGACAGCAAAAATTATAACATTGTCTGTAATATAAGAGGGGGAGTAAGGGGACTATATAGTGATAAGTTTTCTACCTGAAGAGGTAAAATGTTGAGTCTAAATAGATTTTGAAAAGTTAAATACATAAAATTGTAATACCTAGAGCAACCACTAAAAAACCCTGTGCAACATGGTATAGTAAAAAATACTATAAACAAAATGGAATTTTTAAAAAAAATGTTCAAACAACTCACAGGAAAAGAAAGGGGAAACAGAAGAAGGAAAAACAAAAGGAACAAATGGAAAATGATAGACCTAATTAAAACACAGCAATAATTACATTAAATGGAAATGATCTGTAAATATCAGTTAAAAAAAATTACTGGAATGGAGAAAAAAAATCATGAACAAACTATATGTTTTCCATAAGAAACTCAATTCAAACTTAACAATAGAGGTAGGTAAAAATTAAAAGGATGGAAAAAGAGATATCATGTAAATTCTAATTAAAAGAAAGTCGGGGTGGTTATATTAATGTCATAGTATTTTGAGCAAAGAAATAACCAGGGATAAAGAGAGCCATTACGTAATGGTAAAAGAGCCAGTTTGCCAAGAAGACACAGCAGTTTTTAAATGTGTATGCACCTTAACAACAGAGCTCCACAATATACCATACAAAAACTGTCATAACTGAAAGGAGAAATAGAGAAATCCATGATTCTAGTTGGAGACTTCCACTCCTCTTTCAGTGGTAGAAGGAGTTGACAGAAAATCAACAAGGATTTAGAAGAGCTGAGTGGTGTCATCAACCAACACTGTCTAATTGACATTTACAAAATGCTCCACTCAACAGCAGCTGAGGATGCGTTCTTTATAAGTGAAGATGGAACATTCACTGAGACCATATTCTGGGTCATAAAACACATCTCAACAAATTCAAATTAGAGCAGACTTTTCGGGTTTTCTCTGTTTTACTTTGTTTTCTCACTTTTTAATTGAAGTGCAATTTACATAAAGTATACAAGTCTCAAATATACAACTTGATGAATTAGTGTATGGATATACTTGTGTAATCACCTAGATCGAGATATAGAACGTTTTCAACAGTCCAGTAGACTCCATTGTATTGGCTCCCAATCAGTACTCTCCCAGGTAGCTACTCTTTTGACCTCTAACACTATAGAGTAGTTTTACTAGCCCCTTAGGGTTTTCCGCCCCCCCCAAGATTTTTTTTTTAAAGATTTTATTTATTTATTCATGAAAGACAGAGAGAGAGAGAGAGAGAGAGGCAGAGGGAGAAGCAGGCTCAGAGAGAGAGGCAGAGGGAGAAGCAGGCTCCCAAGGAGCAGGGAGCCCGACGCGGAACTCGATCCCAGGACCCTGGGATCATGACCTGAGCCGAAGGCAGACGCTTAACCATCTGAGCCACCCAGATGCCCCTACCCCCCCCCAAGATTTTATTTATTTATTAGAGAGAGAGAGAGAGAGAGAGCACAGGCAGGGGCAGAGGGAGAGGGAGAAGCAGACTCCCCCCTGAGTGTGGAGCCCGAGGTGGGGCTTGATCCCAAGACCCCAAATCATGACCTGAGCTGAAGATAGACATTTAACCAAAGAAGCCACCCAGGCACCCCAACCCCTTAGGTTTTAATTCACTATTAGGTAATCTTTGGCATTAAGGTTTAGTGTTCGTGTGTGTGTGTGTGTGTGCGTGTGTGTGTGTGTGTTCCAGAAAGTATATTTGGATGGAACTGGAATATAGAACAGGGCATGGAGCAGTGTGAGTTAAGGCCAGAAAGGTGGACAGGGGCTCCTACATGATGCTGTAGGCTGGAACCTGCTCCTGGGCAGGGTCAGCTCCGGGACCCTCGTGGGCTGTGTGGGGAAGGTGCTAGGTTGCATTACAACCCATTTCTCTTTTATAAAATACATGTGTCTCGTCTCATTAATCACCAGTTTATTGTCCTTTTTTTTTTTAATATAACTCTTTTTTTAAATTTCAGCCTCCACATTCAAAAAAACTTAAGGAAACAAGAGTTTGGTGTTCCCCAGAATGAAACTACAATTATACCTAATTGCCTGTTTTATAGTTTTACCTGGAATTAGCTTTCTCTTTATCATATGATGAGCCCTATGAGCTTTAGTGATATGCTAGGACGACCTTTGCAGGGATGACCAGAATTTGAGAGAATCTAGTACAAATTCTTGAAACCAGCAAACGAAGAGGGGACTCCAGGAAAAATCCCGTATATATATTTTAGCTGGTTTTGTCTTACTGAGGGATCAGAAAAAAATGTACTTTACTGGGACCAAAATCCATATTTGAGCAGCCCTGAGTATCAAAAGTGTTTTTGAAGCATCCATTTAGTATAGAATACAAACCTATAATTGTGGAAAATCACAAAGGAAGTACAAAATAAAAATTCTGTTTTGGAAAGAACACAAAATTTGGAGTTAGATTATTAGGGTGTGAAAAGAAAGCTAAATGTCTGCATATAAAACATACAGGGAAAGATCTGGAGGAGTACCCCTGAGCATCCATTGATACGATACTCTCACTCTGTGTGGGGACTGAGAATGGGATAAGCTAAGGGAGGGAGTATGAAGAAGTATCTTTTTGTTTTCTTTAAATACTGTAGAATTTTTTTGTTAACAGGAATGTTTTCATATATTACTTGTGTAAACACAACAACACAAAGATCTGTTCTGAGCTTTGGCTGTCAGTCAATAGCTACATGATCCTAGAGATGGATTAACTAAGTTGTTCTTGTCATTTTTGTCTTCAGAGCTGGCTGGGTCTTAAAGTAATTTGGTACAGTTGCCATGTTTTTCAGATAAAGAAGTGGTAAGATTCCTGCTCCAGGCCACATAGCTGCTTGCCTAACCATTAGGCTCACTTCCTGTGAGAGAAGGCAGGGCTTCCACAGAAGTCTGGATTTAGAAGACAATAGAAACCAGAATCAGGATCTCTGGAATTTCCAAGTGAAAACTGAGAGATGCATCAACTAGATTCATTTAGGGGAATATCTAAGATTTTATGGGAAGGTAAATAAAGATAAAAGTTAGCTTACCCTATAATAAACCCAGGTGTGGCATGGATGAAAGATCATGTTTTTAAATGAAGTTATGTTTCTAAAGAAGAAAGCAGACCTTATATATGCTAAATACAGCCTGTCATGTGTTTTCAAGAATAATGCTTTTGGAAACTTTTTTTTTCTATACAAGTTAGTGGGAGAGGGCAGATGGAGACATCAAAAGTTCTAGCTCGTGCCAAAAGCACTAAGGAAATGTGAGGAGCTAGTAGCAAGTATAAAAATGTTATAAACTTGTTAAATATATGATGTGACACACATAAGAATAGACCAGAAAGATAACTTGACCTGAGCCTCTCATTTTCTGCTTTGAAAGTAATTACATGATCTTTCTTCTTAGCATTCAGCGAGTTGTGGAAATTTCATGGATTTGCCCTCAGAACCTTTGCACTAACTACAGCAATGCTAGTTCTCATTTCTGCAACTTATCCACACTTGCTGTCTCTGTGAATTCATTCAATTTTTCTCCAGTGCTTACTATGTACTAGGCGCATTTTAGGTCCTGGAGAGGCAATGCAGAAAATGGCAGGCAAGGTCCCTGTCTTCAGGGAGCTTAGAGTCTGGTGGGGAGCCAGAACGATGAGGAGGAGACATCAACACACAGACAAACAAGAAGGGAGAAGCCTGAGGGGAAAACAAACCAGAGGTGGGGGGGTGAGGAGTGCCAGCAGGAGTGGTTGCAGTTTTAAATAGGAAGTTCAGGGAAGGGCTCACTGAGCAGGTGACAGCTGAATGAAGACTCTAAGACAGTGAGCAGCACACCATGCTGATAACATCTGGGGTAGAGTACTCCAGGTGGAAAGAGGGAGCGGCCGGAGCACGGGAACATGTCTGCAGTGTTTTCTAGTTGGAAAACTCATGCTTCAGAATGGTTTGAAAGTTTCATTGACTTTTACCTAGTATACTTTTTAAAGTGATGCAGAAATGAGAGTTTTTGTCTCACCGCATCAGCCAAAAGTGCATTTGCCTCAGGCTTCCCTTGTCATTCCCTATGGAAGTAACGCTTAGGATCCCATGATCTAAATTCTGGCATGTCCGTGGCATTACAGTATAGGGTTTCACTGGTGTATGTCTCAGCAAGGATTGCTTCAGTTGATTGGGTAATGGCAATTTAAAACTGTATTTGCAATTTAATGAGTCAAGAAGAGTGAAGGTACTAGTGGAAAAAGAACAAGATGGGAGAAGTTGCTCTACCATGTTAGCAAGACTTATAAACCTTCAGTAATTAAGCCGAATGTGGTTATTAGCACAAGGATAGATGTGGAAGTCAGTGGAACAGAATAGAGAAGCCAGAAAATCCACACATACATAACTCATAAACACTTGAGTTTCTGCACAGGTGATATTACAGTTTTTTAGTAAATGGTGTGGGACGTTTAGATACGCGTATGTGGGGAAGAGCGCAACTTGACCCTTACCTCACTTCATACACTGCTTTTGTCTTAGCGCTTGAACTGTGTTGTACCTTCGTCTCGACGGCTGAGACTTCTACTGGCTAATTGTTTCCTTTAGCGGTAGTCTGCCCCTGTCTCTCTCTAAGATCTTCTCTAGTAGTAGAGTCCCAGGCCCTAGGGACTTCCTTCAAGTCCAGTGGATGTTCCCTACTCCAGTTTGTCCTATGGAGTAAAGGAATTTATTCCAGAAAGGCAGTGTTTTTGTTTAACTTTTGGATCATTAAACAGTTACATGATTATTTAAACTTTAAATTGTGGTTCTTTGTTAGTAAAAGAGGGATAAAAGTGAAACAAGTCTTAGGAATGTAATGAATTCATATCTTACTTGAGTCTTTTTAAATATTTCTAAGTATTTCGTATCCGTTAGCTATTTGATATGCTAGCAGTTTCTACTAAAGGTTAAGCTGTGACATATCAAAAGAAGCTCATAAAGAAAGCCTTGTCAGACTTCGCAGTTCCCATGAGCTTACAAAGAACATATCCCCTCCATGTAGTTTTGTCTCGTGTATGAAGGGAAAACTGACTGCCAAGGAGTCTAAAGAGGAAACTGGTGGTCCTCTGACAAGTGACTTTGGCTTGGGGTGTTCCTGTTGGCTTGGCCGCGGCTTGCTTAAACTGCACTGCAGCTGGAGATTAGCCTTTGCAACCGCCCTTCCTTCCCTCTCTCCATCTCGGGTTGCAGACCTGCCTTGTGAGCTGACAGTTCTTCTGCCTCTTCCAGCTGTCTCCCCCTTTCCCTCACAGGTGTTTCCCCAAACAAAGGCCTCACATGCCTCCTTCTACCATCGCATCCTGCTCTTTGGTGGACACAAACTAGTGCAACAGTGTAGTCCAGTCTTGGGACTCCTGTAGCCTACTTCTGTTGGTTACTGTGAGAGGAGAGTTGAATTCTCTGACAGAAATTATGCATTTGTCTTTCTCATCAGTTCTGGCCATTTCTGCTTCAAAAAATTTTTTTTTGGGGCGCCTGGGTGGCTCAGTCGGTTAAGCGGCTGCCTTCGGCTCAGGTCATGATCCCAGGGTCCTGGGATCGAGCCCCATGTCCGGCTCCCTGCTCAGCAGAGAGCCTGCTTCTCCCTCTCCCTCTGCCTGCCACTCTGCCTACTTGTGCTCTCTATCTCTCTGTCAAATAAATAAATAAAATCTTTAAAAAAAAAATTTTTTTTTATTGTGGTAAATTATACAGAATGTAAAATTTCCATTTTTCCATTTTTAAATGTATAGTTCAGTGGTATTAAATACATTCAGGTTATTGTGTTATTTCATGAATTTTTATTGTTGTTATTATTATTTTTAGAAGAAGAGGGAGTGAGAGAATCCCAAGCAGGCTCCACACCCAGCACGGAGCCTGACATGGGGCTCAGTCTCACGATTCTGAGATCATGACCTGAGCCAAAATCAAGAGTCAGGTGCTTAACTGACTGAGCCACCAAGTGCCCCCCCACCTTTTTTTAGAGAGGGGGAGAGAGAGAGAGTGTGTTTCGTGCATTTTTAAAGCTCTATTTTTAGGTATCTATACATTTAGGATTGTTCTGTCTTATTAAATAGATCCTTTTATCACTATAAAATACTCTTTTTATCTTTGGTAATATTCCTCCTCTACTTTGTCTGGTGTTAATATAGCCTCTCCTATTTTCTCACAATCAGAGTTTGCATGATATATGTTTTTCCATTTTACCTTTAGTTTATCTGCGCCTTTATATCCAAAGTGCATTTCTTGAAAATAGCATAAGGTCAGGTCTTACTTTTTTATTCAGTATGACAATCTACCTTTTTCTTTTAAGTCAGCTCTACATCCAATGTGGGGCTTGAACTCATGACCCCAAGATCAAGGGTTGCATGCTCCACCAACTGAGCCAGCCAGACACCCTGACAATCTCTACCTTCTATTATACCAAATTTAGGCCATTTATATTGAATGTAATTATTAATATAGTTGGGTTTAAGTCACAGTTCCTCAACCTGACACTATTGACATTTTGGTCAGGTGGTGCTGTCCTGTGTATTGTAGGATGTTGAGCAGCACCCCTGCTTTCTCCCTACTACATGGCAATAGTACCAGCCAAGTTTCAACAACCTCCAGACGTTATCAAATGTCCCATGGCAGGGTGGGGGACAAAATTGTCCTCATTTAAGAACCATTAGTTAAGTCTACCATCTTGGTAATTGTTTTCTGCTTATGCCACCTATTCTTTATATCTTGTTGTTTTTTTCTTTTCCTACCATCTTTCGGACTAATTATTTTTTTGTAGTTCTATTTTATGTCCCCTATGGCTTATTAGGCCCTATCTGTTTTATTTTTTTTATTTTACTTTTTAAGATTATTTATTTATTTATTTGACAGAGACACAGCGAGAGAGGGAACACAAGCAGGGGGAGTGGGAGAGGGAGAAGCAGGCTCCCTGCTGAGCAGGGAGCCCAGTGTGGGGCTCGATCCCAGGACCCCGGGATCATGACCTGAGCCGAAGGCAGACGCTTAACGACTGAGCCACCCAAGCGCCTGCCCATCTGTTTTATTTTTCAGTAGTTTTTCTAGGATTTACAACATTTGTCCATCTACACTCAAATAATATTATATCACTTTACAAATGATATAAGAACTATACAGCAGTTTATTTTCCTTTCAGATTTTTTGTTGCTGGCATATAGAAATACAACTGATTTATGTACATTTCACTTGTATCCTGTTTTATAGATTTCTTGGGGTTTTCTACATAGGTAATCACTTCTGCCTGTGAAGAAAGTGTTTTACTCATTGTTTCTGATGTGCATGCCTTTCAGTTTTTTACTTGATTTACTGTCCTGGCTCTAGGACCTCCAGAATAATGTCCACAGTGAGAACAGATGTCTTGGCCTCAGTGTGTACACTCGTTAGGTATAGATTCCTCAGAGATGCTTTTTATTCCTACTCCTTTCTTTTTTTTTTTTTTTTTTTTAAATTTTTTTATTTATTGGGGCACCTGGGTGGTTCAGTCATTAAGCGTCTGCTTTCGGCTCGGGTCATGATCCCAGGGTCCTGGGATCGAGCCCTGCATCGGGCTCCTTGCTCAGTGGGGAGTCTGCTTCTCCCTCTCCCTCTGCTGTTCCCCCTGCTTGTGTTCTCTCTCTCTCTGTCAAAAAAATAAATAATATTCATTTATTTGACAGAGAGAGACACAGTGAGAGAGAGAACACAAGCAGGGGGAGCGGGAGAGGGAGAAGCAAGCTTCCCAAGGAGCAGGGAGCCCGATGTGGAGCTCGATCCCAGGACCCTGGGATCATGACCCGAGCCAAAGGCAGTTGCCCAACCAACTGAGCCACCCAGGCGTCCCTCTACGTATTTCTGTTCATAGTTTTCTGAGAGTTTTTATCATGAATGAGCATTAAAGCTTGTCAAGTACTTTTTTTTTTTTTTTAAAGATTTTATTTGACAGAGAGAGACATAGCGAGAGAGGGAACACAAGCAGGGGGAGAGGGAGAAGCAGGCTCCCCGCTGAGGAGGGAGCCAGATGCGGGGCTCAATCCCAGGACGCTGGGACCATGACCTGAGCCGAAGGCAGATGCTTAATGACTGAGCCACCCAGGCACCCCGCTTGTCAAATACTTTTTCTGAATCTGTTGAGATAACATGATTTTCTTCTTTATTCTGTTAATATGGCATATGTATTGAGTTTGATTATTAATTCACCTGTGCATTATTTCTGTAAACTCCACTCTGTTGTGATGTAGTATCCTTTTTAAAAATATTTCTGTATTCAACTCAGTAATATTTTATTAGGGTCATTTGGTATCGATATTCATGAGGGATATTGGTCTATAGTTTTCTCATGATGTCTGCGCTTTCTCATCATACATATGTGTCTTGTACTCTTGATTTTTTTTGTTTGTCTAAATGTCTCTATGTCTCTAAGTTGTTTAGACAGGCATATATTCAAAGCTAATAGTTTTTCTGTCTTAGCATTTTGAAGATGATCTTCCATTGTCTCCTGGACTCCATTGTTTCGTTGAGGAGTTTTGTTCTGTTTTGTTTTGTTAAAGATTTTATCTTTAAGCAATCTCTACACCCAGTGTAGGGCTCGAACTCACAACCCGGAGATCCAGAGTTGCGTGCTCTACTGACTGAGCCGGCCAGGCGCCCTGAGAAGTTTATTTTTTATTTTTTATTTTTTTTATTTTTTTTTAAAGATTTTATTTATTTGAGAAAGAGAGAATGAGAGCTAGAGAGCACGAGAGGGAAGAGGGTCAGAGGGAGAAGCAGACCCCCCGCCGAGCAGGGAGCCCGATGTGGGACTCAGTCCCGGTACTCCAGGATCACAACCCGAACCGAAGGCAGTCGCTTAACCAACTGAGCCACCCAGGCGCCCGAGAAGTTTATTTTTTAATAATTACTCATATGTGGTCATTTGCCTTTTTGTCTGATATTAATACCATCTCATGGTCTTTGAGGTTTTACTATTTCACTACACAGTGTGTTTAGTATATTTCTTTCCATTAATCTTTTCTAAGGCTTGTGCTCCTGAGGACACAGGTCTTACCTCAATTCTAGGCAACTTCTAGCCCTTATCTCTAAAGGTGTTGCCTCCTATTTATTCTCTTTTCTTCAGGCATCCCAATTAGATGTAGTCTGGACCTTCATATCTGTCCTCCAGGACTTTGCTCTTTCATATTTTTTATCTTTTCCTCTTTCTTGCACAGATCTATTATCTAGTTCAATAATTTTCTTTCAGCTGTGACTAATCTGCTATTTAATCACCACTAAGGTTTTAAATTCTTTTGATTCTTTTTCATTTCTGATAGTAGCTTACTATTATGTTTTAATTTCCTTTTATATTTCTTTAAAATTTTAAGCATATTTCTTTTATGTTCTGGGTCTCTTCAGTCTAAATGTAATACTTGGGTGGGAGCAAAGTGTTGTCCAATTCTATTATTGCTTTTTTTTAGTTGATTCTTCTTCATGGGGCCTTTTTCCCTATGGTAGTTTCTAATTGGGAGCTCTGCGCTGGTCCCAATACGTGTGAATGCTGAGGGACCTGGGTCAAGACTGTGTCCCACAGATGGGGTTTATACTCACTCTGCCAGGCCCCTTGGACTGCTGCTAACATCGAAGCACTTCACATCGACTGCTGGCATGGAGCCCCTTTGGAGTGGAAAGGGAAAATAAATTCAAACTCTGATGCTAAACAGGACAGGCTTGGGATGGCAGATTCTTGAGGAACATTCTTCTTTTTTATTCACTCCAGTCAGTGTCAGAGAAGACAGAGTGGCCAGCAAATTGATTTTTCCCTAGTTTACACTTTCACTGAGGGTTAGATTTTCAGGGGTTCTTCAGGGGCTTTTGCAGGGGATATCAGTTCCAGCCCCCCACTCATCTGGCCTGAAGCCTCATCCTCATTAGCCCTGCTCAGCTCAGGAAACCGAGGCTCTTGATGTTGGCCACATAGTCCTAGGGTGGCCCATAGCTTCAGGGTTTGACAGTACTTTGACAATATTCTTTTTGTGTTTGGCCCCTGTAGATTTTTACTTTCTAGAGATCAGCTATGCATTTTTTAAAGGTTTTATTTATTTGAGAGAGAAAGAGCATGAGAGAGGGGAGGGTCAGAGGGAGAAGCAGACCCCCCACTGAGCAGGGAGCCCGATGCGGGACTCGATCCTGGGACTCCAGGCTCATGACCTGAGCCGAAGGTGGTCGCTTAACCAACTGAGCCACCCAGGCACCATAAAGGATGTTTTATGGGGGCTCCTGGGTGGCTCACTTGGTTAAGTGGTTAAGCATCTGACTCTTGGTTTTGGCTCGGGTCATGATCTTGGGGTTGCGGGATCGAGACCCATGGGCTCCGCGCTCAGCACGGAGTCTGCTTGGGATTCTCTCTCTCCCTCTCCCCCTTCCTCCCACTCATGTGCATGTGCGCACACATGTTCTCTCTCTCTCTCAAATAAATAAAATCTTTTTTTTAAGTTATTTTATACATCTTACTCAGCATTTCTAGGTGTTTGGAGGGCTGTGTTTTCCAGAATAGCTAGACTTATACTGTGGGCAGTTGAAGCCTCATGTTTTGCTTCTATCAGAAGCTAAGTATTGATAATCTGATTCTTGGGATGTTTTGGTTCTTAAGAACCATAACATTTATTAATGATTACACTAAATAACATTAATTCAAAATGTTGGTTTATTAAAAAGCATGTGTACAAGCAGCACACATATTCAGGCTCTCAGCCCGTCTGAGTCACAATTTTTAGTTTGAAGCCACTCATTCAGAAAAATCACACAGCCATTTTGAATTTGTCTTACGACATGGCAAGATCTCCAGTAAGGGATTTTGATGCCTGATGGGGTAGCAGTTTTTATAATTACAAATTCCCAGGGTGCTGTTCTCTTCCACATCCTGCTGCCATATCAAGACAACCTGTGTCTAAAACATGTGTCGCCGTCTTCCCTCGGAGTGGCCCCAGTGGACTCTGCTCAAGGACCCATCACTCATGTTTCCCACACTGCAGATGATAAAGTCCTTTTATTCTCCTTCCTCTCCACAAGGCTCCAAACCTCCCATCTGCGGGGCTGTGGATTCACCCTCAGAGTGCGTAGAGCAGCAAGGCAGGGCAGGGCCCCTGGAGAGAGTCATACTTGGGTGTGAATCCTCTAGCTGTGTGTCCTTAGACAAACCACTCACCTTTGGAAAATGAGGAAATCCCAGCACATCCCCTCACGGTTGTTTGAGGAATCAAGGAGGTAATGCATGTAAAGTGCTTAACAAATTGTCTGGCGCGGGGGAACGCACGCTCAGTAAAGGGGGGTTGCTGTGCCCTTTTCCTCGTTGCTGTCATCATGCCAACCGGGTCTTGACAGAGTCTTCTTTCTTCATTGGCTTTGTGCTCATTCATTTTGCCACTTCTCCAGACTAGGCACACAGTACCTCTGGACTGAACTACCGCGGAAGGCTCCCCCTGGTCACGCTTCCTCCTCCTGTGCTGTGCCTGATTGGGGTTATCAGAAACACCTCTGATGGATACACTGGCAAAGTCAGGAATCTTCCAGGGCTCCCCTTTGCCTTCCTGTAGCTTAAGATCCAAATCCCTTACCTCCATCACAATCTCTCACCAGATATATTTATAGCCCATGAGAATACCCTGGAAGCTGTGAAGTACCAGATGAAAGTGAGTGCAGTCATCACCACCCCCACTGGCTGTAGGCGGCTTTTCATGTGCGTGGCTCACTGCCACAGCTCAGCTTTAGGAGGGAGGGACTGCGACCTACTTTAGGTTAGTATATTACCATAGCAGCTGACTCAGTATCCTGAATGTGGAGGGTATGCTTCCACACTTGACAGATTGATTACCATCTAAATTACTGCATCAAAATGTAGGGATCAAAGTAGTTTATTGGAGATCTTGCCATATGTCTTAGCAAGGTCAAATGGTTGTGTTAATTTTTCTGAATGAATGGTTTCACTCAATGCGCTGGAAGCCTGAATATCTGTGTGCAATGCTTGTATGTGTGCTTTTCTTTTTTTTTTTTTTTTTTTAAGATTTTTATTTGAGAGAGAGTTAGAGAGCATGAGCAGGGGGCAGGGAGGGGGAGAAGCAGGCTCCTTACCAAGCAGGGAGCCCGACAAGGGGCTGATCCCAGGACCCTGAGATCATGACCTGAGCCAAAGGCAGACGCCCAACCGACTAAGCCACCCAGGTGCCCCTGTACATGTGCTTTTTAATAAACCAGTGTACGAAGCTTGAGTTAGTGTTATTTAATTTGATTACTGATCTAAGAACAAATCTGTTTACAAAGCACTTTCAGATGCATCGTCTCCTTGATCCTCATGGCAAGCCTGCATGGCAGACAGACCATGGACTTCAGTGGTTGAGTGGCTTGTCCGAGTTAAAAGAGAAGGAAGCAGAGCTTGGGTCTGGGATAGCTCTTCTTACTCCAGACTCCTGTCTGGGCAGGAAATACGTCTCCAAGCTTCTTAGCACGCTCTCGTTAAGAGCTCAGAATATTGACACTTGATTGATGAGCATTTCCTTCATTAGAAATGTGTTTTTTATTTTGTCATTTCAAGATGAAGGACCTAGAAGAAAACAGGAGGGTTCTAACAGATGTAATTATTTTTCTGAGTTGCATACATTTTCAACCAGGGCTTTGTAGAGGCTGCAGCCTAATGCGGCTTCTGCCTCCAGGGGTAATGTTTACATTCCAGAAGCTAGCGTTGTCTTGAACATTTGCTTTTAGGGGAAAACTGAACCCATCACGGTGGTAAAGCTGCTGAGCTGCTTCGATGACCTTGTGGCTGTGGGCACCGCCTCCGGGAGGGTTGCTGTCTTTCAGCTTGTATCCTCGCTGCCAGGGAGAAATAAACAAGTAAGTACTAGTCACTTTGGCATTTCTTAACTTCTTGGCAAATTCCTCGTGGATCTTCAAATGAGAAATCCTCATCTGCCTGGAAAATACATGCTTAGAAATACTTCATCCTATGCTCTTAATAATCGGATAACATTTTGGTTCTTGGTAGGACACTTGGCAGAAAGCACGTTTGGGTAATTTAGATTGTGCCTAACATTCTCTGGCTGCCCTCTGTCAGTTTTAAAGAGAAATAGCCAGAGGGAACCTTGAACAGGGTTTTGCCTGGAAAACAAGGTTGGGAAAACCAGCTCCTCCACGATTAGGAAGGCCTGTGTACCCCCGTGCCCACAGAGCCCCGTCTCACAGTGTCTGTTCCTTTCTCTCCTTGCGCTCATGTTTACCGGTTATTCCCAGCTTCGGAGATTTGATGTCACCGGTATTCACAAAAATAGCATAACAGCCCTGGCTTGGAGCCCCAATGGAATGAAATTGTTCTCTGGAGATGACAAAGGGAAAATTGTCTATTCTTCTCTGGATCTAGACCAGGTAAGGTTATTTCCAGAAATATTTTTGGCCTTCTTATATTTGGAGAAATTATACCCACAATTACATTTTAGTCAGTCAGTTTGTGTTCTCAATCATTGTCCCTTTATAATCTCATTATTGTCGGTAACTTTTTCCCTCAAGGACTTCTCTGACGTTTTCTAAGCTTCTGCTTCTGTGACTAAAGGGTTGGCCTTTGTTTGCACTGGCCCCTTCCTTCACAGTGTTCATTCTCCTGTTGTCTCCCACTGCTCCTTCGAGCAGAAGCCATTGTCACTCCTCCCTCCTTGAAGGGTTTGTAGGAACCATGCGAAGCCTTTCATAATCATAACTGTTGGCAGAGGTCAGTGCTTTCAGGGGGCACAGAGCTCGCCCCAGCTAAACCTTGCCTCTCGCGTGGGAGGGAGTGGGCCAAGGAAGAGGAGGTTTGGTGGCAGCCCGGTGCCCAGCCGCCACCTTCGTGTTTGTTGCTTTGTTTAATCCTCACAACAGCGCCCTGAGCTACGTGTGCTCTTCCCCCATCAGTAGATAAAAAACCCAAGGCTCAGTGACCCCGTCACTAGCCCGGGGTCACAGCGAACACCTGGCAGAACCCAGCTTCAAACAGGCTCTGCTCCAAAGCCCGCACCTTTTCCATCGCACGTGTGGCTCTGTGCAGGCCTGTGCTTTGCTGGGTCAAATGTCTGCCCAGCTAGACTGAACACCTTGGTGGCACGAGCCTTTCATTTTCTTATGTATAGCCTTCATTCCTCGTGCATAGTAGGAATTCAGCAATTACTAGCCAAGTGGCTTTTAGTCCCTCCGATCCACGACTGACCTATTACAAGTTCTCTCCAGCGGTACTTCTCAAAGTTTTTGGTCTCAGGACCCCTCTACACTCTTAAAAGGAGGATCCCAAAGAGCTTCTGTTTGTATGGGTTATAGCTACTAAGTGTACCATGTTAGAAATTAAAACTGAGAAATTTAAAAATATTAATTTTATTTTGAAATAAGCCTATTATTACTAGAAATAACATTTTTATGAAAAATATTTTCAAAACAAGTGAAAAGAAAGACACTGCTTTACATTTTTGCAAATCTCTTTAATGGCTGGCTTGATGGGAGGACAGCTACATTCTGCATAAACTGTCGCAAATACGTTGTTTTGGTTGGAGTATATAAAGAAAAATCTGGCCTCCACGGACCTGTAGTTGGAAACCGGACAAGCATTGTAATAGCCTCTTTAGAGAATTGTGGATATTCTTCATTCATCTTATCCCCCAACTGACGGATGGTGGTTTCTTTAAAGGTCAGTTGTAACTGGGAAGCTAAAACCATATGGATGGATTTTTGTACTCTTACAGTAAAATCCAGTGGTCTCTCTTGCACTTTGAATGGCTCTTTGTAATATCATGTGTTGGTCACTTGGAAAATACTGATCTACTGAGTGATGCAGATCTTTTCAGTGTTGACACATTTAATTATATAATATCAAAGAACACATCTTTGTTAATATCACCATCATTCCAATCAGAAAAGTCTTTAGCTACTGGGAATTGCTCAAGTTCACAAGGGTCGATACAAATTTTCAATTCTAATCCTCATTTGAAACCTGGAAATTTAATATCAGCAACAAACACGATTCCTTGTTTTCATCGAAGTGACAGGGTCACTTTGTTCCATCTGAGAAAATGTCTGCCAAATACCCATGTTTGAATAATTATAGTATGTCAAGTAAAAATGGTATTCTGTGAAAAAAAAAAAGCAGCTGGTTGAGCTCCCAGCTCTCACAAACCATTGCTTTTCCTTGAGAGAACCAGAGTACCTCGGTGGGCAGCAGCAGGACTGGGTGTGCATGCCCCAATTTATCACACAAAATTCAAAACTGTGTCTACCCAAGAGCCAGGATTTAATAAAATTATAATTGTTTTGCATCAAGGACAGTCAGTGGAACGCACATTTTTTCCATGAGTGGTGGCAGAGGGCACGGTGCTGATTAATGGCATTCAGGGCCCTGCTCTGCCCACCAGGGCTTTTGTGTCAGGGCAAATGTCAGCTCAGTGAAAAAGGCAGACACAACTGAGAATTGTGATGACAGTAGCTTGGGCCTTGCAGGCCCTGTGGAGAGGACTGCAGAGCACACTTTGAGAACCGCTGTTGTGTAGGAAAGTGTTGAGGTTATTAGGAATCCCTGTGGTGTTCCTTCTGCTCAGGCCCACTAACCCTAACCAGGACAGCACTGCTCCCGAGCCTGCATCTGAGGAAGCAGAGAGAAAGCCACATGCAGAAAACAGTGTCCTTGGCGCCTCGGAAACTTATTTCCCAGCTTTATTGAGGTTCTGATAGGGTTGTTTTTTTTTTTTTTTAAATGCAAGTACAAAGAGATTTGCAAAAAAAAGATACGGGAGGCTGAGTGTTTTTGCAAAATTCATGCAATAAATTTAGTTCGTTATAAGCGAAGTCAAAAACTGAAAAGCTACAGTTTACGTAACTACAAATGTGGGAGGAAAATCTGCTTTAGAAGTGCTTGATGTTTGGGGGTAATGAGAATTTCTCTATCTTCACTGTGTTGGTGGTTGTATAACTGTATGCATTGTCAAAATCCATAGAATCATGTATCTAAAAAGGGTAAATTTTACTGTGTGTAAATTTTACCAGTAAGTCTGATTGCTGCTCTCCCCCTACCCCCAAAAGGTCTGTGATAGTGCATCAGGATTTCTTAAACAATTGAAGAAACTGGTTTGGGAGAAGAGTAACTTGTAGAAGCAGATTTTTGACACCAAGAAATAGGGTTTGTGCTAGCAGTAAAATGCCTCCTAGAGTTTACCTTTGGTCTTCAATATATTTAATATTATTTCAGTTCTGTTTTTTCTGACCTTTTCAGTTGGCAAGGATATAATGTCCCCAAAATTGCTTTGAATTCTTTGTCGGGGAAGTGTGTAATGTGACCTTAGGTGATAGTTGCCACAATAATTGTATAGGAAGTCCCGTTGTGTTCTACTAGAATAAATTATACTCCTGGTGTAACATATTCCCACTTAGATCTTTATGGACTCTTCTTTGAACTATCTGCTGAGAACATTTTATAAGAAATTATACAGAATTTTTAAATGTTTCTTACCAAACTTGATATAGCCTGAGATAGGTGTTAATGTTGTTTTCTCATTAGTAAGAACTTTTCCAAATAATTTCATCACAGTGGGTTGACATTGAATCTGATGAGAATTAACAACATACATTTTTAATTTTGACCCAAATACAAGTAACAAAAGGATGCTTCCCAGTCATAGAGGAAGTTGGGTTACTTTAACTCCACACTGAGTTCGGTTTAACTGGACTCTCTCACAGGGTGTGTGTAATTCCCATTTGGTGTTGGAAGAGCCATCTTCAATCGTGCAGCTCGATTATAGCCAGAAAGTACTGCTCGTGTCTACACTACAAAGAAGCCTGCTTTTTTACACGGAAGAAAAGTCTGTCAAGCAGATTGGAACACAACCAAGGAAAAGGTAAGCGTCACAGCGTCACAAGTGCCCCCTGGGGTTCCCGGTGGGCCCCTAACCTGCCCAGGACACCTCATCCCAGCATCAGACAGAAAGAGTGTGTCCCTCTTGATCTGCTGCAAGAACCTGCAGGTGTGGCCTCCCTGCCTTGAGTGCCAGGACCTGGGGGAATCTCCGATGTAGTCTGCCTTGGGTCCACCCCTGTGCGGGCGCCCCTCCACCGCAGCCCTGGTGAAGGGCCGGAGCCCCTCTGCACTGTGTGGGCTGTGCCAGGCTTGGGGATAACTGGCAGACAAAGTAGCTGTGAGCCCACCATCATGGAAACTTAACAAACTCAGCAGAAAAGTTGCTATAATAGTTATGTTACCTGCTATGGAGCAATGTGTGGGGTCCTGTGAAGCTTCTACCCAGCCTAGAGGAGAAGGCAGACTCCCTGAAGGAGTGGGCGAGGGAGGAGTGGAACTGGCCAAGAGGACTGGGGAAGGTGGCTTCTAGGCTGAGAGATTGCCTCCCTCCCCTCTCCCCCTGCCATTTACCTACCACCTGGGAGGACAGCGAGAGAAGGGGTCAAGTCCAGTTGCCTGCCAGCCACGTGGGAAGAGGCAGCGGGAACACATGGTGACCTCCCTGCCAGAAACACACTTGTGGAGCCCTGGGGCCTGGTTTACGTGGGTGTGGGGTCAGTGAGGAGGGGCTAGGTAGAGTGGTGGGGCCCCCCACCCTGAGAAGAGAGGGGCAGAGAGCTGGGTGGGGGCAAGAAGACGATGGGGCCAGCAGCTTGTGGGCTGGGCAGCAGGGTCTGGAGAAGTTCCTGGTAAAAGGGCGCCATTGCCTACAGAGGATCAGGGGGGCTGGGTGGCAGGTGGGTGGGGAGGGTGGGGAGCGGGCTGACAGTGAAACATGGACTGGCTGCTCCCATGAGGGGAGGGCCCACGGAGGCTGGTGGTGACAGCTGGGCGGGTGATGGATGGCGCGGAGAAGGGGAGCTCAGATGGGCGGAGGGTGGCAGCCCTTCGCTACTAAAAGACCTGGTCATGCCTCCCTTTGGCTTCTGTTTTCTGTTCTGAATACCCCCTCAATTCCATCGACAATTTAGCCTTTGTATAGCAGTGGTCTCCCTACTGGCCCCCAGAAAACGCAGTAGAATTTGTAGCCCCGGCTTCGGGGTTTCGCACATCTTCATCTTGCTTTTCCCTCTGCCGGTGTCCCCTCTTCTGCCTGATGTTTTGTCCTGACTTGTCATCAGTGTCTTCCGGCACTCTTCTAGGAGGGGTAGTGGAGGGTAGAGAGAGAGATGTGGAAACCAGTTACTTTTCACACGGATCAGCCAGTAGTCCTCCTAAAACCCGGTCCTCCAACCTCCGGTGTGGGGACCTCAGCGAGTTTCCACGAGCCCCTCCAGGTGCACACGTGTAGGCGGTCCTTTGGCCTGTGCCGGGCACTGTTCCAGGGTGCGGACGCACACAAACGTGTCCCCTTTCTCCCCGGGAGGTCTATTTCACTGAGCCCTAGAGGAGTGGGGATAACACAGAATAAATGGAAAAGTTGTTCACCCCTGGGTCTTAAAGGCTTGTTTTTCTGTGGTGTGCTGTGAGTCTGTGGTTCAGAGAGGGTGTCTGGCGAGTCTGCCCCCTGCAAGCAGTGTGTCATTCCACAGGTGTTTGGTGTTCTTGAGGGGCGGCAGTGCGCGGTGGACAGCGGTGAGCAAGGGACAGGTATCTGCCCTCACGCAGGATCCCTGTGTAGCCTGCAGTGCGTGCTGTGGAGCAGGCAGTCAGGGTAAAGCCTTCGGGTGGGGGTGGCACGCTCTCTTAGAATGGTCTGGAAAGACTTCTGTGGAGAAGTGATATTTGAGCAGAAGCCTCAAGCATGGGAAGAGCTGATGGAGGAGCATTCTGGTCTCAGGAAACAGCAGATGCCAAAGCCACAGATTGGGCAGGGCTTGCAATGTTCAGGGAGCCAGAGGGGGCCAGGGTGACCAGGGAGCAGTGGGTTGGGTGCACTGGTAGAAAATGAGATTGGAAAGGAGGGCCTGAGCCAGCTTAGAGGTTGGTGGCTGGGGGCACCACGTGCTATTGGCCGAGTTATTCTAGGCTTAACAAAAAGCTATTGAAGTGCTTTAGGCAGGAGAATGGCAACATGAGCGACGTTTTAGAGCTCACCCCCGGTTCTGTGTGGAGACTCAACTGGCGATGGGCGGGAGGGGGCAGTGAGGAGGGTACTGCAGGAGTCCCGGGACCGGGCGTGGAGGCTGGCTCCTGGTGGTGGCCATCAGGAGACGGGGAGATGGAGGGAGCTGTGATTTGGAGATGGAAAGCACGGGGCTGGATAATGGATTAGATATGGGGCAAGGGTAAAAAAAAGAAGATTTTGTGCTGGTGGCTGTAGCAGCTAGGTAGCTGCAGTGGGCACACTGGGGCAAGCCTGGGTTTGAGGTCTCGACGGGCAGCCATTCTGTTGGGGGCATATTGAGTTGGAGGTGCCTGTTAGGTAGTAGTCAAGTGGGAGTCATAGTGAGGAGTGACATCTACAGGCCTGCAAATCATTAGATGCAAGTGACATTGAGACCCTGACATTGGGTGCGTTCACCTAGGAACAGTGTTTATTCACCTAACATTCAAAAATCCTCACCGAGTCTCTGCTGTGTGCCAGGCAGCCTTCTCCCTCTGAGGAAACAGCTGTGAACGGGGAAAATCTCTAATCTTGGGGGGCTCACATTCCTGAAGGGGGAGACCAACATTATATATATTCTAGAATGTTCGGTAGTAATAAACCAGGATATGGACTAGAGAGGAGGGAGCAGGGGACACAGGTGTGTGCTCTAGATGGGCAAGCAGGGATGGCTCTTCCGCAGGAGGGACTGGAGCAGATTCCTGAAGGCAGGGCAGAAGGAGCCACCCGAGGACCTTGGAGAGAAGCTCTTGAGGCAGAAGCAGTGCGTGTGCCAAGCGTTTGAGGGTTTGGGGAGCAGCAAGGCCATGTGTGTGTGGAACAGAAGAGGGGCCAGGTAGGACCCCATCCTGTAGGCTTTGTGGGCCTTACTCGGAGGCTGCTTTATTCTAGCACGCCAGCATCATGAGAGGCTTTGACCAGGGGCAAGTCACCCTTGCTGCTCTTTGGAGGGGGCAGGAGTGGCAGCTGAGGGGGGCCAGCCAGGGGCTTAGGCCAGGGCAGGATAGTAGGAATGCTCGGAGGGCAGAGCTGACAAGTGTGCTGACACGTTGGCTCTGGGGGGTGAGAGAGGGAGATTAGTCAGCTGAGCACTCGGGGGAGTGGCGGCGCACTGGCCTAGAGAAGCCTGGGGGAGAGGATAGAAGAGTGTTGTGGACAGGTCGCATGGTCTTCCTCCCGGGGGAGAGCCAAAGGGGCAGGTGCAGCAGCCGTGCGTCTTGGGAAGCGGGTGGGGCCGGGGCGTGCATTTGGGAGCCTGTAGCATGTAGACAGTCTTCAAAGCTCCGGGACGGACAAGCTTGCCGCGGGCGTGAGCATAGCTGGAGAAGTGGGGGGGTGTCTGTTCTGGGCACTGGCAGAGACTGGGATGTGAGGAAGGTTCAGAGGAGTGAGAAGTTGGAGGCCACATGGGAGAAGTGTCAAGGCTACGTCAGAGCTGCTGACGGCCCCAAGAGATGGCGTGAGACAGATGTTTGGATTTGGTGACCTGGTGGCTACACACAGCCTTGCTCAAGGAGAGTGGCCGAGGGTGAAAGGGCTGGAGGGAACAGGGTCACAGTGCTCAGAGACAGCTTTTTAGGGGGCTGGTTTTTGTGGAAGGGAACACAGAGGAGGGGGCGCCTTGGCGGGGAGTGTGGCTGGCTGGCTGGCTGGCACGGAGCACAAGATGGCGGTGCCCGTCGTGGCCTCTCTGGAGCCCGCTGGTGGGTGACAGCGTGGCCTGAATAGGGCTGGGGTGTTCTCAGCGGGGAGCAGAGCACAGGTGTGGGTGCACTTGCAGGCAGGGGAACCTCAGTGGTGGGGGCTGGGGTCGTCCTTTTCTGATGGAGTTTGTGAACCTGATCCTCAGACAGGACCAGATAAAATACGTTGTTACTCCCGGAAGACCTCAGAGCCCCGGGCTGTCCCCAGAAGTGTTGTGTCTTTGCTCTCCTCAGGGTCTGTGATGCACCGTTTCAGGTGGGAACCCTCTCCCTACCTGTTAGGTGTCCCCTGTGGCCCTGTCGTCAGGGTCCCTGAGCCTGGCCGCCTGTGTTGGGTGTGGACCTGTGGGGTCTGCCCCCCAGCAGAGCCAGCATCAGGTTCTGGAACAGGGTCACTGCCATCATGCCTCTGTGGTGGCCTGTGAGCAGTTGGCTGCTGAGCCTTTTGTCACCCATCTTAGACTTTCATTCTCTTGCCTCGGGCTCTCTGTCCATGCTCAGCATTTCATGTCTTTGGCACCAGAGATTATACAGCACATTGGAAAACATTCCTTTCAGAGCACCCGGCTGGCTCAGTCAGTAGAGCATGAGACTCTTGATCTTGGGGTTGTGAGTTTGAGCCCCACGCTGGGGGTAGAAATTACCTAAAAATAAAATCTTTTTAAAAACCCCAAACAGGGGCACCTGGGTGGCTCAGTCAGTTAGGCATCTGCCTTCGGCTCAGGTCATGATCCCAGGGTCCTGGGATCAAGCCCCGCATCGGGCTCCCTGCTTGATAGGGGGCCTGCTTCTCCCTCTCCCGCTCCCCCTGCTTGTGTTCCCTCTCTCGCTGTGTCTCTCTCTGTCAAATAAATAAATAAAATCTTAAAAAAGAAAAAAAACGAAACCCAAACAAACAAACACTCCTTTCATATTAATGTGGCTCATAAAGGGAATTAAAGTATGTTTTAAAGTCATCAGTGATTTTTCTGGAAGTCACCTCCACCAAAATTAAGAAAGTAGGTTAATTTGGGGTGCCTGGGTGGCTCAGTCGTTGGGCGCCTGCCTTCGGCTCGGGTCATGATCACGGGGCCCGGGATCGAGTCCCGCGTCGGGCTCCCTGCTCAGTGGGGAGTCTGCTTCTCCCTCTACCCTTCCCGCTCTTCCCTCTCTCTCAGATAAATAAATAAAATCTTAAGAAAAAAAAAGTAGGTTAATTTAGTTATGATTTTAGAACCCTGCGGTGCCTAGACCTTAAAAGTTGGAGTCTGAGGGTCCACTTGAGAACGGACGGCAGCAGGTGCTGCACAGTCATACGGCAGGTGGGTGGCGCCAAGCCCCGGGTGTAGGACAGTTTACACCTTGCTCCAGCTAGTTATCCCCAGCTTAGCTGCCTTCCCCCCGCTGACCACATACCACATGTTCCTGCAGTTCCTTGGAGCCAGCCGCCCACCAGGACCCTCTCGGCGTGTTCCTTCCCCCACAGTGGCCGTCCCCTCCTCAGCCGGGTAATAGTCCTGGGTCTAGCCCTCTCCCGCCCCAGTCAGGACACACCCTGCCTGGACTCCTCGGGCGGCCCTTTGAGCCTCAGATGCTCTCGCAGTGGTTCCTGTACATGCGCGTGTCCGCCCCCGTCTGTCCTCAGCCCGGGCCAGGATCTCGTCTCGTTCATCCCTCATGTTGCCCGCGGCCCCGGGTCGCACACAGTGCTTGTTCCGGTGAATGCTTTAGTTCCCCGAGGTGAACAAATCGAAGTGGAAGTGACAAGAGATTTTTAAGAGGACCTATAAATAGATGGAAAACATTTAACAGTTTGGTCACCAAACAGACTTGGATTTGACGGGAAGGGCAGGAGGAAGAAGTTAGGGACAGCCCACTAGAATTGCTTTGGGTCTATTTAGAGAATCTTTCCAGAACAAATCCACCAAAGGCAGCAGTCAAACATGATGCTGATTATAGAGTTGTCCGTGAGTGATCTACAGCGTTAGAACCGTCTTGGTTAATCTAACGATCTTCGTTTCGAAGCTGAATTTGATATTCGATAACCTCCTTGGGCCCTATCCAGAGGGATTTAATTACTGTGCAGCCAGAGGGACTTAGAGAGATACTGACCTGCAGAGAAACGTCCAGATAACTCTTTCTATGTGACCGTGTGGGATGGGCCCTGGAGACTGCCCCTCAGGAGGGCTGGTGCGCTGCTGTGTGCAGGGAGGGTGAGGAGAGAGGCACGGGGCTCGTGGGGAGCACGCAGGCTGGCATGAATGGAACTAGAGGCTGATCCCAGCTGCGAGCACCTGTAGCCCTGTGTGTGGCCTTACAACATCACCAGCAGTGCTTTTGTGCCTTCATAGACTGGCTCACTTAATCTTCACTTTAACCTCTGAGATGGGAATGATTACTCCTGATATACAGATTAGGATACTGAGCTCCAGAAAGGTTGCACAGGACAAAGCAAATGTCGGGGCTGGAAATTGAGCCCTGCTATCAGTCGAGAGTCAGTACTCTTTCCACTGCTTCAAATCAGAGAGGTATTTTGGGGAGAGGGTGGACTGAAACTCTTGAACTTTGAGCTCTGGTAGGAGCCTGAGATTGGGCAGAGGTGTGAGACCATGAGAACTCAGAGGGTCGCGCAGCCGGCTCAGTTGGAGGGAGCATGCGACTCTTGATCTCGGGGTCATGGGTTTGAGCACCACATTGGGTGTAGAGATTGCTTAAAAATAAAGCCTTTGGGGGGGAAAAAGAATTCAGATTGCTGGTGGGAGCATGGGTTGGTATAATCACATTGAAAAAAGTTTGAAATTGTCTTTTAAACCTGAATGTGGTCAACTCAGCAATCCAAAAGTTACCCAACAGAGCAACAATTCCATCTCTGTCCGGGAGATCCTGGGCAGACTCTTACACTTGCGTGCTAGGAGGTCTGCTTGAAAATGCTCGTAGCACCGTTGTTTAAAATAACAAAGTAGAAATAATTCAAATACCCATCAACAGGGAGTGAGTAAAAATATTGTGACAAACTGGCAGTGAAAATGAATGAGCTATAGCTTTTTTATCAGTAAAGATAAATCTTAGAAATACAATGTTAAAAGCAAGTTGCAAAAGTATACAAATAATTGCATCATACTTTTTTCATACAAATGAAAGATCAACAATACTAAAAAATATGCAGTGTTTAGGAATACTTAGGTATGTGGTTAAATTATCAATAATAGTAGAAGCAAGGGAATAACAAACACAAAATTCAGTCTGTGGTCACACCTGGGGAATGGAAGGGCAGGAACATTAGGAGCACGGGAGAGCATCACCCATGTCCCTGATGATTTATTTCCGAAGTTGAGGGATGGGTTCCTGGGTGTGCATTTCATTTACTAGACTTCATAACTTTTATATGCCTATAAATGTGTGTGTGTGTGTGTGTATGGTATAAAATAGTATGTATTATTTATATAAAACATACATTCTTTTGTGTTAGGTATTTCATAATTTTAAAAATAGAAAACTGCCATGCCTGGGGACCAGAGGGAAGCTGGTCCCTGTGATGGGTTCAGACTCAATGGTAGGCATGACGCTCATTCACTGGGATGCTGGAGTGAGTACAATCAGGCGTTAGAAGGAACAGAAGTTCCAAGCAGGGAGAGGATGGTCAGACCTGGATTTGTCAGCTTCTGCCTCATTTCCTCTTCTCTGAGACAGGAGCTGTACTCTGTACCTCATGGGGCTGCTGTGAGGATTGAGCCAGAGGGTGGGGACAAAGCCCTGGGCACAGCACCAAAACGGTTGCCATGAGACAGGCTGCACGTTCAGCGGGTGCACACTTGCGAGGGGGCTAGGGGAGCAGAAGACACAGAGATGACAGTGTCGTTCTAGTAACAACAGAACAAACCATAGCAGAGGGTTTGAAAAAAACATCAATCTTGTTTGGGCTTCTCCAAAAAATTCTTGTTAGAGTTGATATCAAGGGTTGACAACTGTCACTTTAAATCAGTTCATATCGCTTCTTTCTTTCTTTCTTTCTTTCTCTCTCTCTCTCTTTCTTTCTTTCTTTTTTCTTCCTTTCTTCCTTTCCTTTCCTTTTCTTTCCTTTTCTTTTCCTTTTCTTTCTTGTAATTTCAGCACTGGGAAATTTGGAGCTTGTTTTATACCAGGACTTTGTAAGCAGAGTGATCTGACCTTGTACGCATCACGGCCTGGGCTCCGACTGTGGAAGGCGGACATCCATGGGACTGTTCAAGCCACGTTTATCTTAAAAGATGTCTTTGCTGGAGGAGTCAAGCCTTTTGAACTGTACCCACGTCTGGAATCCTCCAACAGGGGAGGTTGCAGCTTACCTGAGAAACACCTGGGGCTTGTTTCGTGTTTCTTTCAAGAAGGCTGGGTGTTGAGTTGGAATGAATACAGTATTTACCTTCTAGACACCATCAACCAGGTAAGTGACATGATCGTACCACATCTCGGGTGTATTTACAATGTTTATCTACAGACTGTCTCAGAACGGTAGAAGGAACAGCGTTGATTCTAATGCTTCACTTTTTCCTTTGGGCCAGTCAGGGAAATCAAGTAAGGGTCTGATTATTTTATAGATTTGGTTTTGGTAGAACCTTCTAGCTGTTCTGCCTCTAAGCAGGAGTCTCGTCTGCCTGGCATGGCTCCCTCACCTGGAACTTGAGGGCAGGGTGAGCTGGGCTAGGGCCACCAAGCTGCCTTTTAGCCCTGAGCTGGTTTCTCTTCTTCAGGAACACTTTGAAAAGGCATTTTTGTATTCTTTTCCACTCACAGACAACTTAAGTTTTCTTCTTTCTCTGGGTACTCTTCGAACTGGGTGTGCTCTCAGTAGTCAGTGGGGTTGAGAGGTTTGGTGACTGTGTATCGGTTCCTTTCTTCTGAGCCCTTACCCCCAATGCTTTCTGCAACAGGTGTAATTAACTTCACGAGACAAGGGGCTGTCCATGTGCAGACGTGGCTGCCATCAGAGTCTGTGTGGCAACATGATGGGCAGCTTTCAGATTAGTGGCATGTTTCTGGATGTTCATCAGGATTATTTAAAAATTAACAGAGGGGCGCCTGGGTGGCTCAGTCAGTTAAGCATCTGCCTTCAGCTCAGGTCATGATCCCCGGGTCCTGGGATGGAGTCTCACATCGGGCTCCCTGCTCAGTGGGGAGCCTGCTTCTCCCTCTCCCTCTGCCTGCTGCTCTACTTGTGCTCTTTCTCTGTCTCACTGTCAAATAAATAAAATCTTTTAAAAAAAATTAAAATTGAAGAATTCAGGCCCTTTTTCTCTCTGCAGTGAACTACCTCTTGTTTGTATTATTAGCCGACAAGAGAATGTTTTAAAATCATTCAGACTCTGGATGTCCTGTTTTCAGATGGTGTTAGAGGCGTCCTCTGTCTCCATTCATTCGCAGCCATGAATTGCAGTGTCCACTCGTCTCTCTTGCGGGAGTGCACACAGTAGGGGTCAAGACCGGTCAGCACATCACTCTAGACCAGGAGCAGCATTCCCTGTGGGCATTTGTACAAAGTGCTGTGAGCTCTGACGAGTCCCAGGCAGTACCACCAAGGCTGAGCTCCCCAGGGACCGTTTCCCGAGGAGGTGATGTCTGAATCGAGTTGGAACTCTCCCAGTAGACAAGAGTCAGGAAAGGAGTTTGGGCAGAGCAGTGGCATCTTGGAGGAACAAGGCCTGCTCCGCTCAGGGCACCTGAAGTGCAGACCAGGGCAGCTGTGTGAGGCTGACGGGCAGGTCCTGCCGAGGAGCATGTGCTCCATGTGCTGCGGGGAGGGGAGCCAGGCAGGACACGGCTCCCAGCGCTCAGAGGTTCGGTGAGCTGTTCTCTCAGGCTCATGAATTCACTAGCAAGGTTTACGACTCCAGGTCGTGTACCTGTCGGATACTCCCTACCTTTGCGTTCGTTTACTCTTAAGTTTCAGGAAGTGGGCCAACAAAGCACAGCTGTCATTTGACTCATTTGGATTCCTGCACATGTCTGTATGCTTTCAACTATTACTATGGCCTGGTTGTGTGATTTTTTTTTTTTCTTTTCTTTTTTGGACAGGCCACAATTGCTGGTTTGGAAGGATCAGGTGATATCGTGTCTGTTTCCTGCACAGAAAATGAAATATTTTTCTTAAAGGGAGATAGGAACATTATAAGAATTTCAAGCAGACCTGAAGGACTAGCATCAATAGGTTTGTATTTGTTATAAAATGTACCCGTGTATATGTAATTGTAGTTCATAATTTATAAACCTTACCATTACTTTGTTAGTTAAATGACTGTAGCTTTATTTAAACAAGGGAAGTATTTGGAGGGTTTCCTATGATTTTTTTTTTTAAGATATTTTGTTTTGTTTCAGAGAGAGAATGTGTGCAAACAGGGGGAGGGGCAAAGGGTGAGAATCTCAAGCCGACTCCGCGCTGAGTGCCGAGCCCAGCTCAGGGCTCCGTCTCACAACCCTGAGATCATGACCTGAGCTGAAACCAAGAGGCGGACGCTTGACCCACTGAGCTGCCCAGGCGCCCCCCGTATGAGTCATAAAAGATGGTTTACAATGCTTTTCTTGAAGCTTACCTATTTTAAGTCTCACATCAGACAACCTCACATTTGGTAAAGTGGTTCCATAGGTCTGGAAGCTGGGGAGGCCAGACGAGTCATGAGGAAAACTCACCACCCACATGACTGGTCGCTGGTACTCTGACCCTGCGTGTGGGACTAATACTTCCAAAGATAGAGACTTGCCAAGATTTTAGAACATTGAAATCTGTTATCTGGAATATATCTTTTACTCTCCACACAGTTACTCCTTACAGCACTGATAATTCTCTGTGCTTTTGACTTTTCTTTGTAATTCATACAAGCCCAGATTCTAATGAGCAAAGAATCTTAATACGTGTTCTCATGCACACATCCATGGTACTTTGTATACTTGGGTCTCATCAGTGAACTTGTTCCTGATGCTGACAACAGCCATGTGGGGAGGAGGAGGAGAGACCTCTCTGTCGCTCACTTTGTTCTCACTATGTTCCAGAGACTGCTAAGCACTTAACAGTCATGACCTCATAAAATCCTGAACATAACCCTAAATGGAAGGTACTGGTTCTGTAGATGAGGAGACTGGGGCTTTGGAAGTGCAGTGAGGTACCAAAGACACCACCTCTGGGGGGGATGTGAGCGGCACACCGGGGACATCCGTGTGGCCCAGAGCCCCCGCACGTGTGTAGCCTCTGGAGTTCACGGAGCAGTTTCACAGGCATCTTGGTTGATGCTCACGACAAGCCTGTGGGAAACGTGAGGCAGGTAGCCCTGCCACTGCCTTTCCCCAGCCAGACCACCCTCCTCCCGGAGCTGGGGGCAGCCCTGTCCCTTCCTTGCTCGCAGGCCACCACATCTAGGTTGGTGTGCAGGGCACCCCCTGCCACGACTGCCGGCTCTCTCCAGGCTCCTGCCACTCCCAGCGCCCCAGGCAGGTCTGTGTGCTAGGTGTGTGGTGCTCCCCGACATGGCCTGCTTTTGTCGGTATGCTGCCCTCTGTTCTCTCCCCGCTCATTTTTTAAGACCCACTTCAGGTCTTACTATATCTTTTGATACTTTTCCTGAGTGCTTTAGTTAAGTCAGCCTCTCCCTGTCTTCACTTGAGTTCCCAGGGGCCCCTCCTACCACTCTTGTGACTGGGGAGCCATTTACTTACTTACCATGTCCTTAACTCACAAAATAAACTTTTTGTTGCAAGGGTCTTGTGGTTCAACTTTGTGCCCCGACATAGCACGTGGCACATAGAAGCCCTGAGTGAGTGAGTGTTAATCCATGGTGTCCCCGTTCCACAGATTAGAAAACCAAGGACTGGGGGGTAAATGACAAGCCCCAAATCCACCAGCCCTGTCTTCTGATTTCTGCTTCAGTCGACGTTTCTCCTGCTTCTTCTGCTTGGCTACATTGGTCAGAAGTGTGGACCTTCTGCTGTAGCCATGGGCTTGGAGGTATCTTGGCCCTGGGGGCATCTTTGCTGTGACTTCTGCTCTCACCAGCACCAGCTGGTGTCTGAGTCACTGCAGGAGAGGGAGTAGAGGTCCTGGACCCAAGCGGGTGGGCCGGTTGCAAACCCGAGGCCTTCTAGAGTGGGGGGCAAGGTGAGGAAGAGGAGGTCTTGGCGGCAGGCTCCTGGGCCCCCAAGCGTTACTCGGCGTTTTGTCTTTCTGTAATGTTAGAATACAAAGTGTAGTTAGAAGGAAAGTATCCCAAACAGTCTCTCATGAGCCAGATATTTAGGACTTGAAAAGATGAAAATGTCATAAGGGCTATCTTGGCCCCAATTTTACCGTCTCTTAAGAGATGGCGGGGTGTGGGTGAATTACTTCTTAAGTCAGAGGGTAAGTCAGGATAGCGGCCATTCCAAATTATAATTTCTGTGGAAAGTGAATAAGCTCTGAGTCTTGAGTTTATGAGCTGGCACCTACATGGTGTGGTCAGGGGCAGGGCGGCTTATAGGAGGGAAGTAAGCTCCAGACCTAGCTGTTCAGTGGGGCCTCTCTGCGGTGATGAAAACGCTCAGTTTCTGCACTGTCCACCAGTGGCTGAGCGCTTGGAATGTGGGGGGTGCAACAGTATTAAATTGTGTTTGATTTTGAATTTAGCTACATGTGACAGTGGCGCTGTATTGGACAGGACAGCTCTAGACCAAGACCTGCTACCAACTGTGTGATCTTGGACGAGTTGCTTCCCTGGCCAGGCTTCACTCCGAGCACAGTCCTGCCTGTCCGTCCCCAGTTGTGCACACCACAGCCCCTAGTCTGCCCCTGACCATCCTCACAAGAGGACAGCAGTTCCCATCCATCTACTTGATGGTCCTGGAACAGTGTCGGGCACATAGTGGATACTCGGTAGCCAAGGGATGGCTGAGTGGATCAAAGTGGTCCATAGTCCTGTTCTACGTAGAGAGTACTATGGATGGAACTGTTATGGCCATGGTGACCTTGTGGTGGTGTGTTGAGAAGGACAAGTCCATGAAAGTGAGAAACTTGCTGGCTCTTGTTCATGGGCACAGAGCAAGGTGACTTGACTTTCCACAGCCAGATCCTCATGCCACTCTCTGCTCGAACTGGACGCTGACTTCATTGATGTGCTTCTCTGTGCTGGGTTTGTTCTCATGGAAAGTTCCCTTTCTCCCCTTAAATTTCAAGAAATATAGGTACACATATATTTTTCAAGTGCCTTTTGAGTTCTTTTACATTTAAGGCCTGGTCTAAGTAGGGGATATCACTAAGCCCTTTTCTTAGGTCATTTGACTTCTCTAGGAATTATTTGTGAACTGATGTGAGAAATGCTGTATACTTAGTAGTGTCCGCTTCCTATTGAGCTATTTACAGAAAATATAGCCATGACAAACCATTTTCCTGATTTTGGTGTGTGAGCTTCCTGGAGCACAGAACCATTTGTTGGACTGTTTTGTGCGATTCTTATAGTTTCGCCAGTATTCTGAGTTTAGCAGGTGGGTATTTAGGGTTAGCAGACCTGTGTAGGAGTACGTTGACTTTCTTGGATAACCAGCAGTAACACACCACCCTTGTTTCTCAGGGCGAGATGGTCTGGAGACGCCAGGATGTGCAGAGCAGGCCCCCGGGCAGCATGTGGAGAAGCCATCGGGGACCCCGGTTTCTGAGTCGAGGCTCAGGGGCTCTTCCGTGGCCAGCTCCGTGGCCAGTGAGCCAAGGAGCAGGAGCAGCTCACTCAACTCCGCCGACAGTGGCTCCGGGCTCCAGGCAGCTCCAGAGGTGGGGAGGGGCAGCCAGCCCGCCTCACAGAGATTCAGCGTGATTAGCTCAGAAGACTTTGACCAGGAGCTTGTCGTGAAGCCTCTGAAAGTAAAAAAGAAGAGGAAGAAGAAGACAGGTACCGTCCGTGGCAAAGCACACACTGACTCCTGCTTCCTCGGGGGCATTCTTACACACTTTTTGGTAGTGCTGCTTTCACTGAATGAGCACTTGCCCACTCAATGAGAAGCAGAGAAGGCCTTCAGAAAACAAGCGTGTTATACCTTCATGAGGTGTAAATAATATAACAGACACCTGTGCACTTACCACCCTGCGTGATGGGTCTGGGTTATACTTCTCAATATTTAAATAAAAATTTTGATATACCTATGTATAGCATGTATTAGACCAGAGACGCTATGAGCCTGGATGGAAAGTCATGGAAACAGAAGATTTATGCCAGTGTCTAAATGGGTCATTTTACGTTTAGTGTTAGATAGGTTACCGGGCATGGGATTTAACATAGAAATGGTTTAACTTTTTACTCCTTGGTTCCTTTCAGGCCTCTCGAGTTATACATACTTACCAGATTGCTAAGCATTTTAATAATTTTAAACAACTGGTCTGCGGTCCATCCTTCCCTTTGTTTTCCTCCGTTAACATTTCTTGAGTGGGGCATAGAGCCCATCAGTGTGTCTGATGTTTGCATCCATTTAAAACATCTCTGCATGGGGATAATTCGTACTTGAGAGATGTATTCTTCACCACTTACATATCCTTCATTTAAAATGTATTTTTTTCCTTGAGCCAAAATTGTGTTTTTTAGTCTCTTATTCTTTATGTGGAGTCATACCCCATTTTAAACATTCTTATTTTAAATTAGAAGGTGGAAGCAGGAACACGTGCCACAGCTCCCTTGAATCGACTCCCTGCTATGAATTTCCGGGTGACAGTCCCCAGTCCTTGAGCATAGACCTGCTGTCCATGACCTCAAGTTTGGGCAGCATCGTGGATCGGTCGAGCACAGAGTCTCCTGACCAGGAGAGTAACCTTAGTGGTGAGGTGAATGGTGTCCTGCAGGAAAATAATGACCCTGAGGCATTCAGTGTCCTGGAGGTGCCGGAGCCTGCCCCTGACGTACTGAATGAAGGGAATGGCGACAGACCTGGACTCCCTCGATATAACCGTGCAGACGACACAGAGCCACACAGTGGAGTGTGGACTTCACTCTTGGAGCTGAGGGAAGCTGTGGAAGGTAGTGACGTTACAGAGCTCAGAGAGGAACCTTGTCCCGCAGACGATGGACTGAATAGCAGACAGTCACCCTGTCGAGAACAGGACAGCTCTGCAGAGGCCCGGGAAGCGGAGGACATGCCTGATGACCCCCAAAGCACTTTTTGTGAAGTTCCCTTCCTGGACTCCCTCCCAGTGCCTTCCAGCCTCAGCTGGGCCCCCCATGCCGAGCAGCGGCTGCCGGGGACCAGAGCTGACGAAGGCTTTGCTGAGGAGCCCAGCAAGGAGCAGGGCTTCCTCACACACATGGGGGGCCCCGGCCACCTTGGCTCACATCCCTGGCACACTGTCACTGACAGTGACACAGGCCTGAAGGAAATGGTTGCCTCGGAATGTGACGCGGGGAATGTGGGAGGACAGCTGACACCCCCGGTCTCCACCTTGGCGGCTCACACTCGTGAGCCTCGGCTTGAGCAGCCTTCACGGGACCAGGTGTTGACGTCCAGTGACGAGGAGGACATCTATGCCCACGGGTTGCCTTCCTCTTCCTCGGAGACCAGTATGACAGAGCTTGGTGGTAGTCGTTCCCTGCAGGACCTGAGCCAGCCTGGCGCAGATGACACTGGGCTGCTAAAGTCAGATCAGGTATGTGGGTTTGGGGTGGGCCGGTTTCCTGAGGGTCCACCCAACCCATGTAGTTAAGGATGGTTATTCTTGGTCATTTTACATAAAAAAAGAGATTTTTTTCAGAGTACTTAGTTTTCTTAGCAAGTAATTATAATTCAGTGTATTTGACTTCAAAACTAACCCGGTATTATCACTTTTCCTACTAAGTCGTTGTGAAGTGTAGATTATGAGTGTGAACTTACGGGTACTTTCCCCAAATGTACTGCTGGATTCTCTCAGTGCTAATCACACGTATTGTTTGGGTAGCTCTTGTCACGTGCCAGGCACCATGCAAAGCAGTTTGTAAGTTCAACTCATTTACTTCTCTAAGAACTAAATAAACCATGAAGTAGGTACTGTGTGGTCCCCTTTTTACAGTGGAGGCAATCGAGACTTAGTTATATGGCTTGCACAGGTCACATAGCAAGTGAGGGGCAAGGCTGGCTCCAGGACCCCCCCTCTCAGCCTCTGTGCTGTCCTGCCTTGGCAGTGAAATGCACTGCTTACTTGTTTGGCGACAAATGCCAAAAGGTTAGACCTTACACTCAGTTTTGCCTGTGCCCATCCTTTCTTGAGTGCCTTTGGCTGCCAGGCCCCATGGTCGGTGTTGGCTGGTGCAGGGTGTGGATAGCCTATCCAGATCTCAGATTCTCAGGGAGGAGCCAGACATGCATGTCGATCATCTCAGTTGAGCAAGACTCTTGGCCGATGGTGGCGAGCAAAGTGCAGGGCTGTGGGGAGTGGGGGAGGGCGCCCACCCAGGGATGCACTGGGCAGGCAGACCATGTGTCATGGGGGCGGGCTATTGGGATTCTAGGCCAGAACTTTAGAAAAACGCTCCCCTAAGTGAGAGGGAACCTGGCACTTGGAGGACTTCTCCCTCCCTTCGTGGTTCCCCCCCTCCTCCCCTTCGGTAGCTAGAAAGCCAAGAGATTTTGTGGCATTGGGGTGGGGGCTCGTCATGGGGTGTAGGGCTGAATTGAGAAGGGGCGGGTACCATTCTCTCTGAAGTGAACTTCCATATTTGGGTGACTATGCAAGCACATTGATTTTCTCCTGTAGTTTCAGAAAACTGTTAAAACTGCAAAGACTTCATTTAGCTTTGATTTGTTTTTTTTAAAGAATTGTAGCAAGAAAACATCAGTCTGTAAAATTCAGCCAGAGTATCTTGGCCAGATTTCCATCAGCCACATGATGTGTCCTGTGTCCAGTGATTGGGACCACGCTTAAAACCCGAGGGTAAAGACACAGAGATGGTGGTAGTGCTGCTCATCCTCGTGCATCTGCGAGGATCCGATGCACAAAACACGGATCTGCACGTTGTGTGAAGTGCAGTACACCTATGCATAAAGCTAGGTCATTTTTTTTTAAAGATTTTACTTATTTATTTGACAGAGAGAGACACAGCGAGAACAGGAACACAAGCAGGGGGAGTGGGAGAGGGAGAAGCAGGCTTCCCGCGGAGCAGGGAGCCCGATGCGGGGCTCGATCCCAGGACCCTGGGACCATGACCTGAGCTGAAGGCAGATGCTTAACGACTGAGCCACCCAGGAGCCCCAAGCTAGGTCATTTTAATGTAAACACTGCATTAGGAAGGGTGTTCTGACATGACAGAGCCTTACCCAGGCATGCTCTGGGGTCCTAACGAGGGACGACAGCTCCCATTTCAGAACGCTTCTCTCAGAGTATGGTCCAAAGATAGCAGTCCCTGCATGGCTTCTCAGAAATCCTCAGCTCTGTGACTTGAGTGATAACCCTGCACGCTTGTCTTGTTGACGACAGCACGACGGTGCAGCTGCGTGCTCTGCTACAGAACTCACCAGGCTCTGTCCTTGTTAGTTTGCAGAAAGCTGGATGGGATACTCTGGTCCCGGCTATGGCATACTCAGCTTGGCGGTCTCCGAGAAGTACCTCTGGTGCCTGGACTACAAAGGCAGCCTGTTCTGCAGTGCACTGCCGGGCGCTGGGCTCCGCTGGCAGAAGTTTGAGGACGCCGTCCAGCAGGTGGCGGTCTCACCCTCAGGTTGGCCTCCCCGGCTCCCTGTCCGGCCGGTGTAACTGGCCCATGCAGCACGCTGGCCAGTGCCTGCCTGCACGTTTGGGGGGTTTTCTCCAAAGAACAGGGGTTGCTTCATTTGACTTCAGTTAATAAATATCCAATACATGGATGTTTAGTTTGAAAATTTTTTAAATTAATTGTAATGGGAATACATGAACATGTTTTTATAAGCTACACAAACCATTTGCTTGAATGCTGAAGGATTTTTTTGAGAGAGATTAACATATTAGCCCCTTATAAAAACGTGTTCCTATTTCTTTTTTTTATGGGAGGGGAGGAGCAGAGGGAGAAGGAGAGAGGGAAGCTTAAGCAGGCTCCACACCCAGCACGGAGCCCAACACGGGGCTCAGTCTCACGACCCTGAGACCTTGACCTGAGTCAAAATCGAGTTGGACGCTTAACTGACTGAGCCACCCAGGCGCCCTTGTGTTCCTGTTTCTTAGTGTTGCTTTAAAGCAACTGAATATGTGGGATATGTTCAGATTATTTGGGTTCCTTTCTAGAAATTATTCTTTAATGAGCGATGTGTATGCTTTGGCTGAATCATCTACTCCCTGAGTATAAAGAAAAATGCGTTCATTCTTGCAAGCCATGGTCAGGCTAACCATTTTTAGTGAACTGGAGCAGACATTTCCTGAATTTCAGCCTGTACCTCCCTTCCCTGTCCAGAATCATTTGCTCATCTGCTTTGTCATAATGTTGGCCACTTCACCTCTTAGGGGGTAGGTAGGTAGAATAGAAGTATTTATGTGTGTTTGCTTCATAGTAACTTCTTATTGTTAGGACATTGGAGTAGAAGTCAGACAAAACGTACTCTTTGACCTTAGACTCGTCCCCCATAATTTTACTGTGTTTCGGATGGATTTCCTTGAACTCTTCCTGGTCTTTGTCACTATTTAAAATACCAGTTTGCTCAAGGTTGTTTTATCTCTTCGCTTGTTTGAAAAATATTTTTCCTTAGGGAATGGCTGAGATCATAGTCTACTTCATTAGCTGGCGTTATATAATTGTGCGTTTTAATTCTTTCTGTCATTTACTTCTGGTTTTGTCTCCCCAGCCATTTAGAAACTTTGGTTCTGTCCTGATTCTATCGATTACTTTGTGCTTCCAAAACGTTCCGGCCCTCGTTGATCTAGTAAGAATTCTGTCCCCACCAGAGGAGTGTAGCTGACTGAGTTGTCCTGCAGTGCCCACGTCTTGAGCGGGGTGCAGAGCCCACGGTGTTCACAGTGTGCTTCGGGCTTAGCCGTCTGTGTCGCTCTTCTCCTCTCACCTCTAGTCCAGCCTGGCTGTGCTCTTGGTGATTCTCTGGTGGTTTCTTACACGTGGCTGCCTGGCCTGTGTCACACCCTCCATCTGCATCTTCCTCCTTCCCTCCCCTTCTTCATCTCTGTTTGTCAGAATCCCTTTCTGAGTAAAAAAAGGACAGCCCAGCTCAAACGCCTCCTTTCCGTGCATCTTCTCCCTCAGTTGGTCCAGAGGTGACCCCATCCGAATCCCTCTAGGACTTTTCAAGCTGTGGTGGGGCACGAGTTGTGCCTCCTGACTTAACCGCGTCAGCACTGCCCCTGTCCGCATCAGGATGCCTGAGGTCTGTCCGGCTCAGTGTGCTGTGTCACTGGTCTCTTCTCACCTCCAGTTTCCCTAGCAGCCCTGTAAGGTACAGAGAAGGAAGTCAGGCATGGAGACCGTAGGTGACTTGACACCCGAAGCCACACAGCTGGTGGGTGGTGGCCAAGGACCCAAACCTAGGTGCTGCGGGTAGAAGCAAAAGAGGGAGAGAGGTTCTAGAAATCTCTCTCCCCCACAGCGACCAGAATGAAGCTGTTTGGTGTAAGTGATTCTCCATACTTATCGGATGGTGATTAGAATGTTTATTTCCACAGGAGCCCTTCTTTGGAAGATTGAACAGAAATCTAACCGAGCTTTCGCTTGTGGAAAAGTGACCATCAAGGGGAAGCGGCACTGGTATGAAGCCCTGCCCCAGGCAGTGTTTGTGGCCCTGAGCGATGACACAGCCTGGATCATCAGGACAAATGGAGATCTGTACCTGCAGACAGGTAACTGGAGGCAGTGCTCCAGCACCCATCAGTGGGGAGGTGATTGCTTCTTACTGCCCCTCGCCTTGTTAGGGACACGCTTAGAGCCATCACAATGCCTTAGGGGCTACAAATCAATTTAAATCAAAATACTCCTGGAAAAAGAGTATTTGCCATTGGAATATATTAGCAGTTTCCTGCTACTGACTCACATTCAACCCCAGACAAATTTAGGGCAAGACTTAATAGGGTTATTTAGTGAGATACAGAAACAGATCCTCATTCTCCTTAGGTTAGCCTAAGGTTAACCGTTGCCTGTCACTTATGCTGCCATGTCAGATCTTAAGGGGAAAGACTAATAGGGAAATGACATTAGAATCGTTTTTTCCTTTAAGTTATGGCTGGATTTTTTTCAGCCAGGTCAAAGCCCTGCTTCTGTGTACTTATTTAGATGTGGGTCAGGAAGAAACAAGGAGGAATCATTTGATCTAAGTAGCAGTTCAACTTGTCCTAATAAACTGCCCTGAGGGGAACCTTCAGCTGCTGGAGGAGACTCAGTGGGACTTGTTTATTAAAAATAAACTGTAATGAGAGGGAGTGTTTATGTACTGTCAGCAAAATGGGATATGAGTTTCCAAAGGCAATGTGATTTATCAGCATCTGGAAAGGATATGGGGCGGGCGCTCTTTTTTGGTTGTCAGGAGGCCATGTTGGATTTACGTAAAGATCCATCTTCTAACCATTTAATATTGCTGATTTGGGGAGACTGTTTTAATCTCTGTTATGAACTGTCAGCCAGGGATGATTCTCTGAGATTGAAAGTCTTTGCACATCTGGCTCTTCCTCACATGTGGGAGGGCCAGCGTCTCCTAGAAGCCGCTGCTTGCACCCTGGTGGTCAGCCTCGCCAGCTCCTGGGCCACGTGCCGGCCCTGGTCTCTCCTTTCAAGTGGGAATAGCTCTTGAAAGGCAGATGCATATCCAGTTTCCACGAGCACTTGAGTTTTGTTCCTGGTGAGGAAATGAAGTGCTTCTGGCCTGGGGTTGAGGAACGGGTGCCCTGTTAACCAGTAGTACCAGCCCTACCATGTTAGTCTCCAGGGCTGGCCTGATGATGTGTGGTGTAAGAAGCCCCTCAGGTGACTCCCCCTGGTTGAGCGTGAGGGAAACAACCGAGGATGTGGTACCATAGGGCTCCTGTGAGCAGTCAGGGAGCACATTTGAGCACTGAGGGCTGATTGTGGGCTGACGCCACAGCGTATGGGGTTTGAGTTAACAGCTGTTCTGCCAGCTTGCCCAGGACGCTATCAGGCTGCAGACAAGCTGCAAGGAGGTGGGGGAAAGAGCCCTGGATGGAGCATCAGGGACTCTGAGCTCTGGCCCTGCCATAGCCTGGCCGTGTGATGGACCTCGCCTTTCATCTAGGGAACCTCCCCTCCTCAACCAGGTAGGAGCTGGAGAGGGCAGCTGCTTTGTCAGAGCTCCTCTGCAGAGGATGGCTGCAGGCCTCAGATCTGAGGGGGCTCTGAGGCTCTGAGGGGCACAGCCGTAAAGCATGTGCTGCTCTTGGCGGGGGTCCTCTTGGCTCAGGGTCTGGCTGCTCTGCTGCCCTGGGCTTTCGTGTTCTTCCAGAACATCTTAAGCTACTCTGGGACACCAGCAGATTCTGAATCGTTATTCCTTCAGTTTTCAGAGAGCATTTGAAAACACTTCAGATATATGCGATATTTAAGCACAACTTAACCATTTTTTTGTTGACTAGACCTTAAAAAGACAAAATACTCATTACAAAAGAATATGGCAAAATACCAAAAAAAAAAAAAAAAAAAAAAGAAGCAAACAGCAGAATGCGAATGAGGTGTGAAGTCCTGATTGTGTGTCTTTGGGGCTTCCTGTCTGTCTCCCTGGCAGGTCTCAGTGTGGATCGCCCCTGTGCCAGAGCCGTAAAGGTCGACTGTCCATACCCACTGTCCCAGGTCGCAGCCCGAAACAGCGTGGTGTGGGCGCTGACAGAGCAGAGAGCCCTCCTGTACCGGGAGGGCGTGAGCAGCTTCTGCCCTGAAGGGGAGCAGTGGAAGTGTGACATCGCCAGGTACCGGGAGGAGGAGCGGGGACGTCTGCAGCGTCTTGTTTGTCCTACCCTCGGTTCTTTGTCAGCCTGAGTCCCCTCAACGCACCCGTGGGAGCCTTTCCTGGGCAGAGCCGCTTCTCTGAGGCTCGCCGTGGTAATAGCGCTCTCTGGAATCGTCGGAGCTGATGGCAGGAGCCTGACCGTGGAGACGCCCTGTGCCTGCTCTGACCGGCAGACTGGGCACTGGGTCAGAGCTTAGCTTTTTGAAATGCTGCCGCCCTCTTGTGTGACCTCAAGCATCAGATGATCACGAGTCTCTCACGACAGTTTCTGTTTAGTGCTGCCCAGTGCTGTCGGGTGGTTTCTGTGTAGCATCTCAGTGGTTTAGGGCCAAATATTTTTCCTTTATTGTCATCCTAGTCAATGGTGATTGATCTCTGAACGGTAATTTATTTGGTTACTTATACCACTCAAAATTTTAATTATAGAATTACCATCAAATCATTTTGCCGATTAGAAAAATTAAACTAGGATCTTCTTAGTTTGAATCTAGCAACCCAGTCAATGTGAGCGAGTAGCTCCTGTGAGCCACAGCGGGGCTGGGCTGGGTGTGCGAAGGTGGCTGCCCCCAGCCCTGCCCTCCCCCAGAGCGGGAGCCACGTAACTGCCTGGAGCCAGTTAGCGTAGGTGGTCCTACATTGGAGAGCGCAGCCCAGCTGAGCCCCGAAGCTGGCGAGCGCTTTACCAGAGGGACAGGACGGGGCCGGGCACTGCCCGCGGAGAGGCAGCGTCTGCCCAGCTGCTGCCCAACACAGCCGGGCACACGGGGGGGCACCTCCACTGGCTCGATTGTGCAGGAGGGAGCAGTGAGGTGGAGGCGCCCTACGTGCCCTCGTACATAGGGTGTTTTTCTCCCAGGGGCCTTCCCCACCATGCTGGGTTTTCAGTGTGTCTTTCAGAAGCTGCCACACGTTGAAGCAACATCTACTGCACAGTGACGTAACTTGACCCTCGAGCTTCCTTCCTTGGAACTTGTGGGTGCGGTCTAAACCCACCCAGGAGCCCACGTCCCTAGTCAGGCTGGGCGTTGACTCCCCTGTTCTCGTCCCTGTTTCCAGTGAAAGGCAAGCTTTGGAAGCCGTCTGTATAGCTCTCGGGGACCAGCAGACTCTGTGGGCCCTGGACATCCGAGGGAACCTGTGGTTCAGAACTGGCGTCGCTTCCAAGAAGCCCCAGGGCGATGACGACCATTGGTGGCAAGTAGGTGCTCAGCTCAGGGCTGCTGGCCCCGGGCGTCTCCCCCGTTCATAGCCCTTCTCCTTAAAGAGATTGGAGAGGTTGGATTAAATTAAGAACATTCACTTGTACTCTTCGAGGAGTTAAACTTTTCACTGCATTTGAGCACATTAGAAACATCCAGGGCTTTTCATCGTAGGAAGTAACTTGTATAACTCTCTTTGCTTAAATGTACAGGCTCTGTTTATTATTTCTTTTTTTGTTTCGGTGTTGCTTAGAAATTTATCCTTACGTGCTGACTAAGCCCGGTGATGTCCTTTTGAAGACTTAGGTAATAATGATGTTTAATTCTGAACACATGGGGTAAGAAGAGCTAGACAGCAGGTTTGGAAACCCAGCCTACAATTAAAATTCATCTCTCCCCGCTTGTTTCAAAGGCCTCTAAGCAAGTGGCATTTCAACAAAGAAAGGAGAATGTTCCCACACGCTCCCAGAAAAGGAAACACTCTGCGTAATAGGAGGATGTAAGCAAGCTCACTTTTCGTGACTTGGTCCCAGCCAGGGTGGCCTAGAATGTGTTTTTCAAGGAGTTGTTTCTGCCCCTTTTTGGTACCGTTCAGTGTAGCTATCACTCTCCCAGCCTCCCACAGTGGCCAGCGAGGTGGTTCTGACCCTCAGCAGCTGGAAACTGGGCAGCATCTCTTCAGTGTTTGTCTCCAGTGGCTCAGGTCGTATTGTTGCCTCAGACTTGCGTGCTGAGGGCAGGTCGTTCATTAGCTGCCCTTGGGTCTGTCGGATGAGAATGTGGAAAAGGAAGTTGTGTTTGCTCTTTGATGAGTAAGTATATGTGTCCATAGGTCTCTGATATGTCTGGTACTCTTTGAAAAGTTGTACAAGGGATTTTAAAATACTTTCTCCATGCTGGTAAGCATGTTATGTGCTTTTACACACATGAATACACATGTATATATGTACCACATTTCATTTTTAAGTAGCCTAAAGAAAATTAGATACCATTTTATCATCATATTCAGAACATTATCTTGAGAGAAATTTAATTTGACAGAATCATCTTTGAGGTATTTGGAAGCAGAATTATTTTAATTACTCTAAGACTGATTTCTCTGTAGGGCCAGAGCCAGCTTTATGTCTGGCTGCTAAACCTTTCTTTTTTTTAATTTGCATCCTGCTTCTCTGCAAGTGTTGGGTGCTGAGACAGTCTGTCACAGACTTTCTGTGTGGCCTTGGCGTGTGCAGTCTCCTGGGGAGGCCCAGAGCTCTGGGCCCGGCGTTCTGTGGGCCATGACGAGACCACGCAGCCAGGCTGGTGGATAGTGGGAAAGGGGGCCACGGGGTCCGGACATGGTAAAGCAATAATTCACTTCAACTTCAGTTAGGGCAGTTAGTGCAAGTTAGTGCAAATCCTTTCATGGATGAATAAGGGCAGATTTGTACACTTAATCAAGCACTGATTTTTACAATAATTTTCTTTTTGTTTTTGTTTATTAGAATTAAGTTCCCTGTAATAAATGGTGTCCCTTTCACTCAGCATTTCATTGTGCATGACCTGGGAATGCGGCCTGCACAAGGCTGTCCTAGGAGTCGGGGAGCAACATTCTCTGTAATCGAACCCAACAGGGTAGAAGTATATGTGAAAGTCACGTGGAGTCAGATTTTGACCATCTTAGAAGGAACTTTCTAACAACCAGAGCTGCCCAAGAAGAGAGAGGTTCTTCTCCCAGAGTTGCCCTGAAGAAATGTCTTTCAGGAATGTTAGAGAAGAGGCTTGCACACCTGAGCCAGGCTGTGCCCTTCATATGCAGGACGGTCCCGGTTTGCGCTGTTGAACTGGTATAATTATCGACGGTCCTGGTTTAGATCATAAAGTACTTCCATCACCCTATTTATAATACCTTTTTTAACCCATATTATGATTCTAAGGATTGTACACTGTCGTCCACTGGAAATACCTAAATTTAAGAGCAAAATGACCCTTTCTCACTGACTAGAATAAAAGGCTTCAGGGGCCTGAGGGGGGGATCATAGGTAATCACAAAAATAATCCTGCCATTGTTATATAAAAATGTATAAAGCAGAAGATGAACATCTTCTTCCCTCCCTCTAAATCCGGCCCCCGGAAGTAATTACAGTTAGTGGTTTGGCAGCGTCCTGCCGGACTTTCTTTGGTGCTTACGCAAGTGCTCATGTGCCACATGTATGCTGGGTATTTGCCGGTTATGGGCCAAACCTCAGCTCTCGGGCCGCGCATACAGAAGGCACTCATAGCTGCACTAAGAGAAGGGTGTCTTTCTGTCCCCACCTCCAGGTGAGCATCACAGACTACGTGGTGTTTGACCAGTGCAGCTTATTCCAGACCATAATCCATGCCACACACTCGGTGGCCACAGCGGCCCAAGTGCCCGTGGAAAGGGTGGCAGATAAACTACGCATGGCGTTTTGGTCTCAGCAGCTACAGTGCCAGCCGAGCCTCCTAGGGGTCAACAACAGTGGCGTCTGGCTCTCCTCGGGCAAGAATGAATTCCATGTTGCTAAAGGAAATCTCATCGGTGGGTGAATCACTTTTATTTTCACATTGACTCGATCAGCAGCTTCACTTTAAAGCCAGCACTGAAAGAAAAGCTTTAAGATATCAACTGCAGGAGATAATTTGGTGTCAGTGTGTGAAGTGTTTGTAACAGAGGCATTTTTATGCTTTGTATCGGTTTCCTTTTTTTTAATCTGTCGTTCCTACAACTTGGGTATCAGCGTTTGGATGGTGTGTGATCTGTTTCTAGTGGGAATCTGTGATGATATAGGATGGGCAGATGGAGCTCATTTTTATGTTCATAATTTCACATTTAAATGAAAAGGTCCACCCAAAGGTAAAGAGCATAGTAAGAGGGAATAGTCCATTTCCTAGAGGAAAAGTTCCTGCTCTGTGGAGAACGCAAACCTCTGGTGAGACCTGTGACTGGTGGTATAAATCCACATGTGCCCATGAGGGCTTCATTTGTGTGAGTGAAGCCCTGCTTTGTGAATTTTCTCCAACTACCCCTCCCCCAACCCTGGGCAAGACTGTGGCTCTGCTTGTCAGTGTAGAAGGAAAAACAAGGGACTGGCCTCACAGCACTGGCTGGTGTGGACCTCCTAATTTAAGGGCATTCTGGAATTAGCTGTAAGAGGTTTTGATGTAGTCTAGAACTAAAGCTCTGGAGTGTGTATGTTCTCTTGTTCTTTCTTTAACACACTTCCTATTGGTTCCTTCTAGGCACTTACTGGAATAATGTTGTTCCCCGTGGGACAGCTTCTGCAACAAAGTGGGCCTTTGTGCTGGCTTCCACTGCTCCCACAAAGGAAGGTTGGTTGAGAAATATAAGCGCATGGGTTGGCAGTTGAAAGTGAAAACCATGCTCTGACCATGACCTAGTTGGGATGGGGCGTGGCTGTGTGGACCTCAGAGACAGGGCCTCAGAGACGATGCAGTGGCTTCCCAGGCAAGCAGCCCTTGTTGGCTGAGCCAAGGCCCCCGGAGCTGGATAGGCCTGAGCAGGAGAGAAGGCTCTGGTGTGGGGACATTGAATGAGTCTAAAGGCAGGGCGTCATTCTGAAGGAGAGGAATATCCAGTGTCCTACTGGGGCCGGCAGCCTGAGACTTCCAATGATGTGTCACAGGGCCATAGCACTGCAGTTGGTAGGCACCAGCCTTCATGGGGCACCTTCTCATTTCCCCTTGTGAAGTCTTCTGTCACCTCCTAGCAACCTCTTTCAATCTGGTTGACAGCTTCTGGCTAGTCTAAGTCCCACGGTTGTGCTCTTGTTAGGACAGGCCTTCCCTACAGGGCAGAGCTCCCGTTGAGTCCGGTCAGAGCTCCCCTCCCCTCCTGGAGCATGGGGTTTGGAGCCGGGAGAGGCAGTGCCACTAGCAGTGAGCCAGGAGACCCCTCTGGGAAGTGGCTGAAGGCTCCTCCTAGGATTGTCCTGAGGGTCGGATGAGAAGATGCCATGAAGCCTATGGTTCAGAGGAAGCAGCTGGTTAGTTCGAGCGATTAGTCCCACCAGAACTTGGCTAACTTGTCATTATGGGAAAATGTTTACTCGCCTGAGCATTCTGACCATAATTCTGAAATCTGTAAGCTCTGAAAACTGTAGGTTATATCCTGAGATTAGCACAAAAGCATTTGGCAACAAAACCTGGCCCAAACTGATGTGAGGCTACTTGTTTATCCATCGATTATGAGTATGCACACATTTTGTGGCAGGAACGTTACTGCATTTCATTGCTGCCTGGCTCCCTGAGGCTGTTACTTAAATATGTGGCATACCCATTACCTCAGGTTTTCAAAATCCAAAAAAGTTGTGAATTCTAAAACCTATGTGGCCACAAGTTTTAGATAATATATATAATGATGGAACCTTGAACTTTCCCAGGGGTGAGCTGCATTTTAAACTCAGTCTGTTAAGTCTAAAAGACTGTATAAATATGGTGGAGAGGAGGCGAGGGTGGATTTTGAGGAGAGAATGGGGAGAGGCGGCGTTCTAGCTTTCCACGTCTCCGCAGGAGCCTCCCCCCGATGTGCCCACCCACACACTAGCCCCTCCCCCCCAGACCAGAACAGGGGACTGTGGGTCCATCCTTCTGAAGAATTGCTGGCCTCACTCTCCAGCGCACCAGTCAGTCTCCCCAGCCAAAGACCTCCCAGCCCTTGTGAAACGTCCAAGGTCAGAGTCGCTGAGCCAACACTGTAGCCTTCACCAGGTCTCAGAAGCTTTCTTTCCTCCCTTTAGAACATCTCAGGCTTATGTCTTAACTGGCTGGCCACGGGGTCCGCCTCTGACTTCTGACTTCCAGTCCGTCGAGCACTCCTGCTCAGCAGTGGTCCTGGGAGGTGGGAGTGGCGGCACACGTCAGCTGCCCAAGGGCCGGGGCTGCCTCGTGCATCTTGTCAGTGACAAACACGAACCTTCTCCGCAGGAAGCTCCTTGTGGCTGTGCCAGAGCAGCAAGGATCTGTGCAGCGTCAGCGCCCAGAATGCTCAGTCCCGCCCCTCCACGGTGCAGCTGCCTCCCGATGCAGAGATGAGGGCGTACGCCGCCTGCCAGGACGCTCTGTGGGCCCTGGACACCCTCGGCCAGGTGTTCATCAGGACACTCTCCAAGAGCTGCCCCACAGGCATGCACTGGACGCGGCTGGACCTTTCCCAGCTAGGTATGGCCCCTGTGCTCACCTTGCGTGAATTCTTACAGGACCTTGTGTAGGTTGCTGGATTTCAGGGGATTGAGCGGCCACTCTTGTAGATTGAATGGACCTCTTCATTTTGTAAGGAGCTTTACTTCCCCACCGTGTACAGCTTGGAGGGCTTGCAGAACCCAGGAGGAGTGTAGACTCAGAGGAAGTTGCCCCAGAACAGCTTGATGCAGCTGCCTCTGCCAGTCTGACTCAGTATGGCGCATTGCTTTGTGCCCTTTGAGTCTGGAAGCAGAGGTGTGTCCTGCATCAGCCTCAGCACCCATTCGCCTGTCCCTCTGCAGCTAGAACAGTGCCCAGCGAGCGAGTGTCCATTCTTACTCGAGCAGTCTGAGATGATGTGTGTCTCCTGATGGCAGCTCTTCTGAGTCTCCCCTCAAAGGGTACTGAGCTGGCCAAGGAACATGCTGCCAATTATCAGTAATTCATTTGTATTAAAAAAAAAAACAAGATATTAGAGGGAGCCCACAGCATTAGATTATTCTCCAGGCAAGTTCTTGCACAACCGGCAGCTTATGGGGGGCTAGTCTGACAGCAGAGACTTGTCTGAAGGCAGAGGCTGCTCCAGGCGTCTCCAGAAGGTCCACATAGGCCTTAGGAACACTCCCCTGCCATACAGTTTCCCATTTTGGTAAACGGACAACCAGTGTTTTTTGTTTGTAGGTGGTAAAGTTGAATTGTACGAGCATTTAGTATTTCAGAATTCAACCACATGTACTCAGAGAAAAAGGGGAGAAGGCGCCTGGCTGGCTCAGTAGACCATGTGACTCTTAATCTCTGACTCATAAATTTGAGCCCCACATTGGGCTTAGAGTTTACTTTAAATATATACATATATAGGGGCACCCTAAGTGTCTGCCTTCAGCTCAGGTCCTGGGATCAGCCCTGCTTTGGGCTCCCTGCTCAGTGGGAATCTGCTTTTCCCTCTCCCTCTGCCCCTCCCCCCGTTTGTGCACTCTCTCTCTCACACATATGCTCTCTTTCAAATAAATTTGAAATAAATAGGAGGTGCACAAGCTCCTATTTTTAAAAAAATTATATATATATATGCATGCCTCCCCAGCAGCCCCTGGCTGCATCTCTGACTGCCAGGGGCCTCTCACCATCCCATGAAGCAGGCCAGGCCTCAGCTGCTCTTCAGCTCATGTGGCTCCTGTAAGGTGCTATATAGAAAGATCATTGTTCTTTTGGCTAGCAAGCCACCAGATATAATCCAGCTTAAATAAGGGGGAGGTTGGCTCTCAACTGAAGAAGCAAACTGTTCCAAAGCTGGGAATAGTCCAGGGTCGTGCTCAGTTCAGCAGCACATATACTAAAAATAGGAATTTTCCAGGGTCATTTTGATGACTTATGCTTTTGGCCTCGTACACTGTCTTTTGAACCTAATCCGAGCACCGGGGCCATCCCCTTCCAGCTTTTGAGAGTATTTACCAGCCACCATTACTGACAGTGACCAAACGGACAAAGCTGTGGCTGCTCATGGCCCTGAGTGCTGGTGATGGGGGACCCTCCTGCATGCCCTGGGAAGCCTTGCCACCGTCCAGAGATCTGGCTGGAGCCTTTCTCTAGCAGCCCCAACCAGGCCAGTTTGGGAGATGCTGCCAGTTCCTTCTGGAGGTCAGAAGGCCAGGGCACAGTTTGTGCCCTCCCACGACTGAATCTCTAGGCCTGTGGGAGGCCTTGCTCTTCTGAACAGTCTGGGTGAGAGGCAGAGCTGTTTCCCTGCAGCACCCCCTCCGTGTCTCTCAGAGGACACCATGTGCTGCGGTGGGTACCGAGTGGATGGCGTGCTGCCAGGCTGCATGGAGTCGGAACCAGCTCTGCCCAGGCCTACAGGCACTGGGCCCACAGCTCACGTCTCCCTTCCAGATCAGTCCAGTCCTCCCAGCACTGGCTAGCTGGCTAGACTCCTGCAGATCTCTGAGGTGCCCATTTGGGCTTCAGTGGGGTGGCCATTCTTTCCAGGGGAGAAACTCCGCTTTGGTGGGATGAAGGCTCAGTTTAAGAGACCTGATCCTGGGTGAGCTGCTGGGTTCCCTTATTTAAACCTCAATCCTAATGGGAACAGCAGTCCCCACCGCAGAGGGATGATGCAAGGAAGCATCCGGGATCAACATGAGCTTCTTGGGCAGGTGTACTAGGCGGGGTCCCTTTCGAGCCAGCGCTAGCTGCGTCGCTCCCCAGGCTGGCGGGGGCTGTCTAACCATGTGCCTGGTGGGGTGATTGTGGGAAGCACTGCCTTTCTTAGTCTGAGCTCTAGATTTTGTTTATTTATCTCGGTTGCTAGCAGACACTGAAATGATGGAGAAAGAATCCTTTCCCCATTTTCTAAATGTAGAAGAACACAGCACGTCCTGAGTTGGTAGGGTTCGTGTTGGGCAGAGGAGGTGGACAGGGTGAGGTAGGAAAGGTGCTGGCCTCCCACTGTGCCGGGAGCGGGAGGGTAACAGGCAGGCAAGGACCACCAGGTGTTGTGTTGCTGGGCTCTCTCCAGGGTGGTCTTTGTAGCCTGTGGGGCAAACAGGTGAATCAGGTGGCTTTTTAAATTATTATCTAGGGGCGCCTGGGTGGCTCAGTCGTTAAGCATCTGCCTTCGGCTCAGGTCATGATCCCAGGGTCCTGGGATCGAGCCCCACATCGGGCTCCCTGCTCAGCGGGAAGTCTGCTTCTCCCTCTCCCGCGCCCCCGCTAGTGTTCCCTCTCTCACTGTGTCTCTCTCTGTCAAATAAATAAATAAAATCTTTTAAAAATATAAATAAATAAATTGGTATCTAAATGAGGGGGTGAAGATTTTAAGTTCAGCTGTGTGCTTTCCACCCAGGGCCCCACGTGGGAGCGGCCATGGCCGGTTGTCATAAGGCAGCAGGCATCAAACAGTAGTGAATAGAAAGGGTAGTGATCGAGGTAGCGTTCATGCTGCCTTGAATTACTTATCTGGGATTAACTGGGATGCTTCATTGGCCATGGTGGGTGCACAGCCTTTCAGGACTATGACTCTGCACGTGAGGATTTTGTTCAACATGAAACTTCTCGTTCCCAAATGTACTCTTTTTCCTGATTTCGCTCTTCTTCTCCTATTGAATTCTTCTGGAAAGGGCAGAATCCCCTGTGGCTGTTTGGGGCCAGTGCCTTAGCACTGTCTCTTCCATCTACCCCATGGGGTCTCTGAGGCTCTTCTCCCTGCTCCCCTCCCCCCACGCAGTAGTGTGCCCACCTTTCCCACGGTGGCCAGAGCTATCTTCCTGAGAAGAACCCTCAGCATGAGAGAGCGCCACAGTGCGCCGCCTTCAGGGTGGCCCCCAAGGCCATCGCAGCCTGGCCTGGCCTTCCTTGCACTTGTCTTGCCACGGCCTAGAATGTCCTCCCTGCTTTGTCCTTCCCCCAGCTCTTCTTCCTTTAGGCCTCCGCCGCCGAGACTGTCCCCCGCCCCACCCCCGGCTTCCTTCAGTCCGCATTCCCTCGGGAGGCTTGCCTCTTCCCTCCCCACCCCCCCGCCCCCCCACCCCCGTGCCCTGAGTGCCCCGCTCCTGTTCTGTCACAGCTGCCCTTTCAGGCTGACCCCGTGTGGTGTCTGCAGACAGAGGCGGTCCACTTGCTTGGCCACATCATGCCCAGTGGGAAAGTAGACCGTCAGGGAAACTGGTTGTTACTGGTAACTCCCATTTCTAAGTAATTCTGGGATACGAGGTTTTTTTAGTTTTTGTTTGTTTTAGGGATTTTATTTATTTGTCAGAGAGAGAGCACAGCAGGGGGAGGGGCAGGCAGAGGGAGAAGAAGCAGGCTCCCTGCGGAGCAAGGAGCCCAATGCGGGACTCGACCCCAGAACCCTGGGATCACGACCTGAGCTGAAGGCAGACGACTGACTGAGCCGCCCAGGCGCCCCAGGCTACGAGTTTTGATCCTGTCTTTGGCCTTGATACTGATAATCGGTAATAAAACTGCCTAACAGGCAGGTGTGAGAACGATAATTGGTTCATCTGCCTACAGGTTGCCACCATCTTGCTCAGGGATGTGATTTATCTGTGCTGTTCTCTGCAGTCCTGGCCTCCTCTTAACAAGTACCCTGACGTCACAGACAGGAGGTAGGAAAGCCTGTCTTCCCGGTGCTCACCGTGGAAAGCCGCCCACCTCCTGCCAGCCATGCCAGGTTCTTGTAAAGTCTGGAATGTCACCAGCTTTTACATTGCAAGCAGAAATTTCAGTTTTGGGGCACCTGGGTGGCTTTCTCTTCAGCTCAGGTAGTGACCCCAGTGTCCTGGATCCCAGAGCCAGGGGAAGGACAGAGCAGGGAGGACATCCCAGGCTTCCTGTTCCGTGGGGAGCCTGCTTCTCCCTCTTCCTCTGCCCCTCCCCACCACTCATTCTCACTCTCTCTCTCAAATAAATAAATAAAATCTTAAAAAAAAAAATTTCAGTTTCATGGATGACTTTTGCAAAGTATCAAGTCATGAATGTGATTTCTACCTTCGTTTCTTTCTTAAGACCTAACATCACTCTTTTCTGCCCCTATTCAAATTACCATGTCAGTTGCTGCTTAGAGATTAAATTAAGAGAATTCTAAAATGTTTATCTACCGGGGCTCCTGGGTGGCTCAGTCATTAGGCGTCTGCCTTCAGCTCAGGTCATGATCCCAGGGTCCTGGGATGGAGCCCCACATCAGGCTCCCTCTCCCACTCCCCCTGCTTATGCTTCCTCTCTCACTGTGTCTCCCTCTGTCAAATAAATAAATAAAATCTTTTCAAAAAAAAAAAAATAGGGGCGCCTGGGTGGCTCAGATGGTTAAGCGTCTGCCTTCAGCTTAGGTCATGATCCCAGGGTCCTGGGATTGAGTCCTGCATTGGGCTCCCTGCTCCTTGGGGGAGCCTGCTTCTCCCTCTGTCTCCCTCTCTCTCTCTCACTCTCTGTCTCTCATGAATGAATAAATAAAATCTTTAAAAAAATAATAAAATAAAAACAAAAAAATAAATAAAATGTCTGTCTGCTGAACCCAGCTTTAGAGACTGAATATGGAGTTTTGTGATCTATTACAGTCCTAGTTTTTAGAAGAAAATTTGCATCATTTAGCAGATATTTAAGATGCTGATAACATTTCATTTCCCAGTATACATAAAACATAAATATGCATTCTGTCAGACCTTGGAATGTTTAGCAAACTAATGCAATTTGTAATTTAATTTATCTGGTCACAGCATTTAATAAGGAAATATTTAGTGTCAGTTTTTGCCCTTAGATAACAAAGAGGAATATATTAGGCAGTAATTTATGCAGAAAAGTGTTTTATAAATGATAAAACACCAAATAAATGTTATTTTGTCCTAAAATATATGTTGAAAAATAATCCTAAAGGGAAAGTGTCTCCTCTGTTGAATAAAGTAATAAATAGAAAAAACAACAGGGAAAGGCAAGAAAATTGTAGTGTGTCTCTGTTCATCAGGCTGGTAACGTAGTAATGGTCCCAGAATATCAGCGACTTCATATAATGTTGCTTCCCTGCTGCCACAAAGTTGGCTCTCAACCTTTGGCTCCTAGTCTCTTAGGATTGTGTCCCTTGGGTGGCAGTTTGCTGGTCCTGCTGCTGAGCTCTGTGGCTTCACTGTGTTGGTCACCATAGCAGGGGACAGCTGAAAGACCCCTTGCCAGCTCTTTTATGCTTCAGTGCAGAAGGGGCAGATCGCTTCTGCCTGTCACAGCCCATTGTCCAGACTAGCCACGGACCCCGTCTAACTCGCAGGGACCGAAGGGCAGTATAGAGTGTTTGGGGAGGGCTCAGGAGTCTCTCCCCCTGTCCTGACCATCTCTGCAGAGCAGTCTCATGTACTGTCTGTATTCAGGTAGCCTGGGGGGCCCTCTGTGAGGTGGGAAACTGCAGCCTTCAGTTAAACGTTTTCTTCTTTGACCTGTCTCTTCAGTTCCGAATTAAGCTATTATCTATACTGACATGTGTATTCTAGTTGCCTTTACTTTTGTCCTGAAAGAATATTCCTGTAATATGAACTGTGTTTTCTGGTGGCAGTGGTGTTAGTCACTGCTATTGGAGATGCTGGCCCGGTGTATCTTTGTCACCATGTAACTGTTCTCACCATCCAGTATTGCCTAGAGTTTCTAGTAGGGCAGATTGAAGACTCCAGCATAAAATTAATTTCCATTTAACATTTTAAAATTAGCATTTGTTTCTCAGCTATTTCTGTAATTTACTGCTGAAGGTAGTGTATTCTGATTGGTACCAATCTTTCACTATGTAATGTTAGAGCTCTAGGAAGTCCATTCAAACTCCCTGGTAAGATATTGTATAAAAGAGTAAGGAAGGAAAAACTACAGTTAACTTCAGTGCATGCACAAAGGAATACCGAGAATTGTTTGTGTAGTGGTCAGTGAATACTTTCCAGCTGGTGTCCTAACTGAAGGCACCTGACAGGATTTCCACATAGCAGGGTCCGTGCCTGGGCTTCAGCACAGATCTGTGGGCTGCCATCCACTCCCAGTGACAACTGTGAGCTGGCCGACAGGAGCACGGCCACGGGACGTAGCTGTGCCACCTTCTCCCCCTGCTTTAAAGTCAGAATGACCCACTGCAATTACAAACTCCGCAAAAAACACTCAAGAAAGTTAAAAGGCAAGCCACGGACTGGGAGAAAAGAGGCATAAAGTGTATGTCTGACAAAAAGACTCATATCCAGAATATACAAAAAAAAAGCCTCTAACTCAGTCATCAAAAGACAGACCATTCAATTTAAAAAATGGGCAAGAGGCTTGAATAGGCATTCACAAAAGAAGATATACCCCATAAGCAAGTTATGCCCCATAAGCACATTAGAAGATTCTCAGCATCATTAGTTACCAGGGAAATGCAAGTTAAAACCATGATGAGATACCTCTTCACACCTCCTAGAATGGCTGATGTGAAAAAGGTGGCAAGACCAGGTGTTGGTAAGGGTGTGGGCAGCGGCTTGCACAGCTGGTGGGTGTGCAGGACTGCAAGTGTACACCCACCCTGTGGCCCTGCACTTCATCCCTAGGTACCATTCGAGAAAAACAATACATGCTCATCAAAAAGTCTTCTACAGGAGTGACTGTAGCAGCTTCACTCCTAGTAGCAGGAAGTGGACACGGCCCAGATGTCCATTGCCAGGTGGCTGGGTAGACTGCAGTATTGGCATGCAGTGGAGTAATGCTCACAACATAAAGAAGTGACACTGGGGACGAAACCTGCACGCGTTCCACGGAGTGACAGAGCCACAGCCCAGAGAGAGCCTGCCTATGATTGTTTATATGGACCTCTAGACCAGACTGAAGTAACCCATGGTGATAGAAATCAGAAAAGTGGTGCCTCGGAACCAAGGGGATTGACATGAAGGGGCCCAAGGGAACTTCCCGGGGTGATGAAAATGTTTTATAACTTGACAGGATGTTGGTTCCCTGGGGTCATTCATCTGTCAAAACTGACTGAACTGAACATCCGATCTGTGCATTCACTGGAGTCCCAGAGGGCAGATGGCTGGTGTGGAGGAGTCAGGCTGGCCTGGGTTCAGACCTTTGCCTCCTGGCTTAGCCACATCCTCGCCCTGGGACCTGGGGCAAGTCTTCGTGCCTGAGTCCCGACGACCTCGAGTGTGACCGGAGCTAGTAGTCACCTCGCGTCACTGGCGCAGGGCTTGAAGTGCGGCTGTCAGACTTAGCTGCTCCCTGTCCCACAGCAGCTGCTCGGTTACTCTTGGCTGTTCTTTTTGCCAGGTAGACTATTAATCAAGTGTAATTTCTCCTTAAAGCCTCCTCCCGTTTCCTTTTCTCTTAAAATTGGTTTAATCAACCAGGAGAAATGTGAGCAGAAACATGAAGATTCTAGGAGATTTAGCTACTTCATATGAATTCTCAGGGTCAGGATTCCCAATAAAGAGGAGTTCCTCTCCCCAGAGGCAGAATTTGCTGGTGGTATGCGCTTACGTGCTGAAGCTAACGATGAGGCGCACACAGATATTAACCCTGCGTTTCTTGGCTTGGGGCCCCGTGCTGACAGCGTCCTGACTGCTTCGCCTGTGGGGCAGGCGAGCCTCCGCGTGGCGCCTGGCAGGTGGCAGGGCAGCCGCAGGCCTCGCCAACCCCCCTAAGCTGTGCTGCGCTCAGACAACAGGTGCCGCCTCACCCTCTTCCTTTGAAGGATAAAACCAAAGTCCATAGATTAAATGAAGGATTCGTCATTTTACAAAAGTAATTAGTGTGTGGATTTTTCCTTTATTTGTCTACAGGAGCTGTAAAACTGACAAGTTTGGCATGTGGAAATCAGCACATCTGGGCCTGTGATTCCAGGGGTGGAGTTTACTTCCGAGTGGGAACCCAGCCTCTCAATCCCAGTCTGATGCTTCCGGCCTGGATAATGATTGAGCCACCTGTCCAGGTAAGCAAAACTGAACTGATAGCAAGCTGCTTCTCCATGAGATAAGCTGCCAGAGTGTGGTTCCTGGCGACGGGGCTGCACCTGCTTGTGTAGGCCTCCCAGCAAGTGGGGGCAGAGGTGTGTGTCCAGGGAACAGGGTACGCCCCCAGCGTGTGCTCACTCATTGACATCCCGGTCGTGGAATTTCAACTGAACACATCGTTAAAGATGATCTCAGTCAGCACTTTTGAGAGGTTTTTTTTTCCTCTCAAAATTTTTAACTTTTTACAAAACGAACATTGTTTTTAAAAAAAAAAAATTCGGTCACCTGGCTGGCTCAGTCGGTGGAGCATGCAACTCTTGATCTCAGGGTCGTGAGTTCAAGCCCCATGCTGGGCATAGAGCTTACTTAAAAATAAATAAATAAAATTAAAATCAAACATACTCAAAAGTATAGCAAAGAAATTAAAAGTCACGGGGTGCCTGGGTGGCTCAGTCGTTAAGCGTCTGCCTTTGGCTCAAGTCATGATCCCAGGGTCCTGGGATCGAGCCCCGCATCGGGCTCCCTGCTCGGCGGGAAGCCTGCTTCTCCCTCTCCCTCTGCCCCTCCCCCTGCTAATGCTCAGGCTCACTCTCTCTCAAATAAATAAAACCTCGGGGCCCTGGGTGGCTCAGTTGTTAAGCATCTGCCTTCGGCTCAGGTCATGGTCCCAGGGTCCTGGGACAGAGCCCCGCATCAGGCTCCCTACTCCACGGGAAGCCTGCTTCTCCCTCTCCCACTCCCCCCTGCTTGTGTTCCCTCTCTCGCTGTGTTTCTCTCTCTGTGAAATAAATAAATAAAATATTTAAAAATAAATAAATAAATAAATCCTAAAAAAAAAAAAACCGAAGTTGCCATCTGCAGAGGCGGCAGCAGGGCAAACAAATGCTTGAATGGAGACAGGCAGGAAATCAAGCATTTGAGTAAATGCCTGTGTTCATGATCATCGACATTTTGGACATCGTGAACCCCCAGGGATGGGGCAACAGAAATCGAGGAGCAAGGCGCAGGGCCAGTTCTCCCATCAGACATGGGGTGTGTGCTGGGAGGCCCTACAGTGGAACCCGGGGTCAGGTCAGAGTTCTTGCAGGCCGCCAGTTAGCGGTCATGGCCCCAGAGAGACTCCGTGTCCTCACTGGTAGGTCTTCTTCCCTCATGGGATTGAGGGAAGAGTAAGCACGGTGCAAACTCGAGGTCACACGTACTGAACTAGGATGCACGCTCCCTTCTCTGCATACAGTGCTGCACTAAGAACAGCACGGCAGGGGCAGGCCACCCGGCAGAGGGGAGCCCATGGTCACTGGCATTGCTGCGCACTGCTGGGTCATGGTGATGAGAGACAGGCCAGTGGGTGGCTTGTGTCATTATCATTCTGAAATTCTTTTTATGCAAGCCACCTTCTTATTACCTGAGCCCTTTGATACGTCATTGCTAACACATTCCTTTTTTTTTTCTAAGAGCTTTATATTAATTCTTTTAAGAGTTATAATTCAGGGGTGCCTGGGTAGCTCAGTCAGTGAAGCGTCTGACTCTTGAGCTCAGCGTCGTGAGTTCAAGTCCCGTGTTGGGCTCCACCCTAGGCATAGAGCCTACTTAAAAAAAAAAAAAAAGTGGGATGCCTGGGGGGCTCAGTGGGTGAAGCGTCTGCCTTCAGCTCAGGTCATGATCCCAGGGTCCTGGGATCGAGTCCCACATCGAGCTCCTTGCTCAGCGGGAAGCCTGGAAAACAACAACAAACAAACAAAAAAAGAGTTTTAATTCACCTTTTTCATAGTGTATAATTCAGGGGTTTTTAGTATAGTCACAAAGTTGAGCAACAGTCACTACTGTCCATTTCCAGAACTTTCTCATCACCCCAAAAAGAAAACCCATACTTATTAGTAGTTACTCCTTTTTCTCCTGGAACCTCCAGTTCCCTCAACCATTCATCTCCTTTCTCTGTTTATGCCTTTGCCTGCTCCTGGATTTGCCTGTTTTACATAAATGGAATCGTATAGTACATGGCTGCCTTTGTCTGCCGTCTTTCACTTAGCATCACCGTTATAAGCACTGTAGCATGTTGTAGTATGTATCAGTACTTTGTTCCTTTTTATGACCGAATAATATTCCGTCGTGTGGATGGACATTTTGCTTATCCATTCATCAGATGATGGACATTCGGGCTGTACCCATGTGTGGGCTGCTGTGAACATTTGTGGATGAGTATTTGTGTGGAGTTAACATTTTCAGTCCTACTGGGTAGATACCTTTAAAGGGAATTGCAGGGTCAGGTGGTGAATGTATGTTTTAAATGTTTAAGGACCTGAGGCAGTTGGCTGGCTCAGCTATGGGGCACATGACTCTGGATCTCGGGGTTGTGGGTTTGAGCCCCACATTGGGTGTAGAAATTACTTAAAAATAAAATCAAACGAACAAATGAATGGTTTTCCACAGTGGCTGCATCATTTTACATCTCACCAGTAACGTATGAGGGTTCTAGTTTCTCCACATCCTCACCAAAAATTTTTCTTGCCCAATGTTTTTATTCTAACCATCCTGATAGGTGTAAAAATGGTATCTCACGGTTTTGACTTGCATTTCCCTAATGACTAATGATGTTGAAGATCTTTTCATGTGCTTATTGGTCATTTGTATATCTTCTTTGGAAAACTATGTATACATTTTTCAACTGGGCTGTTTGTCTTTTAATTATTTTTTTTTTTAAAGATTTTATTTAGTTCTTTGACAGAGAGACACACAGCGAGAGAGGGAACACAAGCAGGGGGAGTGGAAGAGAGAGAAGCAGGCTTCCTGCTGCGCAGGGAGCCTGACGGGCTCGATCCCAGCACCCTGGGATCATGACCTGAGCTGAAGGCAGACACTTAACAACTGAGCCACCCAAGCGCCTCCTGTCTTTTAATTATTGAGTTATAAGAGTTCTTTAGGTATTCTAGATACTAGACCCTTATCAGATATACACTTTACATATGCCTTTGATGACATATGCACAACTGTTGCCTAATCCAAGGTCATGAAGATTTGCAGCTGTGTTTTTTTTAGAAATCTTATAGTTCCAGCCCTTATATTTATTTTTTTTAAGATTTTATTTATTTGAGAGAGAGAGCACACGAGCAGGGGGAGGAAGAGAAGTAGGGGGAGAAGCAGACTCCCCACTGAGCAGGGAGCCCAATATAGGACTCAGTCACAGAACCCTGGGATCATGGCCTGAGCTGAAGGCAGACGCTTAATCGACTGAGCCATCCAGGTGCCCCCTAGCCCTTATATTTAGATGTTTGATTTATTTTCAGTTAATTTTTGTATATGGTGTGAGGTAGGTGTCCAAATTCATTCTTTAACACATGGATATCCAATTATACCAGCACCATTTATTAAAAAGACTATTCTTTTGGGGGCACCTGGGTGGCTCAGTCGGTTTATTTTCTGCCTTCGGCTCGGGTCGGGTCCCAGGGTCCTGGGATCGAGCCCCGCATCGGGCTCCTTGCTCGAATGGAGAAGCAGGAGTCTGCTTCTCCCTCTCCTCCCTCTGGCTGCCGCTCCCCCTGCTTGTGCACACTCTGTCAAAAAAAAAAAAAAAGACTATTCTTTTCCCATTACTTTGACTTGGAGGGCTGTCAGAATCAATGCATCATAAATTAAGGATTTTTTACTTTAGTTCTATTTCTGTCATCTGTATGTCTATCATTATGCCAGTACCCCATTGTCCTGATTATTCAGCTTTGTTATAAATTTCAAAATCAGGAAGTGATTTTCCTTTTTTAAGATTGTTTTGGCTACTCTGGGTCCTTTGCATATCCATATGAATTTTAGGATCAGTTTGTCAATTTCTGCAAAAAAAGGCCCACTGGGATTTTTATAGGAATTGTGTGAATCTGTAGATCACTTGGGGGAAGTCTTGCCATCTTCATAGAAGTAAATCTTCCAGTCCATGAACATGAGCTGTCTTTGCACTTATTTAGATCTTCTTTAATTTCCTTCGGCAGTTGTGTGGTTTTCAGAGTATGTGTTGTTGTTTTTTTTTTTTAACTACTTTTGTTAAATGTACTTCTAAGTAATTTATGCTTTTTGATGCTATTGTGAACGGAATTGTCTTCTCAATTCTATTTCAGTTTGTTCATTGCTAGGATAAGTTTCTGTATATTGATCTGGAGAACTTGCTAAACTTATTTATTTCTTCTAATAACTTTTTTGTGGATTCCTTAGGATTTCTTATATACAAAATCATGTTATCTACAAATAGAGATAATTTTACTTATTCCTTTCCTATCTGGATGCCTTTTACTTCTCTTTCTTATTTAATTACCCTGGCGGGAGCCTCCTCTACCATGTTAAAAAGTGGCAAGAGCAGACATGCTCATTTTGTTCCTGATCTTAGGGGGAAAACATCCATTCTTTCACCATTAAATAATGATATTAGCTGTGCATTTTTTATAGATGCCCTTTTCAGAATGAAGAAGCTCCTTTCTATTCCTAGTTTGTTGAATGTTTTTTTTGTCCATGAAAGAATGTTGGATTATGTCAAGTGCTTTTTCTGCGTCTACTGAGATGATCCTGTGCGTTTTCTTCCTTTATTAATATGAAGTATTGTATTGATTGACTTTTGTATGCTGAACCACCTTTTGTTTCTGTGATAAATCCTACTTGGTCGTGCTATATAATCTTTTATTTATATGGTACTAGATTCAGTTGGCCAGTATTTTGTCATGGATTTCTGTGTCCATGAGAGAGATTGGTCTTTGGTTTTCTTTTCTTGTCATGTGTTTGTCTGGTTTTGCTATCAGGATAATGCTGGCTTCGTAGGATGAGTCGAGAAGTGTTTCTTCCTCCTGTTTTTTTGGAAGAGTTTCTGAAGGATTGGTATTAATTATTCTTTAAGCATTTTTACAATTCCTCAGTGTAAGCTTGGGCTTTTCTTTGTAAGATGTGTTTTGATTACTGATTCAGTCTCTTCACTTGTTATAGGTCCACTTAGAATTTTCTGTTTCTTCTTGATTCAATTTGAGTAGTTTGTCTTTCTAGCAATTTGTTCATCGATATCACCTAATTTATTGGCATCCAGTTGTTCATAGTATTCCCTTATAATCCCTTTTATTTCTATGAGGTTGATAGTTATGTTCCCTCTTTTGTTTATGATTTTAGTAGTTTGAGCTTTCCCTCTTTTTTCCTTAGTCAGTAGAGCTAAAAGTTGTCAATTTTGTTGATCTTTTCAAAAAATGTCTTTTGGTTTTGTTGATTTTTCTCTATTGTTTTTCTATTCCTGAGTGCATCCGTTTTCACTGTAATCCTTGTTCTTCCACAACTTGTTGTGCACGGTGTTCTGCTTGCTAGTAACATTCCTCTGAGAGTTCCCAGCAGTATTTGTCACATTATCACGTGCCGTGGAAGACCGAGAGTGGCTGCAAAGGTGTGCAGAGTCCCAGCCCAGGGCCATGCCAGCATCAGTGGAGGGCTGCTGAGGGTGAGGGAGAGGCCTGCAGGGCGCGCCTCAGCCTTTGCCCATCAAGCTGAAGGCCCGGATGTGGGAGACCCGGGAGGGGGTGCTGGGGGAGGTGCCAGACAGCAGGCTGCTACCAGTGTGGGCTCCAGCTAGCCTTGCCGCACTTGGGCCCCTGTCTGCGGCCATGGGCCACTCGGGCACCTGGCTGAGTTTTGGCTCAGCCATAGGGTTACATCAGAGACTCTGAACCTGCAAATTACTCTTGCTTTCTCTATTTAGATTCTAGAATAGCTTCTAGGAAGCGGAGCTCAAATTGGGGAGAGAGAGCTTTACTTGGAGTGCTCTATTGACGGTAGCAATTAACAGCTTTGCCCAGGAAAATGGCCAAATAGAGCAAATTCACATGAAAGGGCCTCAGCTGTGCTCTGAATAAAGTAATGATTGCCAAATGGGCTGTTAAACACTAACTATTCCAAGGAGTTCCACTGAATGGAGCCACGTTTTCTGACTCAGTTAGCTTTTAGTGCGCTGGAGAAGACATTCACTTTCTGTGGAATTTGAAGATACAAAATGCTTTTCAAATTGGTTCCTGTGGGGAAAAAGGTCAGACTTTACATTTGCCCAGGCTTTTATACCAGCCTGAGCTGCCGTAGCCCTGAATTTACTACGGGACGTAGGGGTCAGGAGTGGCTCTCCCCACTTGGCACAGGAAGCATGTGACTTGGGACAGGCAAGTGACCAGGCAGAACCACAGCCCTAGTGAGTGAGCAAGCCGAGACCAGGCCCCAGGCCCACTGCACTCTGATAGTCGGCGGGGCCTGCCCCTCCTGGGCAGCTGGGACCCACCACTTAGTTGCAGAGGGCCTGACAAGATGAGTGTGGCAGTGGGGAGATGACACTTCACCAGAAGGGTTTAGAAAATCAGGACTGTGTGGTTGGATCCGAGCATTAGAGTTTAAACGGGGTTTCCATGTTGCAATCATGATTGACCTTTTACCACTGTATTTATTCATTCTTCAACTTGAGCTTCCTGGCCAGCCTGTAGGATGTGTTCGCAGTGGACACAAAGGGAGGCAGGTCATAGATGCTAATGGGCACAACGGAGCGAAGCACCAGAAATCCTTCACAGTTAAGCAGCACTGACTCTGTTTGTTTCCTGTTCTCATCCCTGGTGAAAACCTCCCCCTTGTAGTAGTTTTGGGGTGAAGTTTTCACAAAGTACTCAAAACAAATGACTCAGTTTTCAGACTTAACTAACATATGGAAGGGTTTGGAGAAAATATTTATAGTTGTGTTTAGGATTTTTTTTTTTGGCATTTTTGCTTTAGTGAGAGAATGCTCTGTCCATGTTAGAGGTAGTGCGAAAGCGAGCTCAGTCGATGATGTGACCTCTCACCTGACTGTGGGCACCAAGGGCCCCAGGAAAAGAAGAGAAGTATCTGGTTGTGCCCACCCCAGTTTGGCCCCACTTCTTCTTTCAGACGGGCCTTCTTTACCTGCCCGCTCACTCCCCTCCACCTCCTGTCCCCTCTGTCTCCTGAGCAGACTGCTCTTTCCTGACCCTTGGTGCTGTGCCTCACATGGAGCGAGGCCGCAGCCCACCCTTCCTGTGTGGACTGCTCATGGGTTCTCTAGGACTCATTTACTCTGCCTGGTTGATAGTTGTGTCTGGCAAAGGGCCAAACTAATATTTAAAAAATTATTTAAATTCAGTTGCTTTAGGTATTTTTAGCTATATGAACAACAAAACAAAATAACTATATAAGCATGATAATAGATAATACTTGTAAGAATGCCATGCCCCAGACCTGCCAGTAGGGATCCGTAACTTTACGCATGGAGATCTTTGGAAAAGTTCTCACTTAACATCAGGAAACCTTTCGTTAGAGAAGGGTTAGCATTAGAGGAGACCCCCGCCTGAACTGAGCCTTCTATCGATTCATCAAGGTGAAAGTCATTTCAGGACAGCAGAGCAGAGAGCAGTCCGAGGAGATTTCACTCTCCTTACCCCTCCCTGAAGGCACGGCTGAGCAGCCCTGATGACACTCTCCCTCGTGGCACCCTCTCGTGGCACCCACCGACCTAGCACAGGTCGCTCTCAACAGGGGACAGACAGTGGAAAGAGGGGGCACCCACAACCCAAAGCCAAGCTCTGTGGGTACAGCTGAGCACCTACTTCTAAGAATTTTGGGGTGTTCTGATTGATGACTAATGTTCTCTCCTGAAATAAAAGTGCTAATAGGCCTTGGGGGTAATGAAACCAGATCCCTGTCGCCTCACTTGGGAGGCCATGGGCTAGATCCCTCTCTCGTGCAAATGCACAACACTGTGCAGCAGGTCGGCCTCGTTCCTCACTGGACTTTCCCAACACAGCTCATCCCCCTGGGGCAGTGGGGGGTATCGTCCTCTGGGACGGGGGCACAGAGCTTTACATGCCAGAGCAGCAGACAGAATCCCATTTGAGAGTCCCTGTTTTTAATAAGAGACAGAAAAAATCATTGCTAGTTACATGTTTAGTGTCTAGGAGGTCTCTGCTCTGTAGGGGGGATGTTACTAGGATTTGCTGTGAAGGAGCTGAGTTAAACTGTGATGTGTTTATTCAGGGAAATCCACCATAACTCTGCCACATTACTCCACAGAAGAGTTTTTATTCCCGTGGAGAAATGCTCACAGCACATTGTGGAGTAAAAATGTCAGTTACAAAACATGTTCAATGATAACTATTTTCGTTTAAAAAAAATGATGTATACGCTGAAAACTGTAAAGATACACAGCGGATGATAATGGTTATGTCCGGGTGGTGCTATTGTGGCTGATTTTTTTCTTCCTTTTGTTTACCTTTGTTTTCTGAAAATATGGCAATGAACTTATACTACTTATGGAATAAGTAGTTCATGACTCTGAGTAATCTCAATAAGACTCAATCTTAGGAAATAATCAAATATGTTCCCAAAGCTATTTGTTGTCACAGTAGCAGTGTGAACTTGACTCTTGTGCTGGTGCAGTGAGGCTGTGTGTGGTGAGTGAAGCAGGTGGGGCACCTGCCTTGTGGTGGAGAGTCCACTTAGCAAATTATGACAGTGGCAGTTGTTATAAATAATTAAGGATGTACTTTGAAAAGCCATTTAAAATCATGTCCTGGTGAGGGGCACCTGGGTGGCGCAGTGGGCTAAGCGTCTGACTCTTGGTTTCAGCTCAGGTCATGCTCTCAGGGTCGTGGGATCGAGCCCCGCATCAGGCTCCCTGCTCAGCGGCGAGTCTGCTTGGGATTCTCTCTCCCTCTCCGTCTGCCCCTCCTGCTCATGCTTTCTCTCTCCCTCTCTCTCTCAAATAGTAAATAAATAAATCTTTACCAAAAAAAAGATCATGTCTTGCTGAGTGTTGATAAGGACAGCTGTTCCCAGTGGAGGGATGGCCCTAGTGGCTTCGGAGCTGGCCTTTGACCGCTTACCAGAGGCGGCAGCAGGCCCATGACAGCTACAGGTTGTATGGCTCCTCTGTGGCTCCAGTTACGGGAGATTCTGGAACAGGTCAAACTGAACGGATCTTGATGGCAGAAATCAGACCCATGGTTGCCTGGGGGACACGGGGGCAGGGGTGGTGGGGGAAGGTGACTGGCAGGGGCTTGAGGCTACTTCCCCGGGGATGACAGTTGTCAACACTCTTGGAATGGTGTGCCTATGGTCCATACACTTACTGTATGTAAACTTTATCTCAAGAGAGAACTGTGAACTAATACTGACTGTAATTGATGATTTGCATGTTGAAGGAATTAGGAGAGACTCTATGATGTCTGCAGCTCTCTTTGAGACACCTCCAGAAGCAAGATGGACTGCTGGGTGGATAGACAGACGGGTGGATGCATGAATAGGCATGCACAGTAAAGTGTTACTGTATGGGGTTTCCGGTAGAATTCTTTCATGTTTTTTGTATGTTTCAAAATTGTCATAATAAAGCTTGGGCGGGGGAAGGTGGGTATTCGATAATGTGTATAAAGTAATCAGCACAAAGAAAACGCATAGTAACTGTTAATTCACCTCCTTTACTTTCCAGCAGTGTCAGGAGAGTAAAAAAAAAAAAACTAAAACACTCCTTCAAAAATACTGTTTGTCTGTGTGGAGGAAATACTTACCTCCAAGAGTGGGGACTCAGGAAACCCGATTGATTTGGGCACAATAATGAGTAATGTTGCCTCCCTCTGAAATCCCCATTTTGTTCCAGCCTCTCTCAGTGTCCTTCCACATACGTGCTCACACTGAGTTACGGGCTGCCTACCACGTGCTCTGACGTCTGTGAATACTGGATAAGCTCTAGAATATTGTCTTTTAAATGCTCTTCTTCTAGCGAGACTGATAGCTGACATTTGTAAGTAGCTCTCTCTTAAATTAAAATACATGATACATAGATAAAGATACACAATCTTTATCACATGCACAATCCATGTACACAGTAGGCACAATCCATATACAATAGGGATCATCACTTGGACATGAAATCTGAAGCTTTAGACCAGTTAAATAAACTGCTTCCAGCCAATACAGAGTAACAGGAGCCAGATTTACCCTCCTGCCTGAAGTAACTAAAATGCCAGACAAATTGTGTGAAACAGTGGTTTTCAAGACTTTGGACGTCAGACAATGAAGGACAGTGACACCTGAGAAATAGGAAACAAATGAGGAGAACCCCATGGTTGCCAACCTGTTGCACAGGGAGGGGGACTCCAGGGAGGGGCTAGCAGAGTCCAGCCTGCTCCTTGAGTTGAGGGCATGGCTCTGGTGTGCGGGAGGCCCAGGAGGCAGGACCTTGGGGCAGGGACTGCAGAGCTACAGAGCCCCACAGGGCTTCAGCTGAGGAACCGACCAGGGCCAAAGAACCACCTGGAAGCATTAGAGCATGCCCGGGAGCTCAGGCAGAGCCAGGAGTAGTTCCTGATCTCACCATCCAGAGAAGGAAGCCTCCTAAGTCCCGTCCATCCGTAATTGGGTCATATGAGAGCGTTTGGCCTCCTGATGGGACACAGTCAGCCCTATACTGAACGCAACTTTAGTACTGGTGACCAGAGCTTAAAAGCAAGATCTGGAAGAATCAGACTGTTTCTAAGTAACTTAGTGGCATCCCAGAACAAAGCTCTAGAATATTTATAAATTATGAAAATATCCAGCACCAACAAGGTAAAATTCACATTGTCTTAGATCTGATCAGCACTCACGAGGCAAACAGAAACAGGAAAATATCGCCTACAATGAAGGGAGGTAAATCCGTCAACAGAAGCTGACCCAGAAATGATCCAGATGATAAAATTCATAGGGCATTAAAATAGTTGTTATAACTTTACCCTTTACGTTCTAGATACTGGGGGAAAGATTGCACACCTTAAGTAGAAAATGGGGATCTATAAAAAAGACCTACGTCACACTTCCAGGGATAAAAATTACAATGTCTGAAATGGAAAATACTCTGAATGAGATTGGTGAGTGTGTAGACATTGCAGGAGAAAAGATCAGGGTACTCAAAGATGCAGCAGTGAAGCCATCCAAACTAGAACAGAGAAAAAAACAGACTGGAAGAAACTCAGAGCATCAGTGAGCATGGGACAGCCTCACAGGGCCTAGTTCAAATGCAGTTGCTTCCTGAGGAGAAAGAGGAGTGGGGGTGACTTGAAGAAATATGGCCAAAAGGTTTCCAAATTTGATGAAATAATTACGTTGAGTGAAGAAGCCGGACAGAAAGGCATACGTATTATATGATTAAGTTATATAAAGTGTGGAGAATGCTGACTGATCTGTGATTACAGAGAGCCGTGGTAGCTTGGGGATCGGTGGGTGGTTGGGAGGGTTTACAGACGAGCAACATGGGGATGGTTTCTTGAGTGCATATGTATGTCAAAACTTATCAAGTTGCACACATTAAATGTGTACATTTTGTGTATGTCAGTTATACCTCTGTGAGCTGTTGAAAACCTGTATCAAGCAGTGAAGAAATGTCTGGGCAGAGGATAGGCCGCATAGGTTGTGTTGGGGGTTGCAGAGGGAACAGAAATGCACGAAGCTGTCTCCAATCATTGACCCGAAGAAGAGGGTGTGGTAGGGTTATGATCTCAACCATGAAACACACCCATCGCCCCGGGTGGCCAACCCTGGCTTCTGTGGACCGTGTGGTCTTTGTTTTTGTTTGTTTGTTTGTTTGTTTGTTTTTTAAAGATTTTATTTATTTACTCGACAGATAGACAGCACAAGCAGGCAGAGTGTTAGGCAGAGGGAGAGGGAGAAGCAGGCTCTCTGCCGAGCAGGGAGCCAGACGTGGGGCTTGATCCCAGGACCCTGGGATCATGACCTGAGCCGAAGGCAGCTGCTTAACCAACTGAGCCACCCAGGCGCTCCGACCATGTGGTCTTTGGCCTGGTGTTTCTGAGTAGGGAAAAGTGCTGTCCCTTGGGGCTTTGGACAGGACAGTTGGTGGCTGGGGTCATGAGCACCGGGAGACCTTAGTTTCTTGTGCCTCTCAGCACTAAATACTAGTAGCACCCAAATGAGAACTGGGACCGTAGGGTTTAGAGAACGTATTGTGTGAAGAGAAGACTCGAGATGTCCTCTGGCCCAGATCCGGGCAGGAGCTGAATGAGGAAGTTTTGAAGTGAGCCCTGGAAACTTCTCTTGGGGACTGGTCCAGTGCCCCCTGCGTGTGCCTGCCGGCCCTCTGCATGGCCCCACTCAGGTCCTGCTGAGCCAGCAGTGCTCGAGTCCATAGTGCTGCAGGAGGCATCCCTCCCAGCTGGTCTGCACAGAAGTGCCGTGGACAGACCCGGCGGGAAGTGGGCATGTGGCCTTCTCCTGGGCCGCCCGCAGGGGCCTCCACTCTTGGGGATAGGGTGCGGTGCTCTAGGAAGCAGCTGTGGCCCCACCAACCAGGACTGTCCCCACCAGAGGAAGAGCCTATTACCTGACATCAAAAGAACCTGAACTAATACTCCTATTTTTCCATGAGACCAAGTGACCTTGAGAAAGTTGCCCAAACTCCCCGGCCCTTCATTTCCTAACCAGTAGAGTGAAGAATCGGATCCATGTGAGGCCCACGTGAGGCATGTTTTCAGAGGTCCTGGCGTGGGTCCCTGTCCTGGAGATAAACTCAGCAGGTCTGGAGTGGGGCTCCGCCGCCTCGGTTGGTTTTAATCCAAGTCACACTCATAAGTACAGAGGTTAACGTCAGCTAGAAGAAGCTACAAGAAACAAGCCTCCCCACCTGTTTTCCCCTCTCTGGGGAGCTACTTTCCTTTAGCTTCATATCCCTGAATGATGGCTTATGGAGCGATTTCTCAATCCTTCCAGCTCTAAGTGCTTTCTGTTGACGCCCTGCTGGGAGAGAAGGATGCAGAGCAATTCATCATCCTGTAGCCTGCCTGCCTGCCACAGCGCCCCTTACTCTTGTGCACAGTGCGAGGGCTGCAGAGCAATTCACCATCCTGTAGCCTGCCTGCCTGCCACAGCGCCCCTTACTCTTGTGCACAGTGCGAGGGCAGGGAACATGCTCCTCAAAGCTGAGCCAGGGGGTAACAACCTACACTACATTTCCCTGTCTGTACCACTCTCCTTTTCCTCGATTGGATAATTGTCTTGTTCTTCCATCTAGTTTTCTATGTGGTTTTACATATTCGCCCCCATGTCAGTTGTCTCCATTTCCTCTCTGTACACTTGGGCACATGTGGTTCCATCCAGTTCATCCTCTTGGAGGGATCTCCCCTGGAGGCTTTGGCTGGGCCTCGTCTGGCCTGGTCATCCAGTCTACCGGGGATTGCCCTTTGCCTCCACCCCCCCACCCCTGTTGAATCCCCTCTGTCCTGGATCCTATGCCTTCCTCTTCGTTTTGGTGAGCTCTGTCCTCCGTTGGTTCCTGAGAACGGCTCATGAGAAGTAACTTGAAAGTCTTTTGCCTGCATTCGCCCTTGGCCTTGGCTGGGTAGAGCAGTCTGGGTTGGGAATTGTTTTCCTTTAGAATTTCGAAGGGTTTTCTCTATCATCTCCTGGTGTCCAGCATTGCTTTTGAGAAGTCTGAGCCATTCTGATTCTTGATCCTTGATACCCAGCCTGCTTTTCTCTCTGGAAGTTTGTAAGATCTCTCTGTTCCCGGTGTTCCCAAACAGACAGTGGCGCGCCTCGGGCAGGACCTGTTTTAGCCTCTGTGCTGATAGGGCTCAGAGCCTGGAGTCTGTGTCCCACCCTGTTGGTGATCTGTTTCCTGCCTCTACCCACCTGTTCTCTCCATTTGCTGTCTCGGGGATTCCCGCTTCTGTACTGGGGCCTTCCTAAACCGGCCTCCGCTGTTCTTCCCTCTCCTGTCTTCTCTTATGCTTTTGTCCTGCTTTCTAAAAGACACTCTCAGCTTTGTCCCGCAGTGCCCCCCCCCCCGTTGGATGATTTTGTGGGTTTGTTTTTAGTTCCTGGAAGTCCCTGTTGCTGTTTCCCGCTGTCAGACTTCCTTTTGTCCCCCTGAGGATGTTTCTGAAGTTTCTTCTCCTATGTGGTCTCCATGCCCTGGAATTGCCTGTTCTCTGCGTCTGTCTCATCTTCTCTGTGGCAGAGGCTGGCCTCGGCTGTTAGCAGTCTTGGTTCTGAGAGTGGTGCACACTGCTGGGAGGAGCTTTGCCTGGGGCTCCCTGTGTGGTGGCTGGCTGGGCTGTTTTCTGGACTCCCTCGGCCTTCTGGCCCCACTAGGGCCTTTCCTGCTCCCCCACGCCTTCCCACTTCCCCAGTCAGGTGGCCGCCTGGCCCTCTTGTTCTCCCAGTGCAGAGGAGGTTTGAGCCTGTTTGAGCTCTTGTTCTCACTGTGTGTTGCAAAGGGAGTGAGATGGGGGTTGTGTGCGTTCGTTCTGCTTTCCCGGCCCAGGAGTCCGTGGGATTTAAAGCTTGACAGCTGGGGCACCTCGCTGGCTCAGTCGTTAAGCATCTACCTGTGCCTTAGGTCATGATCCCGGGGCCCTGGGATCGAGCCCCGCCTCGGGCTCCCTGCTCAGCAGGAGGCCTGCTTCTCCCTTCTCCCTGCTTGTGTTCCCTCTCTCGCTGTGTCTCTCTCTGTCAAATAAATAAATAAAATCTTTAAAAAAATAAAAAATAAAAAAATAAAGCTCCACAGCTGATTCTGACACCCTCGTGCTGAGAATGTGGGTGGAGGCACCCAGTTCAACTCCACACTCCATGGTCCAGCCCTCGGGGGATGCCCACGTCCCCCATCCATGCTCCTTTGGCCCTCAGAAATCTGAGTGGTGGTTAGGGGTGGGTGGGGTTCCCTTTACACGTCCCGGGTTTGGTGAACTCAGTGGGGCAGACTACAAGTAAAGGTGGGAAACCTCCAAAAATGGCGTCTGATGCTGTTGGACATAAAAACCTCAGTTTGAGGAACACTAAATTTTTTGCCACTTCCTTTATTTTTTTTCCCCATGCTGCCTGTTTTCCTGTAGCTCATTTGAGCAAGAGTTGTGTTTGAGCGCTCCCCTCAAACCCTGTTGCTAAGAAATAGTACCCTTCTCCGGGATAGCTGAGTCTCCGCCTTTCCCCTCGTTCCAGAAGGCTGCGATTCCCTGTAAAGGAGCGCCAGGTGCTGTGGGCTGCCTGGGCCCGCAGCAGTGCCCTCGTCCATCTCCAGCATGGCGTGTGACCTGTCCCATGTCCCAGCCGGATGTGCGTGTGCCCCAGACAGCTGTGAGCACCAGGAGGGGCCTGCATGCCAGCCAGAGGGGCAGAGCCACAGGGTCCCGTCCTGTGGGCATCACTCCCTCAGGGCCAGTCCCGGGGCCTGCCGGTGCAGCAGCCAGCGGGCGGGACCGCGGTGCCGGGACCGTGGTGGCGGGCCTGCGTCTGAGCAGCTGCCATGACATCAGCTGTCAGAGACACCTAGGGGCCAGTGCAGCTGGACAGTTTCTGTGGGCTTCCGGGGTCACTGCAGCACTGGGGCCCCAACGCAGACCACGGCCTAGGTGTCGGGCTGGTGTCAGTGGCAAGGTCCCCAGCAGTGGACAGAAGGAGTGGCCACCGTCGGCTTCGCCAGCCCCCACTCAGGAGGGAAAGAACGTGACAGCTGCCCAGGGAAGCGGCCTCTGAGTGCTCTGTTCAGTGCATCTGCCTGTTGTCAGCAGATGCTGCAACTCGCTGGATTCCAGGTCCTGCTTCAGACCAGATGCGGAGGTGTAGGAAATCGCCAGAGCCAGCGTGGGAGTGAGGGGGGAGAGGGCGTCGGGCTTTGCCGTTGGCTGACCAGAGGAGAGAAGCAGGGGCAGAACCCCAGAACCGGCCTCTGGTAGCCTCACGGCTGGGCCAGCAGTTGTCAAACATTTTTAGCAATGGAGCTCATTCTTCAGATAAAATCGTACACTTCCGCCTGGTGTGTTCACCAAGTCCCAGCAGAGCCGCCCCCATGAGACTGCCCAGGATGCCGTCCGCAGGAGCCCCGAGGCAGCTTGCCAAGCCAGGGCGTCACAGGCCTCCAGCGGAAGATCTCCCGGTCTCTGGGCCACGAGGACGGAGGATGTGGCCCGGCGTGGGAGCAGGAAAACCCCGAGGCAGGAGCCTGGCAGGCCATCTGACTCACCCTCAGAACAAGGACACAGAGCCCGAGGGGGCGGGGATCCGCCCTGGGTCACATGCTCAGTGGGAAGAAAAGACAGCAGGGTCTTCACCTCGGCCCCTCGGCCCCCACTCGCTCGGAGAGTCTGCTGGTGCTTTAAATACAGGCCTGTTTGTACCAGTGTCTGGTTTTCAAGCTTTCAGTCGGATAGAGCCACCAGCCTCTGGAGTGAGTCGCTGGGCGAGAGGTAGATGCCTTCTGGGTTGCCCACTTTCCCCTGCTGGTGGCTTCCACTGGCAGAGGTGTGCGCAGCAGGCAGCGGGGACTCTCGGCTACAGTCTTAATATGGTCCCCAATTCTTGGGGGAGTCAGAGCTAACAAATCCTGTATATAACTCAAAAACAAGCTTGTCTTCATTCCAGGAAACACAGAACCCATCCCATTGCTAGCTCACGTTATCTAAGCTGAGAAGCACGTCTTTGCACTTGACAACTAAGATGAAGCCCTTGACCTGAGGACAGGCCCCGGGGGCCCTAGTTGGGCAGGCAGAGTGCTGCATCACAGGAAAACTTCACTCCTTCACTCGAACTGTATGTCTGGTCAGGATCTCATAGTAAGTTCTGCCTGTAGAATTTCCTGATTGATGGGAAAGAGTAATGGTTTATACTGTAATACTGGCAGCTTGGAATAAATAAAATACAGTCTTATGGCTGATAACTAGTAACAAGTGTTTATTGTTTGAGAACGCAGGATAGCAGCCTGGTTTTCCCCCTGTGAGGTCTTGATCAAGGGAAACTCTGCCATGAGCAGCCTCTTTGACACGTCAATATCAGAGCCTGTTGATGGCTGCCATTAAATCACCAGATACTTCCAGAAAGTGGGTGTGCTCTCTCCTAATACCTGCCCTGTATCTCATCTCTGAAAGACACAAAAATAAGCAGGAGCAGGGCACACACACAGTGTTTGGAAGGACACCAAAGCTATACATTAATTCTTCAGCATTTCCAAATGATTTTTAAATCTTAAATTCCTGATTTGCTCCATTTTACATTTGTAACCTTCATTCCTTTTTTTTTCATTTTTATGAAGTTTTGAATATGAATAAGCCAAAATTTGAGGCTGCTTACTTTTTTTTAACTTTTATTGAGATAATTACAGATTCACATGCATTTGTAAGAAATAATAGAGATCTGAGTACCATTTCCTCAGCCTCCCCAGTGATAACATTTTGCAAAATAGTAGTACATCATGAAAACCAAGGCTTGTCAGGTTTTCCTTTTAAAAAAAAAAAAAAAACTGTGGTAAAGTCCATGTAACATAAAAGTTACCATCAGTGGCTTTGAGCACATTCATAATGTCGTGTAACCTTCATCACCGTCTGGTTCCAGAACATGTTCATTAGGTTTCAAGGAAACACTGTGCGTGTAGCGGCCAATCCCCAGCCCCCTTTCCCCTGGCCCCTGGCAGCCACGAATCTGCTTTTTCTCTGTATGGATCTTCCTCTTCTGGACATTTTGTGTAAAGGGACTGATATGATAGGTGGCCTTTTGCAATGGGCCTCTTTCACAGAGCATCGTGTTTTCAAGGTGTGTTCGTGTTGTTTTCCTATCAGTACTTCCGCTGAATGATATCCCACCCTGTGGACAGACCACGTGTTGTCCATCCACTCAACAGCTGACGGACGTTTGGGCTGCTTCCACCTTCTGGCTGTTGTGAAGACTGTTGCTGTGAACATTCGTGTAGGTGTTGTTTAAACATCTGATGCAGTTCTTTGGGATATATCTAGGAGTGAGATTTCTGGGTCATATGGTCATTCTGTGTCTAACCTTTTGAGGTTAAACTGCCTGTTTTCATGATGACTGCAGCACTTTACATTCCTTCCAGCAGGTAGGAAGGACTTTTCCTTTTTCTAGTCATCCTACTGGGTATGGAATGGTATTGCATGGTTTTGATTCGCGTTTCCCTAATGATTAATGACGTCGATCATCTTTTCATGTTCTTGTTGGCCATTTGTATGTCTTCTTTAGAGAAATGACTGTTCGAGTCCTTTGCATATTTTTTAATTAGCTTGTTTGTGGTTTTGTTACTGGTTTTAGGAGTTCTTTATGTATTTTGGACACTAGACCCTTATCAGATACTGGCTTGCAAATATTTTCTCCCATTGTGTGGGCTGTCTTTTCACTTTCTTTATGGTGTCCTTTGATGCACAAAAGTGTTTAATTTTGGTGAAGTCCAGTTTATCTTTCCTCTTTTTGCTGCTCGTGCCTTTGGTATCATATCTAAGAAACCATTGCCAGATTTAGTGCTCTCATTCATTTTTGATTCATTTCCAAATAATTTTGTATATGGTGTGAGGTAAAGATCCAACCTCATTCTTTCGCATGTGTGCAACCCAATTGTGCCCACACCATTTGTTGAAAAGACTGTTCTTTTCTCACTGAATGATCTTGGCGATCTTATCGATTTTGGCACTCCCTTGACTCTGTGGATTTCTTCTCTGAACTCTCACTCCTGTTCCATTGATTTGTATGTCTGTCCTTAGGCCAGTACCACACTGTTTGAGCACTGTAGCTTCATAATAGTTTTGAAATCAGGAAGTGTGAGTCTTCCAAATTTTTCTTTTTCAAGATTGTTTTGACTGCTCGGGGTCCCTTGCAATTCCATATGAATTTTAGGATTCGCCTTTCCATTTCTGCTGACCTAACAGCTGGAATTTTGATAGAGATTGCATTAAAATCTGTAGACTGCTTCGGGTAGTATTGTCTTGCCTCCTTCTTGGCGGAAGTGCAGAGCATTGTTTCTCAAAAGGTAATCCACAGAGGGGCTCCTGGGTAGCTCAGTTGGTTGACCATCTAACTCTTGATTTCGGTTCAGGTCATGATCTCAGGATCGTGAGATGGAGCCCCACATTGGGCTCCACGCTCAGCGCAGTCTGCTTATCCCTCTCCCTCTGCTCCTCTGCCCACGCTCGCTCAAATAAATAAAATCTTTATAAAAAGGAGGGGGGTAACTCACAGATCACCTGAACAGAATTGCCTGAGGTGCTTGTTTAAAAGGTCATTTCTGGGCCCTAGCCCCAAAGTCTGATGCAGAAAGGCTGACCCAAGCCCAGGAATGTGCCATTTGTTTGTTCGTTCATTCGTTCGTTCATTCATTCATTTATTAATAAGGTTTTTATTTAAGTTCCATTTAGTTAACATACAGTGTAATATTAGCTTCAGGTGTCCAATATAGTGATTCAACAATTCCCTACATGACCAGGTGCTCATCACAAGTGCGCTCCTTAATCCCCATCTCCGGTTCCCCCCTTCCACCCCCCTTCCCCCCCATCCGTTTGTTCTTTTGTAGTTAAGAGTCTGTTTCTGGGTTTGTCTCTCTCTCTCTCTTTTTTTTTTTTCCCTTGTGCTCATTTGTTTTGTTTCTTAAATTCCACACATGAGTGAAATCATATGGTATTTGTCTTTCTCTGACTGCCTTATTTCACTTAGCATAATGCCCTGTAGCTCCTTCCACAAATGACAAGATTTAATTCTTTTTTATGGCTGAATAATGAGGAATGTGCCATTTTAATAAGTTCCCCACACAAATCCTGGGACTGTAAGTTTTAAGAACCACTGGACCTGCTCTCACTCACCTTCCCTCTGGAGGGACTTGGGTTCAGCCAAAACAAGCTTCCTAGTTTGAAAATGGCCTGTGTGTGCTGCGTCATCTTCACAGCCTGCTCCCTGTTCACCCCCATCTCCCATCTCGGCATTTGGCCCTGCTTTTCCACTGGGAGTAAGCTTGTCGGGACTTCTCCAGTCACCATTTGGGAAACCGTGTGTCTTGGGCCGTGTTTGGGAGCTCTCAGAGTGCGAGTGACATTTATGGACTCTTTGCTGCCTTGTCACCCCGGGTGGGCACCTGTCTTTTCCATATGGCCTCCAGCTTAACCCTTTCCTTACACAGGCCAGGGTGGCGTGCCATCCACTGATCCCTCAAGTCAGCCAAGAAGCCTTTTGTACGTTGCATCTTGTTTCTTACCTGCTGCCCTCGGGTACCTCTTCTAACCTCTCCCTCTCTGATCACCTTCAGCCTCAGAGCCCTGGGCCCCAGCAGACCTTCCTGCAATTTACGAGGAGGCGGGCCTTGGACGGTGCTGCCCCTGCCCTTCCCCCTCCAGCCACCTGGCCCCAGGTCCCTTGCTCGCTCCTTCCCCGTGCCCTCACTCCACCTGACATGCTCTTCCTGCCCTCCTGGCCTCGGTCTGACGCACACTGTACGTTCTCAGAGCACCTCGCTCTCTAGCCTTCCCTGTTGCAGTCTTCTCTTTCTTTGTGGGACTGTTTGGTTAGTAAGTATTTCTCACCAGACTTTAATATCAGGAGTCAAGCGAACTGATCCTTAGCACCTAGCACCGTGCCTGGCACATGGCAGCTGCTCCGGTAAAGCTCTGTTGGATGGGTTGGTGGGCTGGTGGTTGATAGGTGCATGGTGGAGGCACGAGGGGTAGGCAGGTATGTGATGATAGGCAGATGTTACGTAGATGGATGGGTAGGTGGCTGAGTGCCCGGCTGAGAGACTGGCAAGCGCCAATCAGTGAGTTTCTGGAACCTCCTTTGTCTCCGCTTCAACGAACATTCTTTGGGGCCTACTATTTGGTTGTTATTCGGGAAACAAAGGTCACTAAGACACAGTATGTTGTCAGGGCCACGGCCCCAGTGTCCCAGAGACTGGTAGGAGCGTGTGGGGCTGGTGGGGCAGGGTGCTTGAGGGCTCTTCCGCACTGTCTCCTCCCTTCCTGAGACAAGGCCCCTCTCTAAGAAGCCCTCCACTCCAGGGTGGGATTGGGTGCAGGCCCTGAGCCCTCCCCTCCTGGAGGCTTCACCACCCTTTCCCCTGCCTCCCCACCCCTTCCCCTGCCTCCCCAGCCCACTTTGTTCTTGTCTCACTCTTAACCCTTTGCAATCTGGTCCCAAGGCCCCAGGCCACTCCCTGTCCACCCAGGTCTCCAGGAACTGCTAGTGACCTCATTTTGTATTCCTCCCAACCTCTGAGTCACACTTGATACCAGTGTCCAGCCCTTCCTGCTTGCCACTTCTTTGTTATTATCCCATCGGTTACAGATGTTTTCATGACTGTGCCCCAGAATGAATGCATCAAAAATGCCAAGGCTTGGGCCCTCCTGAGAGCACCTGATGCAAGGCCCAGGTCTGTCTTACAGAGCCCCCTGGGTGACCAGGGGGAGAGCCACCGTTGGAATCACAGCTGTGGTGGCCTGGGGGGAAGGCGTTGTATATTGTGAACTGAGCCAAAAGCAGAACACAAAATGACATAAGCCAGATTTTTTTTTTTTTAAATAAAGAGCTTTACATAGGAAAAAAGCTAAAAATAAATCAAAGTATTAACAGTAAGTGTCCTCAAAATCACTTTTTACAATTTCTTATTTTGTTTTTCGTGTTTCTTTAACGAGCCTGTGGAAGGGTAGGGCCCAGTGGTTGGGAGTTTGTTTTGTCCACTAGCAGGCTGCTGGGACCCTGAGTCATGCCCACCCTGTCCAGAAGCCTCTGGTGCGCTCGGTTTGACATGCTCAGGCTCACTTAGCTCCGGACTCTGCGGTGCTGACGGGAAGACGCTGTGCGTCCCTCTCACGGGCGCGCAGCCCGTAAACCCGAGGGCCCCACACTCAGTCAGAAGCTCTTGGGTCCCCTCACAGGACGGCCCAAGGAGGATGCACTCCTATGCTTCTGTAGGTGCTCTTCAAAGAAATAGCCTTAGGGATGGGTGACGTAGGTGGAGGGGATTAAAAGGCACAAACTTCCATTTATGAAATAAATAAGTCACGGAGATGGTCGACAGTATTGCCGTCACGTTGTTTAGTGACAGGTGGTGACGCCACTTACGGCGGGAGCTCTGGGGGATGTATGGAATTGTTGAGTCACTGTGTTGTTCGCCTGAAACTAGTATAGCACTGCGTGGTAATTCTACTTCAATTAAAAAAATTAAACAGTAGTCCACGAACAAAAGAACAAATCCAAAGGTGACAATTACCAAAAAAAAAAAAAAAAAATGAGTTTATAAAATAAATCCGGCAAAGGTCCAGGGAAGTGGCTAATGAATTGGGTGACAAGCACCGTTGTCGTGGGTGAGCCACACGCTACTGCTCATGGTACACGAGCACCAGGGGTCCCTGCTCCCCGGACCCCACACTGTCTCCCACCGGGAATGACCCTGACACCTGTTAGCCCCAGAGAAAGAGGAAGTCATTTGCTTTTAGCTCCAGTGATTTCTGACCCTAGGACGCATCCAGCCCCACCGGTCTGGCCGGCCCTCAGGTGCTCGCTCGTGACCGTGAGGCCTACCCGAGCCCTGTAGGCAGACCAGCCATCTCCACCACCCAGCCTCCCAGCAGCCAACTTTGCAACCATTTGTTTTCTTCTTTTGGAAAGGACGTCAGTTTATTTCACTAGAGGACTCTCCCAGTCTTCACGCTCTGACTCGGCAGCCGCTGTGCTCACGTTTATGTTTATCAACCCGAGTGTGCCAGGGGCTCACGCCAGCCTGGCGACTGCTCTGAAGAATCCAGATAAGCAGCAGCCCTGCCCCAGCATGACAGGGCCGGCACCTTGCAGGCCTGCCCTGAGGCTGTCCACCACCACCCCTGGGCTGGGCCATCTCTCGTCTCGCCTGGATTCTGGAATAGGCCTCCCCGAGGCCTGTCCTCCCAACAGCCAGGCTCATGTCATGTTACTCCTGTTTTCAGAACCATCTAGTGTCTTCTCACCTCACTCAGCACGAAGTCCACTTCCTCCCTCAGCCTGTAGCCTTCACGCCCTCTGACCTCTCCCCACTCTGTCTTAGGTCACTGGGCTCCAGCCACCCCGCCTCCTTCCCGCTCCCAAAACTGCACTTGTCTGTGGGCTCTGCACTCACTGGGCCTGCCCAGCATGCCTTCCCGGGGTGGCCAGGTCAGGGAACCCCCCTGGCCCCCTCTCCTCCTGCCCCAAGGCTCTCCTAGCACTCCTCCATTACTGCATCGGTGTGTTCTGCCTCTCCCAGCCCTCCCAGTAGAATGGAAGCTCCTGGAGGCAGGTGTGTGGTTGGTTTGCATTTGAGGTTTCCCCAATGCCTAGCACTGGTGCACTGAAGGTGCTCATTGTCCAGCAAGTGATTGTGTGACCCCCGATGGAGGTGTTCAGGAGGCAGCTGGTCCGAGAGCTCAGGCAGCATGAGCACCCCTGTGGGCGTGGCATGGTGTTCCGCGGGACCCAGTCTGGGAAATGCTGCGAGATGCTCTACTTCATAAGGACGTCCTGCTCTTCCTCTTCTAATGCACAGTTAACTGGCATCCCTGGGTGCTTTTATTCGGACTACCTGTGCTGCTCTGTCCTTGGAGACCTGGCCTATGTCCTGCCCTCTCCCCATGGCCTCCCCTCGGCTGTCCTGTGGGCAGGCCTCCTGCTGCTGGGGAGGGCCTTTACCTGTTTCGGAGGCAGCCTCCGTGCTGCCTGCTCCGTTGGAGTGAGGTTCACGTCCCGTGTGGGGTGTGGAGAGCAGGGAGGGCGGTAACTGGGTGCACACTCGGGCTCGTGTTCAGCTTCCGGAGCTGGGTGCGGTTACACGGCTGTGCTCAGATTGTGCAAACCCACCGAGCTATACGCTTAGGATTTGTGTGCTTTTTTGGATGCATGTGATCCTTCGGTAAAAAGTTGCCCTTTTATTGGATGAGAGCAAGCAAAGAGCTCAGCTCACACGACGCTTCAGCAAGAAGCAGGGAGCAGCGTGTGCATCCTGCCGGCGCTCCTCAACAGCCCCAGAAGGGAGGAGACATGGCCTCCGCCCTCAGGCAGGTGTACCTCACCCGGCCAGGCCAGAGCTTTGTGGGCAGGCACTTGAGTGGGGTGGTGTGAGGCTCCGGGCTTGTCAGGTGAAGGAGGGCATGCAGGGGGAGAGCGTGCGGGAAGGCAATGGTGGCAAGACGCAGAGGAGGTGAGGTACGGACTCGGCTGAGCCTGGGCCGCGAGAGGAAGCCCCACTGCGTTCCGTGGGCCCAGGGCCCTGGGAAGGCTGTGACAAGGTGGCTGCAGGAGGAAGAGCTGTTGGCAGCCAGGACGGGGGAGTAGGGGGAGTGGGGTAGGGGGGCCTGAGGATGGAGCAGAGAGAAGTTGCCTAGTCTGGCCTTCGGCAGCTTGTCTTCATCCTCAGCCTCCCTCTGCCTGCCTCTTTCTCGGGGGTTTCTCCACCCGCCCTCTCTTGCTGTCTGCCCGTCATGTCACCCCCCTTCTTTCTTGCCTGTCCCGTCACCACCTTCTGTGTCTTCCCACTGTTCTGCTTGTCCACAGCACACTGTCCCAAAAGCTAATGGCTTCAAACAGTAGCTTATTATCGTTAGCCCTTGGATGCCCCTCGGATGCAGGCAGCGTGTGCATGGATGGCCCCTCTGTGCGCCTGGGGCCTGGGTCCGAGCGGGCCCACGAGTGCCTCCCTCCACCTCCACGTGGCCTCTGCACGGCCGACATCTCTCGCTGCTGGGCTCTGATGGGAACCCGGAGACCAGGTGCGGCCCTGCCATCGAGTGGCTTCTGCCATGTTTTGTTGGTCAAAAAAGTCAACAGACCAGATTCCAGGGGAGGGGACAGACTCGTGTCCCAATGCACAATGGGGCCACAATGCGGGGGATGTTGGCGGGGCTGCCTCTCCAGATGCCATGAGGACACAGTCCTGTTCCCTCTGCTTGGACCCTGCCTCTCCCTCCCACCCTGGAGCCCCTTCATCCTCCACGGAATGGGGCCGGGGGCAGGGGGGCCCTAGAGCACTACATCCCAAAGGGAACCCCAGGTCGTGGGATGGAATAGGTGTAATATGTAAAAAAGCATGTTCCGTGGCCAAACGGGTGGATTAAACTAGGCTGACTAAACAGGTGTCCGTACTGCCCAGAGGGGAGGCGGTAAGCAGAAATGCCCAGACGCACCGGATTCTGGTACATCTTGCACCCCTCAGAGCAGGGGCAGGCACTCTGTGGCTTTGTGTGTGGTCCCTGGGGATCCAGCCCCCGGCTCACAGCCCTGCGGGCCCCCACCTGGCTGCCCAGCGGACAGGGGAAACTCAGCTGGGGCTCTGTGGCTTGCTGCTGGGAAGTGACCCGGGGTTTTATATGCTACTCTGATTTTATGTTGGTGACTGTTGTCTGGGGGTGTGCCAAGGCTCAGCGACATCTTAGCAGCCTGGTCTTCCGCAGGGACTGGTTTGGGAGCATGGTCACTAAAAGCTTGTAGAATAAATTGCACAGCCCCTCCCCCCGCACACTGGCTCCCCACTGAGCCTAGTCCCACAGCTGCCGTGCGTCCCTCAGACTGCCCCCTCCCTGGCCACCCGCTGTCCCAGGGCTGCCTCCCCCATCACAGTGCTCCTTTTATTTCTTGACAGCACCTGTCCTCATCTGAAAGTAGCCTTCAAAAGCCTTATGATTCTTGCCTGGCCAATCCCGTCCCCTGCACAGTCAGCCTAGTCTGCCCTGCTCCCCCGAGACTCCCCGGGCCTGGTGTCTGCAGGCCTGATGAGCTGAGCCAGGGTTCCCTCATGTGCGGCCGAGGAGGGAGCCATTTGCTGGTAGGACTCTTAGGACAGATGCCTGTTTTCTCTCGAAACGATACAGATGGACAGGTGGCCCCTGCTGCAAGGCTGGGAGCGTGTGGCTGCTCGTGTGCATGTGAGCTCCTTGTAAGGGAGAAATTTGGAGTGGCCAGAGTCGGGCCCAGGGTGGGAGGGGAGACGGGAAGCTCCAAGTCTCTGGAAGCAAGCCAGCAGCAGCTTCAGGTCTCCGCAACTCCGAAAGCACTGGACGTTATTTTGAGGGCGGTGCTCCCCGTGGTGGGTTAGGACGCAGCGCTAGTGACCACACTCAAGACGGTGGCTGCCCTCCTCCCTCTTTGCCGTCCTCCGTGTCTCCTGGCCTCCCAGCAGGAGGCCAACAGGAGGACACCCTGTGTCCTCCACTGTTTGATCCAGGAGCTGAGCCGCTGGGCACCCGGTGCCCCCATCCCCGCGCCGAGGCTGGCTCATCCCTTCGTGACTCGAGCAGGTGGGAAGCCCCTGCCCAGAGCTGCTGGTGATGAGAAGGATGGCAGGGTGGTGAGAGGGGTGGAGGTTGAGCCCCCAATCCCTTGACGGGGCGGAGGGAGCAAGGTGAGCCCCTCTGCCCATGTGCCCTGAGAGGGTCTGGTGGCTGGCCTGGCAGGTGTGTGATGGCCGCATGACAGCAGGGAGCCCCCCCCGTGCGGATGCGTCTTGGGCACGAGGCATGTAGAGTGACCGCGCTCACCACAGCCGGGAGCACAGAGCTGCGCGTCAGCACCGAGTGTCCACTGGGTGACTGCTTTGGGTTCTGTTGCGGCAGCCCAGGAAGGCAGGGCCTAAGACCGGGGCTGTAACAGGGACCACCAAGAGGCCCGGGGAAAATGGGCAGCGTCGGTCGGTAGGGGGAGGACAGCCAGACCCCAGGTTCGTTGCTCACCAGCACTGCCGGTGACCAGAGGCTGGGACCGAACAGATGGCTCTGTCCTCCCGGGCAGAGAAGCGTTCGGCTAAGGGGTGGGCAGCCCTGGATGAACCAGAGCAGGTCAGTGGGTGGCAAACAGGACACTGAAGGGGATTACTCTTGTCCTATGAAAAGTGGACAAGGGACCAGGAGATGTGGAACATGGACGCAGGCTGACCGGGGAGTAGGGCAGGGCAGCCGGCATTGTGCCCACTCGGGGACGGGAAGCCAACCCAGCAGGAGACGTCACTGCCCAAGGGAACATACTGGAGGGCAGCTTGAGCCAAGAGGAGTCCTCCTGTTGGGTGTCAGGACCCGGGGGTTGGCTGGGGCCAGGCCAGGTGCGTGGCTCCACATGGGCCGTTCACAAGCACGGGGGTTTACAGAAGAGACAGCAGGAGCTGAATGATGCCCTTGTTCTCAGCTGACATTGGTCATGAGGTCACCGAGGGCCAGGCCTGTGCCTGGTGGGCAGGGTCACTGGCCTTCTGGCCCGCCAGTTCCTGCCTCCTGCCGTGCACACCGAGGCTCTGTCACGGTCAGCCTTGCCCTTGTCCTGTCCTGTCTGAATGAAAAGCGGAGTAGAAGCGAGGGCTCAAGTGCGTGGGGAGGCCCACCGCCCCAACACCCACCTCGTCCCTCCCCAGGCCACCCGCCCCCTTGATGGAACTCCTGGGGGCCGTCACACGCCTCCTCCCCCTGCACCTCTGTCACAGTCCCACAACAGCAATAGTGGATCTCAGTGGATTTTATTTCTGTAGTGTTTTAAAACATTTACTTATTTTAGAGAGAGAGAAAGGGAGCGCGCAGGGGGTGGGGGGAGCAGAGGGAGAGACAGCCCTAAGCAGACTCTGCACCGAGCACGGAGCTCGACGCGGGGCTCAATCTCACGACACTGAGATCAAGACCTGAGCCAGAATCAAGTCAGATGCTTAAGCAACTGCACCACCCAGGCGCCCCATTTCTATGATTTTTAATTTTTTTTTTAAAAGATTTTATTTATCAGGGGCGCCTGAGTGGCTCAGTCATTAAGCATCTGCTTTCGGCTCAGCTCGTGATCCCAGGGTCCTGGGATCGAGCCCCGCATCGGGCTCCCTGCTCCGCAGGAAGCCTGCTTCTCCCTCTGCCACTCCCCCTGCTTGTGTTCCTGCTCTGGCTATTTCTGTTAAATCTTTAATCTTTTTTTTTTTTAAGATTTTATTTATCTATTTGAGAGAGAGACTGAGAGAGCACATGAGCGGGGAGAGGATCACAGGGAGAAGCAGACTCCCTGCCACGCAGGGAGCCCGATGCGGGACTCGATCCCGGGACTCGAGCCCAGGACCCCGGGATCATGACCTGAGCGGAAGGCAGACACTTTAACCGACTGAGCCACCCAGGCGCCCTCTCTGATTTTTTAAATTAAACTTTATCTTGAGAAAACTTCAGGCCAACAGAAACCCTGCAGGTATATTTCAGTAAAGTCCCATAGGCCCTTCATCCAGACTCAGCCACTGGTAACGCTGTGCCATGTTTGCTCTCTCCGAGCATGAGCCGTGAGCGTGGGGTTGTGTGGGGACCTCAGAGGCCCGGGTCCTGCAGCACGTGTCTCCCCAGAGCCAGCCTTCCCTTTCCCGGCCTCACCTGTTGTCAGGCAGAGACGTGGACAGTGGCCACACCATGCTCTTCTGTTGCTGCCCTTTGCCGCCACCTGCCTGTCCCAGCCCGGGACCCCTGTGTGCACCTCCTGCATCCTCCTGCCCTCTGGCCCTCAGGACATGCTGCTGCGGACCAGCTGGGCATGCTCGTGTGCCGGGCAGCACCCCCGTCTGGGGTCTGCCTGCCGTGGCAGGGATGGCGTCCCGCCCTGTGAGGTCTGCTCTGCCTCCCCCGGCGCCTCCTGTCCTGTGTCAGGCTCAGGCCTTCCGTCCTTGCTCTCCAAAAATAATGTACCCCACCACCTCCTTCCCTGAGGAAAGTCTCTTCTGGCTTGCAGCCCGCAGGGGTCACGTTGGTCAGCGTCCACTCCAGTCCCAACGACCAGATGCTCTGGGCGCTCGACAGCAGGTGGAACGTGCACGTCCGGGCTGGCATCACCGAAGAGATGCCGGTGGGGACCGCCTGGGAGCACGTGCCAGGTAGGACGTCAGCGCGTCGTGGCTGCCCCCGGACACAGGCACCCACTCTGTCCAGCAGCCTGTGTGTACACGGCAGGCCCGGCCTTTGCTCTCGGGACCTTGTTTCCTTTCTGCTGTCCTGCTGAGGCAGGCGAGAGCAAGGGGCTAACTGAATACTCCTTGTCTGAGGGACCGCTTTGCCGAACTGCTGCCAGCCCGCTTCCCTCAGGGTTCCTGTGGGAGGACTGCTTCCAGACTGCCTGGACCCTGGGGTCCCATGGCCTTGGGCTCTCGCGGCTTTGCTAGCTCGGGCGGGGGGGCACCCTTTCCCTGGGCCACCGCTCCAAGCCCCGCAGTGCAGGGCACGGTCAGCACGGGGCCACCCTTGGTCGACAAGACCCAGTGGTGGGAGGGAGCAGTCTCGTGGGGCAGGGTGGTCTGTCCCATCCGAGCCGGGGGCTCAGGACAGACGGACACCGTGTTGGCGTGTAGGCCTGCAGGCCTGCCAGCTCGCACTGAGCACCAGGACCGTGTGGGCCCGCTGCCCCAATGGTGATCTTGCCCGACGGTACGGCGTCACTGACAAGAACCCCGCGGGAGACTACTGGAAGAAAATTCCCGGCAATGTGACGTGTTTCACAGGCAAGTGCTGGGCTCCGCAGGGCTCGGGGCTGCGCAGCTCTCCTCGGTTTCAGGGCTCGCTCTCCCAAGAGCCGAGGGTCACACCTGAGGGAGGGCACCCAGCACCCTGCTGGCCAGAGTGGCCTGGGAGGACAGGGCGCGGGGCCACCCACTTGGAGCTGAGGAAACTGAGGCCCAGACTGTGGGTGGCGTGTCCAGGGCCCACAGCTAGAAGGTGTCACGTCAGGCCGTGGAGCCGGCCCGACTCCCCCTGCGCCCGCCACCCAGGCTGGGTGACTCACGAGTGTGCGGCTGCCTCTCGTCCCTGCAGTGACCTCGTCAGATGAGCTGTGGGCAGTGGGCCCCCCCGGCTACCTCCTCCAGCGGCTGACGAGGACGTTCAGCCACTCGCACGGTGCCCCGAGCAGCCACGCCACCACCCCCCACCCCGAGGACCTGGAGGACGAGTGGGAGGTCATCTGAAGGAGCCTCAGGCGGGGCCGCTCCGGAGGGAGGAGGCCGGGACGGGTGGCGGACACGGAGGTTTCGGAGTCGCTCGCTCTCGGCCACGCCTCATCAGCTCTTGTCCACACACGTCGGGCCGGCTTGGACAGCCCACATTTGCTTTCATCCGTGTTTGTTTCCGTCTTGTTCCAGAACCCACAGCCTCAGCCGAGCGGTCCGGAGCCGTTGCCGGAGCAGCAGGGCCTCTGAGCTCTTGCCGGCACCGCCTCCGAGTACGGCAGCGCCGGCCTCCGCCCCGGCCTCTCCAGGCCCGCAGGGGGGCCGAGCCGGGGAGCCGGAGGTCAGTGCGCTCCCACCCATGAGGGGGGTTCGCGCCAGCTTCGCAGCCACCGCAGGGACCCAAGTTCTAGCACATTCCATGCTGGACACGCTGGCAGGGAAACCAAGGCCGTGTCTGCGAGGTGGGGAGCTGGTCTGTGCCAGGATGCAGCGCACACGCGCGCACACACACACACACACACACACACACACACACCCCTGGCGTGCACACCACCCACACCCTCCGGGCCCACTCAGGGCGCGGCACGCTCGACACACGTTAGCCAAAACAACAAAGGCTGGTGGATGACATGGAATAGAAAAGGTGCACGTGTTTCCCAGGCAGCCGTGGCCCCGGGAGGTGTGGTCGGATGTGGGGGTGTTCAGCCACGGGAGCTCACTGAGCACGGTCTTCGGAGTGATGTCTAGTGCTGCTGGTGGACCTCATAACGGCCAGAAGCGTCCTCACAGGATGAGTCTACTAATTATTGCCTTTTTTGTTTGTTGTATTACAAACCTGCATAAGATACCTCATTTGAAATCAACTCTTAAAAATTTAGAGGAGAAATGTATTTTCAGAAACCAGTGGAAGGCTTTTCGTTCCTTCGCATGGTTTGCCCTGAACCTGCACTGTCCTTAGCTGCAGCCTCGCCACGTGTGGGCATCCCCCCCCCCGCGGGGCCATCGTGGGACCTGCCGGCTGGCTCCGAGCGGCAGCCGGCCCCGTGGGTGGGCCTTGGGTGGACACCCCCGGAGGTTCAAACTGTGCCCACGCCAGACGTCAGTCCTGGAGGTCCTCACTGGGCATCTGGGCCGTAGGCTCGGCAGCCCCAAGCCCAGTGCCCCTCTGTCCCAGAGGCAGCTCCCTAGCGGGACCCCAGCCTCGCTGCTTTCATTAGGCTGCCTTTGGCCCAGGGCCCCATTGCTCGAGGCCTGTTTTCCACTAAGTGAATGTGTCCGGGAGCCCCTGGGCCACAGGCGAAGAGCGATAAAATGTGTTCTCTGACGGGACCCAGCCAGCCGCGAAGATGGAGGCGTTCCAGGTCTAAATGAGGACAAGAAGCTGAAATCCCAGATCCTACTTCACACTCCACTTCTGTAGAATCCTTGTTTTAGAAGTTGGGTGACGGCCGAGGCCGGCTGCGGGCCCCCCTTTGTATGTTGTGCCTTGCCCGGCCCCCCTCACACGGCACAGCTCGCCTCAACCCACGGGACTTCAGTGCAATTAAACCCAAGTCTAGTTTGATACTTTTAAACTACTTTTAGCTTCAGTGCTTTGTACGGTTTTTCTTTCTGGTTTTAATTTTTAGTTGTGCTTTGAGACAGTGCAATAAACTAGACTTTTTCCAAACTGGTCGAGTCTGGTGTTTGGGCTGTGAGCAGGGGCCCCCGGCAGGCACTCGCGAGGGTGCCGTGCCCACCTGTGCTGGAAGAATCTGCCGCTGGCGTTGGCCAACCCAGCCCCATTCCCAGGACAGTGTGGTGGCCGTGATGTTTAAATGTGCACCAACGTCCCCAGGGCGGTTGTCCCGAGGGAACGGTCCCTCCAGAGGTGGACGTGCCCCCGGTAGCCACTGGGAAGGACACCATCAGGCAGAGTGCAGGGCTGTCTCCGCATGGAGGCCCACCGAGGCCGGGCTGCTGTGGGCAGGCTTCAGACAGGTTCAAGCCCCTGGGTCTAAGGCTCCATCCAAGACACAAAACTGAAGGTCAGCAGCACCCTACTGGAAGCCAACATGCGGGAAAGGATCCCATTCATAGCCGCAGGACACATCGTGTGCCACGGAGACCTAAATGAGGAATGTCCGACTCCTGTCGGAATGTCACACTCTGCCAAAGACATCGAAGAAAGCTTGAATCGAGAAGACATGTCCGATGTCCCTGATGAAAGATGGACACTGTGTAGACATCTGTCCTTTCCAAAGGGTTTGACTCAGTTTGTCAGAACCCTCACTGGGTGGGCACCTGGGTGGCTCAGTCGGTGAAGCGTCCGCCTTCGGCTCAGGTCATGATCCCGGGGTCCTGGGATCGAGCCCTGCATCGGGCTCCCTGCTCAGTGGAGAGTCTCTCCCTCCCCCTACTCTTGTGTTCTCGCTTGCTCATTCTCTCTCTCTTTCTCTCTCTCCCTCTCAAATAAATCTTAAAAAGAAAGAAGAGAACCCTCACTGGGATGGCTTGTCAGGGGAGGCAGGGAAGAAGTCCCAGAATGACGTCTGTGCCCACAAGTGCCCCCAGCTCCCAGACGTGTGCCCGAGGCTCCTGCACAGCTCCGTGTCCCCCTAGAGCCCCTGAGGGGGCTCAGTGACGCTGTTGCCTCAGTGACACTCGGGTTCAGTAACTTGCTGGAGGTCACACGGGGGCCACTGGGATTGGAGCCCAGCTCTGGGGAACTCCAGACCAGCGCCATGTGATGCCACCCCACTGTCCTGGGAAGAAACAGGTGGGAATTACCAAGAGTGCTGACAGCAGCAGGCGAGTTAAGTACGGCGTGGGAGGGCGGGCCAGGGACGGCAGGCGGCCGGACTGGACCCGCGGGGAGCTGGCACGAGGGCACATCGTAGGGGAGGGGACAGGCGGCTGAGCTCACGGTGATGTGCCCCACCCCTTCATCATGTGGACCAAATATCAAATGGCTTAAAATCTTTAAACCAGGGGCGCCTGGGTGGCTCAGTCGGTTAAGTCAGACGCTTGATCTCAGCTCAGATCTTGATCTCAGGGTCATGAGTTCAAGCCCCACGTTGGGCTCCATGCTGGGCGTGGAGCCTACTTAAAAAAAAAACCTTGGGGCGCCTGGGTGGCTCAGTCGGTTAAGCGACTGCCTTCGGCTCAGGTCATGATCCCGGGGTCCCGGGATCGAGTCCCGCATCGGGCCCCCTGCTCGGCGGGGAGCCTGCTTCTCCCTCTGACCCTCCCCCCTCTCATGCTCTCTCTCTCTCCCTCAAATAAATAAAAATCTTAAAAAAAAAATCTTAAAACTAGGGGGAATAGTATCTGATTTCTGGATGGCAAGGCAAGGGCTTTCTAGACTCAAAAGTGATGGGAAAAGCCACAGAGGAAATTAAGTATATAGATTTGATTTCCTCAAAATATTAAAATGCTATAAATTTAAAAACCGCACTTAAAAGGAGGGAATTGCGGCATCACGGATGGTGAATATATACCTTAAAAACGTGTACACACCAGTCGGAGGAACACCCAAGGCCCTCGTACGGACACCGATGAAAGGGTGTCGCTCAGCAAACGCCTGGCGCCCAGGTGGGACGTCGACAGAGCCAGGAGAGCAGCCTTAAAACCTGCAGACCCACCAAGTCCACTCTGGGACCTGTCCCCAAGAACAAATCCTAAGTTGCGGGGAGACATATGGCGCAGGCCTGTTTGTGACCCCAGCCTCTAGGAGCTGCCTGACAGGGTCGGGAACCACTGTCACAGAGCGGGGGGCCTGGGGGAAACGGACCACGACCTGAGTGCATCCATGCGCACCGTCGGCTGTGCGTAAGGACGCGGTCTGGCAGAAGACCGTACAGAGGGCGAGAGAGAGAGAGGGAGAGGGGGAGACAGGGTGGGAGGGAGAGAGAAGGGACGGGGAAACCATCTAAGGCACGTGCGCTCGTACCTGTCTAACTTCCGGTGGGTTTGCAAGAGGGGCACCGGGGGCCGAAGGAACGAGTTCCCTACACAGCTGGTCACGGTGGTTGCCTGTGGTCTAGACCTTTTTGTACCTTTTTGAATTTCAAGCCATGTAAATGTATTATTTATTTCAAAATAAATAAAATTCACATCTTAAACACAGTGCTAACGTTGACTCCTTATGCCATCAACACTGGTGAGTCAAATATCACAAAGTAAACACCAAAGACTTCTGAGAAACCCTATTTACAAAGCATTTTACAATATAGGAAAATGCTTATAGTAAGTTTAAAAATACTCCGTTATTTATCTGATGTCATGTATGTAAAGAGTATGCATAGGAGAATGTTATATTTATAGATGTGCATGGAAAAAACAGGAAGAAAATACACCCAGATGCTAGCTGTGGTTGTCTGGTTGGTGGGGCGGCGGCAGGTGGTTGGCCCCTGTATTTGGCGGCCACAAGGGGGGGGGGGCAGGATGACGTTTCCCCGCGGAAGCCCAGCCACGCCCTGCCACGGTTTTCCCTGCGGTTCCAGTGTTCCACCTGGAGTGTGAATTCTAGAAGCAGAAATTCTTTTTACAAATCACTGAAGACCGAAATCTCTCTCTTGATTGGGGTGGTGGTTACATGTGTGTAGACATTTGTCAGAACTCCTCAGATGACACATGTAAGGTCTGTGCATCTCAGGGCGCCTGGCTGGCTCAGTGGGGAGAGCGTGTGATTCTTGATCTTGGGGTCATGAGTTCAAGCCCCACACTGGGTGTAAAGCCTATTTTTAAAAATTAAAAAAAAAAGGGGGGTCTCTCTCCATCTTTAAAAATATATAAAGTCTGTGCATCTATCATAGGTCAGTCATGCCTCCGTTTTACATGCAGCTGGACTGAACCACAGGGGAGCCCCGCCCCCGGGAACAGGCAAGGACACTGCACGGCCTTCCCCCGACCGCCCCGGCTGCCCTCCTTCCCGGCTCCCAGGAAGCATCCCTGTTCTGAACAGGACTGGCGGTATTTCAGGAAACTGCTCTCAGTCCAGGAGCTTGAGGCTGGTGAAGCAATTGGGAGGAAGGGAAATCAGAGTAATTTGCATTGAGGTGGCATCCGGCTGAAGTCTGTGCGCGGCCCTTAGCCCCTGCCCTCATGGCCACCTCCCCCAGGCCGCCCGACAGCACGGGTGGTCCCGTGGTGCCCCTTCTGGGTTCCCAGCCCGAGATCACGGCCCCCTCTGCGGAGGAGCGGTCCAGCCTCCTCTGTCCTCCCCAGCAGGTATGTGGGGTGACGAGACTCTGGCCCCTGACCTCTAACAGGCTGGGATTCACCGGGCCGCTGGGTGGGCCACAGTCAGGTTTTCCTTAGAAAGACTGGAATGAGTGAACCAAACGTGCGAACCAGCGTGCTTCACTCCAGAGAAAAGGGGGCCTCGTTCCGGGCAGAGGGAGCAGTTGCCTCTGAGAAGCCAGCGAGGCCACCTGCCAACGACCAAGAGCTGAGTCGCTGGCTGCCCGTTCTGGGGCTGGAGGGCCCCGGGGCCTGATAACCCAAATGCTAGGTACTTCCTGCCCAGCCTCCTGCCCTCTCTCTGGCCAACAGTGGCCACCAGATAACCCCGAGGCTCCACTTATCACCCTGCACCATTTCCCTGGGTCCTCTGCACTCAGAGGCCTGCAGTGGCCTGGGCCAGGTCCCCCATGAGTCTCAGTGGGAGCTGTGCCAGGAATCGGGCCCCACTCCGCTGCCATCGGGCAGAGATGCCGGCCTGACCTTGCTTTTCTCAGCCCTCGGAGCAGCTCCAAGCAGTGTGAACTCCATTACCCTCCTGGCTCCTGGCCCACCCACCCACAGCAAGGAGGACATCAGGGGCCAGTACCCTCCTCCTGTGCTCTCAGCCCTCCAAGGCCTAGGGGCCCCAAAGTCAGCCAGCAAATGATGGAGCAGTCCCCGCAGCTTCTGCTTCCTAGTCACCCTCCCACCAAACCACCCAACTTGGGCCCCAGAACTTCCCTGAACGTGCTCAGGCTGGGCCTCCAGGCTGCGGTGCCCAGAATGATCCAGCCCAGGTCCTGCCTCCTGCTTGCCTGACAATCAGTTCTGTGGGGTGCCCCTTCCATGGCCTGCCAGGGAGCCCCGAGGCAGGGCAGCTGCACCTCTGCATCACCCTAGTCCCAGCCCAGGAGCCTCAAAGGGGCAGTTGTAGGTGTAGAGTGGAAGGGAAGAGGGGGGGCCCAGGAGGGTTGATCCACTGAGGACAGAGCTGGGCCTGGGGAGACATGACGGGAAGTCTGTAGGCCCAGGCTCCCTGTTGGGCTTTCTAGGCAGAGACTGCTAGTGGCTCCAGGCACCAAGCGTTCCCCAACGCCTCCACAGGCCCACGGCCCCCAAGCCACCTGCTACTCTGAGCCAGTGTCTCCACCTTCATCCACCCCCAAAGGCAACCAGCCCTCCCCCCCCAACAATGGCATCGCTGACACGAAGACCTGGGACTGCCTAGAGGAACCAGACATTCCTGATGCCCCAAGTTTTGAGCTGGGAGAGAGGTTAGTATCCATTGCCCCCAAGTGTCCATGTTCAGAGAAGCTACTTAACTGGCCCACAGGACACACAGCAGAAGGGAGGAGCCCTCACTCCCACCTGCAATCTAGGACCAGCCCCTGGCCGTGCACCCCTCCTTTCTCCCCTCCTCCAAACATCAGGCAGACCTTTAGCCTTCTGCTTCTGGCAGCACATCGTGGCCCTCCAGCCCTGGCTGGCGCAGGTTGAATTTCATAGCCCAGTGGAATTCCCTGGGCAGGGCCGCCTGGCATCCTCCTGGCCTCAAGGCTCCTCAGGGCGTGGACGCAGCTCTTCAGCCAGTCCCTTTGTCCTGAAGGGCAGTGGTACATCTGTTAACAGGTCATTTTCAGAACCTTCTGGCAGAAGCCAGCTCCACGGGCTGGGCCAGGAGCCTGCGCCCACCAGGTGCTACAGCCTCCCCATCGTCACCCACAGTCTCCACCCGACAACCACTGGGGGCTGGGCCGGGGGGTACACGGGAGCCCACACCCAGGGCTGGACGGTGGTCAGGACACCATATCCCAGCTGACACCCTGGAGCAAGGGGCCAGGGGTTTCACAGCAGAGATGAGAAAAACAAGAGCCCCAGGACTAGGTGCCTGCTACTCGTCAGGAAAGAGCATAAGGAGTGACAGGGACAAGCCCAAGCTGGGATACACCAGTATTGGCGGGGGTGTCACAAGGATGCCCACGGAGGGGCAGGGGGCCAGCTGGGGACGGGAAGAGCCAGGGGGCACCAGCACAGCAGGCCTTCCTGCCCTCCTCTGCCCCACACAGGAATTTGCAAGGGCCCCACGTGCCTAGTGCACAGAGAAACTCCTCCTAGGGTTTCACAGGGCCTGCTCTCTCAGCCTCTGCACATGGCTGTGTGCGCACTTAGGCCCGTCAGTCCACACCCCCTGCCCCTGCCCAATTCCTGTGCTCAGTTCAGTTGTCACTCCCTCTGGGACACTTAGTCCTGGAGGCTCTAGATCAAGACGGGAGGCTGGCCCTCACCGACCTCGGTGGCTGGGAAGCTAGGGGAGGGGAGGGCCTGACTCTAGAGAGTCGCATGACCCCTAAACCCTTGCAAAAAGGGGAGGGAAGCGGGGAGCTGAGCTCAGCCAGACCCAGGAAACCTGCAGCTGGGGGCCCACCTGCCCAGCCCACAATGCGCGCAATATACGAAGCAGAGGCTCTCCTGTACAGAGATCAATATATGTAAAGTGCTGGGTACAACGCTCTGAAAAATAGATTTTCCAAAAATCCAGCGCCCAGGGGGACCCCCCCCCCCAGGGTCTAGCCCTTGCCCGTGAGGTCCAGCGGCTGCAGGAAGGGCGGCAGCGGCAGCTCGTCCAGGGCCTCGGGGAAGCGTCCAGGCGAGATGGCGGTGACCAGCACCTGCATAGCGCGCACGAAGAGCGAGGGCGGCGCCAGGCCCGCCAGCCACTGGAACTTGTCCTCGCCCAGCAGCCGCTGCCAGCGCGGCCGGTCGCCCAGCAGCTCTCGGCGGGCGGGACCGGCGGCGCCGGCGGGCGCGTACAGCGCCAGCAGGTCGAGCAGCAGCAGGCGGCGCTGGCGTGGCTCCCCGGGAGCGGTGGGCGCCCCGGAGGCGTGGCTGGTGGCCCCGGCGTCGCGGCCCAGCTGGCGCAGCAGCAGCTCCAGCGGCGTCAGGCCGCCGCCGTCGTGCAGGCCGGGCGACGCGCCGTGGCCGAGCAGCAGGAAGAGGCACTCGGGGCGCGCCAGCTCGCAGGCCACGTGCAGCGCCGTGCCACCGCCCTCCACGCGGCTGCAGCCGCGCCGGTCGAGCACGCGCGCACGCTCCTCGGGCGGGAAGTCGCGCACGGTGCGCAGGATGCGGCGCAGGATGCCCACGCGGTTGTAGCGCACGGCCAGCGCCACGTGCGGTCCCGGCGCCGCGCAGCAGCGGAAGCCGGCGCTGGGCGGCGCGAGCGCGCGGCGCGGGAACGTGGCCAGCAGGTAGTGCGCGTACGCCTGGTGGTCGTGCACGAGCGCGTAGAGAAGCGCCTCGGAGGGCGAGTAGGCGGCGGCGCGGCCGCGCTCGTCCCAATGGAAGGCCTCGCTGGCGCGCATGTCCTCCAGCAGCCACACAGGCAGCAGGTCGCGAACGGCCTGGTAGAAGGCGAACGACGACTTGCGACACTGCTTCTGCGCCCGGGAGCGCGCCGCGCCCGCGCCCTCGGGCCCGCCGTCCGCGCTGCCCCCCGGCCGCCTTGCGTCCCAAGGCATGCTGGTGGCGGCGGGGCGCCTCCGAGCCTCACAGCATGGGCCTGGCGGCTGACCACCTGCGGGGAGGAGATCGCGGTGAGGCTCCGGTGAGGTTCCCACAGCCCCACCTGCCAGGGAGCTCCAGCTGCTCTCCACAGCTCCCTTCTCTCCTAGGCCCTGCACCACCTCCCACATTCTTGATCGAGCTGCACCTGATCTCCCAACCTTTTTATGTCTTGTTCTCTGGCACCTCTGCTAGAGATGCTCTTCCCTGCCCCCTACCTCCACAGCCCCACCCACACTCAAGGCCACCCTGAAAACCGACCTCCCCCCTTCCTCCAGCGACCCGGTGACCTGGCTGACCAGGTACTTCCAACCCCAAACAGAAAAGACCGGGGGGGGGGGGGGTGGCAGGTAGTGGTAAAATGTAATCCACATCTCCAGCAGGGCCAAGCCCCTCCTAACCATGACCCTATCCCTCTGACCTCTGACCAAAGATAGAGGCCCCTAGAGCCTCCCCCCATGCCAGGCAGGGTCAGAGTTCCAGACCTACCTGGCTCCTGGACAGCGATCACAGGAGATCACAGGACATGAGTGTTTCACTTTTCTTCTCTGAGCCTCAACTTCCTCATCTGTAAGAAAGGGGATGGGAGGAATGCACGCTGTGAGCCCCAGCAGAGTGAGATGGGGTGGATGATGTTTGCTGGCTATCAGCAACCCTAGCTTCCAGCAACCTAGAAACGTGAGCACAACTCTTCATAGCAAATCCTCTCCAGGCCTGCTACTTCTCTTGATCTTCCCAACTACTAGATGAAGCAGGTACTGTCATCCCATTTCCAGCAAGGGGCAAGCTTGTCCAAGGTCAGTCAGCCGGTCATGGTACAGCCAGGCCTACAACCCAGATTTCGTCCCTCCCATTTTGGGCTCATTCCAGAAGTGGAGGGATCCCCGACCCACAGGGAGCCCAGCTTGATCCCTACCTGACCTTGCCCTCTGAGCCCCCAGCCCCAACCTGAGCCCTGGCCTCTGACCCCTGACCCTGGTCCAAGCTCCCCACTGCTTTCCCTCAAGGGTAAGCCCTTGGTCACAAGGGGGCTGGGTCAGCGGACAGGCCGCGTCCACACACACTGGGTAACTAAGTTACAGAGACGGGCACGGTGGGCGTGGGCTGCAGCCACAGCGCTCTTCCGGTGGGGGCACCAAGACCGGAACAACTCCCCAAGCCTGGGACTCTGTGCCCCAGGTGTATGTACCCCGTGTTGATACCCGTGGGGCGCCAGGCGGGTTACGTAAAGTTGGGCCGCCCCACGTCACTGGGCAGCGAGTCACGGCCGCGGCTTCGTGAATGGGGGGTTGGGCCACCGAGGGCTGGGTTGTGTGCCCGGGGGCCAGCTCCTCCCCGTCCCCTCCCGGCGGCCGCGGGTCGCCTAGGGTGTTTGCCGACCGGTGGCCAGTGCAGTAAGAGCTGCACCTGCGTGTGCATGTGTCCAGTAAACACGAGGGGGCGGTGGCCAGGGGAGACCGCCCGGGGCGGGGGCTGCGCGCCGAGAGGGCCGGGGGAAGGGGGGACTCACCGTGGGGGGCGGCGGGGGCCGGGGACCTGACGTCCCAGTCCCCGCTGAGGTCCGGAGCGCGCACTGTTCCCCCGCGGGTAGGCGCGCAGGCGAAGGTCCCAAGACTGGCGGGCGTAAGGGAGCCGCCGCCGCCCGCGCCCGCCGCAGCCGCGGTCTGAGCCGCCGCGGCCGGAGAGCTGG
>NW_027397070.1:70648566-70668571 GCF_003265705.2 Callorhinus ursinus
GGCCCGCACTGCTGGACCCCGTCGCCGCTCATTGGTCGCTACGCTGCACCATTGTTACGTCACCAGCCGGTGGGCGGGGCGCCCGGCAGGACCCGCGGAAAAGTTGGGAGAAACTTGAGGGCGCGCGGGGGGCGGGGGGCGGGCGGACACGGGGCGGGGCTCCTGGAAAACCGGAGCCTCTAGAGAGGAAAGGCTCCCGGCGGCCGGGGCCCGGGAGGACGACTGGGGCCCACGCTCAGTGCGAGTCTGGGCGCGCGCGTAGGCGCCCCGGCTCCACGGACGGTGCCTTCCTCGTCACCCCAGGAGTCGTACTCCACCTACCCTTTGCACTGACCCTCTGTGACCTTGAGGGAGACCTCCGGGACTGCTTTCCCGGCTCTACATGGAGGGGTCAAGAGGCAGAGCTGTGACCCCTAAGGGCCCCAACTGCGTTCTGCCCGGCCAGGGTCGGGGCATCGGGAGCCTCGGCCCCTAGGCTGACGTTCCCCGGGAACCGGTGAATGGATGCCGACAGCTATTTATGAGCGCGTTCTGCGTGCCAACGCTGTGCTAAACATAATTGATTTCACTTCATTTTCACAACCGGTAGTGGTGGGAATTATAACCCCCCGTTCACAGGCCAGGAGACTGAGGCTCACGGGGAGGTGGCCTCCAAGTGAGGGGCAGCCAGCAGGGAAACCAGGTGCTTCCCCTACTTCTCTTCAGACATTTGTGGGGGATTGGGCCCCCGCTACCCCAGCCTCTTCACAAAGGGTCCAAGGTTTGGGGTGCCACACAGGCAGGTGCCCAAGGTCATTCTGATACCTCATCACATACCCCACCGAAGCCCTGCCCCACCTAGGCCCTCACAGGCCCGCACTGAAGCTCTCAGGGCCTCCATGGCCACCACCAGATTTAAAGAAACTAGGTCACTGGCCCCAGGGATCTGGGATCCACCTGCCTCACCTCAGCTCTCCCCTGCTGACCTCTCTGGGCCCCCGTTTCCCTGCATTTTGTCCTAGCTTTTTCCCATTCTGGCATCTCAGAGTATGACTGGGGGCGGGGACTGAATGGAGATCCTGGGGTTGACCATTGGCCTTTTGGAGCCCCCAGGCCCTGGGAGACATCCTAGGGAAGTGGTGCCTTAGGTCAACCACCTGGGGCTCAAGGCTCAAGCCTCCTTGCTTCCTTGTCCACATTCTTCCAGGGCTGGAGTTCCATCTCCGTGACTGTCGCTGGAATGAGGATGTGAAGGCAGCGTAGGTGGGTGCCGGGGTGTGCAGCTGGACTCAGGGCAGGTCTCTCTCCACCTCTCCACGCCCCCCACCTCATTCTTCAATTTGCCCTCCTCACTGGGATTCCTAAAGGCATCTTTCTAAAAGTCCATCTGATCTCATTTCTCCACCACTTAGAAGCTCCCTGTGCCCACGCGTTAACCAGAAAGACCACGTGGGGCAGAGGAAAGGCGTTCCCGGTGAGCCACAGCTGGACTGCAGAGATCTACTGGGAGGGGCTGGGCCTTGAGTGCTGGGGCAAGGAGCTCGGGTTTGTCCTGAGGATCTGGAAGTGAAGGCAGAAGGGGTTTGGAAGTCAGTTGGTTAGTGAAATATTTCAGGCATACAAAAATAATCATAATGAATGCCTGGTCCAGTTTAAGAATTAACAGGTGGATAAATCTGAAAGGCCCGCGTGACTGTCCTGCCCCCAGCCCAGCCCTGGGTCTTTCCCACGGCGGCTGCTAACATTGTAAGGCTGTCCGTCACGGCACCAGTCAGCCCTCCCTACCAGCGGCTTGCTCTCTTCTCCCAAGGTTCCTTTTAGACTCATCCTCAGGGCGACGTGCCGCTCTGGGTCGCTCTGGGTCGCTGAGGCACTTCCTGCTGGTGGGAGCTGTCCCCCTGTGCCTGGGCACATGTGTGGTCTCCCAGCACTGCTAGCTGTGAACGTCCTGCCTGTGCCTACCTGGGGCCCATGCTGGGGCCCAGACCCAGGGAGGAAGTGCCGAGGTAGGGTGTGACCCTCTGCCGCCCCTTCGTATGCCAGACTGCTTCAGGAACAGCGTGAACAGGGTGCAAAGGGGCAGCTTCCCTCAGGAAGGGAAGGATGGCCTTGAATGGGGGGAAGGGTGGTTGGAGCAGAAGGGAGTGGGCGGATGATGGAGAGACTGAGGAGGCCTGGGGTGGGGGGGACTGCCTTCTTGGTATGGGGTTTGACTTTTGACCCTTTTGTGTTCCCTCTGGAACCCAACCCCCAACCTACTCCCCTCTCTCCTGGGGGAGCTTGTCCCACAGGGCATCTGGGTGTGCCCAGGCAGGGAGGTAGAGTCAGTGAGGGCCTTGGGAGCCCAGTTCAGGGTGTGTGCTACAGGTAGAGGGAGGAGGGCAGGGAGCTTCCCAGGGGAGGAGGCTGGTGCCAAACATTCTGGGTTCTAACCAGCTACTCACCAGCTGTGGGTACTTAGGCGGAGTAATTCCACCTCTTATCTGTGAAACGAATCAGGTAGATTTTCAGATCTCAGAAGGAAGGGCAGGATTGGGCAAGGCCAGTATGTGAAATGGCCAGGACCAGGAAAGAGGATGGGGACCTCCTACCCCCTGCCCCCACCTCACCTGGGTCCTGGACTTCACCTGGCTGTGCTGGGCCACAGCCCACCTGGCCTCCAAGGGCCCGTTCCATGGGTGCTCTCTCCTGCCCCTCCAGCTTCTCCCCTTGGACGGCTGGGCTTGTCCCCACTTGTACTCGAGTTCAAGCTCTCCCACAGAACTCTCCACGCCATCCAACCAGTCTTTCAAGGCTTGGCTTGAGATGCCAGTACGGACCAAAGACAGGATAAAACCAAGGGAAGACAAGTGATATCCTGGGAACCAAAGAGTCCAACATGTGTAGTGAAAGACTGACAACTCAGAAGGTGTAAACATCTCCGGCAATCCAGTGAGAAAGACTAACCCAGGAGGAAAATGGGCGAGGGGCATGAATAGGCAATTCACAAAGTGGCCAATAAACACATGAAGGTCTTTAGCCTTGTAAGGAATCAGCAAACATATAGCAGGGTGAAGAATCAGGCCCTCACTCTCAGGCAGAGGAAGGGAAGGCACCTCCGAGGGCCCCCCAGCAGAGAAGAAGCACTTGAGTCCAGCAATGGGGGGGGGTAGGCATCTCATCCCACAGAAGTACTGGCCCACATGCCAACAAGTTCCATGTGGTTTCTGTTCACTTGCTTACTCCTTTCAAGTTTTATGAAAGAATTTAGACTGAATTTCATATCTTATGTCTAACTACTTCAGAATTCAGGTGACTACAGGCAACAAGGAGGTAGTGTGCCTGCTGCGTTTTTAACAGTGACAACCTGGAAACCACCTAGGTGACCGTCCAAAGGAGAATGGCTAAAATAATCAGGATTCACCCTTCCCAGCTCTGGTTTTTGCCACACAGCAGCCGCTCCCTGTGCCCCTGCTGGGCTTGAGGAGGCTGTGGGAGCCTGAAGCCTAGGGACCAACTCCCTTATATGCCCGAGACTGCGGTCTGCCCCCCAACCCTCTGCCCTCTGCCGCCCCCCACCCCCCCAGTGAGACAATTCCCATGGCATCCCTGGGTCCCTGTAGGATCTCTGGATCTGGCCGTGATGCATCTCGGGCGTTTTCATTAAATGAGCTGGTGAATTCTCGTTTGGGCAGAGGCCAGTTGGAGGCAGGGCTCAACCCTTGAGAAAGTCCCGACTCTTGAGAGTATTTACCCGGGACAGTGCCTGTGGTCCCAGCATAACTGCAATGACTGATGCACATACCAGTGTTATGGGGCCACTGGCAAAAACACAGAGCCTGAGCTCCTCATCTGTCTCCTCAAGCGGAGAGAGGAGTGACCTCGGCCACAGACAGCCATCCTAAGGAGAAACTGAGCTCTCACAGGGCACAGCTATGCGTGGTACAGAGCTAGCCCCAACAACTGAGCTGCCAGGATTCATTTTTAAATATTCCAACATAAAACTGTGGAAAGAAAAAACATACATATTGTTTGAAAAATGCTGGAAGCCACACACTGATCTCTCATGGGCAGTGCCTCTGGGGAGAGAAGCGGCAAAAAGGAGAAAGGGACCCTTTTCGTTTTTATTCTCTGTACCTTCTTTGTGGTTTGAATCTTTTGCAAGGGGTACATACTCAGATATTACTTGTGTAGTTAAGGTATGCTTTTTTTTTTTTTTTAAGTAATCTCTGCCCCCAACATGGGGCTTGAACTCATAACCCTGAGGTCAAGAGTTACATGCTTGACTGACTGAGCCAGCCAGGTGCCCCAAGATAAGTTTTTAAAGAGGCAGTTTCCATTGGCAAAATGCTGTCTCATGGCCGTTATGTCACTGACTTGCCCAGTAAGGTAGATTGGATTGTGAGCCCACTTTACAGGTAGGGAAACTGAGGCTCAAGGGACAGGGCTTTGCTCACAGGGGTGGAACCAATAAGCTTCATCTTGTCCCAAGAAGGGAAGGCTTTGGTTTCGTGAGTTCCAAGCCCCCTGGGGGTTTCCGGCTCCTTTGTGAGAGCTGATGAAAGCTGAGGCCCCTCCTCCTAGAGGTCTCTCCCACTCACCGAAGGGAGGCCTCCAACACAGGCTGGGGTAGTGGGTCAGGGCCCCCCCAACCCTGGCCAGGGGAGTCGGGCAGTCAGCCAGCACTTCTAAGCAGCTCCACTCATTAATGTATCCAAAAATGGGCGCTTAGAGCGTGTTCTGAGGACCAGAGGTGAGTGGGCAAGAGAGGCTTCCAGGAGGAGGAGGTTACCTGAGACGAGGAGGAGTCACATGCAGCCCCTGTGTCATCATCATGGCCCGTGGGCTCTGTGTTCAAACACTCTGACCCCACCAGTCTGCACTGCTCCACCCCACCTCCCAGGTCCAGGCTGCCCCCCACTCTCATGGCTCCATTCTCAGCCCCAGCCTCCTCCAGCCTGAGAGGGATCCTGTCAAAGCCATGTCAGCTGGGGCCCTCTTCGGCTCAGAGCCTCTTGGCTTAAAGATGCTGCCCATCTCCAACTAAAACCCCTGTTCTGCCTCAAGGCCGGACCCCCTCACATTCCACTGGGAACCTTGGCCGTCCCTGCTCAGGTCCCTTGGGGCCTTGCTCATGTGGTTCCCACGGGTCTGGACAGCTGGTACCCAGAGGTCTGCACATCCTCATTTCAGGTGTCACCTGACTAAAGGATCTCCCCCAGCCTCTCTGGGTCCCTACCACACTGTCCTGCACTCCTGGGGGGTTCTCCTCTGTCAGACCACAGGGAGGGGCCGTAGGTGCGCCATAAATGCTGATGACTAAGTGGAGAAGGAGTTGGGTGGGTCGGTGGGTGGGGCCAGGGCACCCCAGTGTGGGGGAAGCAGGCAGGGGTGGGAGCCTAGCAGGCCTGGTTGCCTGTGGGGAGTGTGGGCAGGTCCCGATGCCTGAGGTGCCCTGGAGGGCTGGGAGCAGGAAGTACGTGATTCATCCAGGCTGCACCAGAGTCCTTGCCACGAGGAAGCCCTAAGCACAAGGCCGAGATTTCAGCAGAGGCTCAGCCCAAGTGCAGACTGAAGGACACAGAGCTGGCTCCTCAGGTGGAGGCTAGGTCCAGCCCTGGGGACAGAGGTGACAGGAGGGGGAGTTGGCAAGCAAAGAAAGCAGTGGGGAAGGCTGAAGGTTGAGCTTGCTTCCTCCCCCAGCGCCCCCACCAAGGGCACAGTACAGCCTCCTGGCTGTGTGACCTTGAGAGTGTCGGTGCCCCCTAAGGGTCAAGAGGTATCTGGCTAAGCCCTCCGTACTGGGGCACCGACTCGCTGGACGCTGCACACCCAGGGCCATGGGCACAAGCACAGATCCCCATCGTCTGAGCCTTCCGCCTTATTCTCCACTAACCCGTCATGGGTAAAGAGTTCTGGCTTGCAGTGAAGCGAGGCAGAAGGGGACACTGAGGCCGTAGAGCCAGGCTTGGGCCAGGTCACCCAGCTCATTCTTAGTTAACAGCGGCCCCTGTGCGCCAGCTGAGCGTGGGAACACTCCCCCTTCCCAAGGCCCCCAAGCCGTGGGAGCCTGGATCCCTGCGTCCGAAGAAACCCTTTCTCCGTGGTGACTCGAGGGGAAACAAGTTCAGGGAGGCGGCGCCACTCGGCAAGGGGCCAAAGCAGGTGCATGGAGGCACCGGGACGTTGACTCGATTTGCGGCAGCCATCGGGTGCAAGGCTTGGGAAGTTGGGTCCCCGCGGCCTTGGGCAGGGGGCCAGGCACTGGCCGGAGCCAGTGTGGGCTCGGCCTCAGTTTCCCTGTACGCGCAGGGGACAAGAGCAAGCCGGGGTGCGGTCCCGTCCTACCAGCGCGCCCAGCGCCGAGCGCGGGCCGGCACCGCCCCCTGGCGGCCGCGCGCGTCTTCGCAGCCTGCAGCCGGTCCCGGGCCCAGCGAGGGTGCGGGGCCAGGTCGCCCGGGGGCAAGGACATCTGAGCGCCCTTCCCGGCGGCGGGGTCCGCCGGGTCTCCACCCCCGACACCTCACCCCGCTCGCCACTCGCTACGTGGCCTCCGCAAGCCTCTGGGTCTCAGTCTTCGCTGTGAAATAGCCACGATCCTGCCCACTCTACGCCTGCGGCTCTCCGCTGCCCTTGGGGCACTGGGCTCGCCCGCTCCGCCCCCTCCGCCCCCCCGCCCCCTCCCCCCCCCCCCCCCCCCCCGGTATCGGCCCCTCCCCCTCCTCATGGGCGGGGCTCGGGCCGGCCGCTGCCCTGACTCGCCAATCGGAAGTCCCGGGGCGTAGAGGGCGGAGCGGATTGTCCAGCTAGGAGGGGCGAGAAGCCGGGTGCGGGGGAAGGAGGGGAACGGGTTTCCTCTCCCCGCCCCTCCCCCGCCCGGGAGTCCTGGGACCCCGCGGGGCGCCGCGTGGGGAGGGCGGCTCTCCGGAGCGGAAGAGGCCGAGGGGCGCTTCAGTTTCCGGGTCTGGGAAGTGAGGCCGAGCGCTGCCGCCAGCCTCCCCCCGGAGTCAGCCTCAAGGCCGCCAGCCCGGCGTCTGCACCCCCATGGCCTGCAGGCCGCAGTGGCCCCGGGCCCAGCCTCAGCTGCCCCCCAGGGAACATACGTTCGCAGGAGCTGCGCCCGTCACCTGGCATGTTGCCCAGCCAGCCAGCGGCCTGAATGCGCCCCCCAGGGGCTTCCCTGACCCACAACGCCGGCCCCTTCTCTCGCCCTCCCCAGGTGCACTTTTACGAGCCTCTCGAGTGCCAAGCAGGCCCAGGGTTCAACATACCCGGCCCATGTCGTAGATGGATGCAGACTCTGAGACGAGAGCGGTCTGAGGAGCTCGCTGGCCACAGGGCACACGGCTGGGAAATGGCCGGCGAGGGGGGGGGGGTCCCCGCCATCCCTTGGGACCCGCTGCTGGGCCACCTCTTGTGTTACTGTGTCCCAAGCCCGTCCTTTGCTCCCACTGTGGGGACCCCCTCCGCCAGGACCCACCCTGGGGAGCCCACTGAGGGTCTAGTGCTCTCTGGACGGAGAGATGAGGGATCCCCAGGAAGCCTTTCCTTACTCGGCCTCCCCTTGCGCAATGGGGAGCCGCGGTACTCGAGGGCGGGGAGGGCCTTGTCGAGTGTCCTAAAGTCCTAGGCTTTTCTCGATGCCCACTGTGGCGGAGACACAGGAAAGGACTGGCGAGGAGGCAGGTCAGTAAGGCCCCGGGGGGCCTGAGAGGGGGTGGTTGGGAGAATTGCCCACCTTCATTGAAGAGGGATGGACAGTGAGTGAGGAGGAGAGCGAGCCCCGAGGGGCACATGAGCCTTCTACAGGTGTATCAGCTACCTACTGCTGTGAAACAAACAACCCCACAACCATGAGTGCTTTTTTCTCACAATTCTCTGGACCGACTGGTTGGTCCTTTTGCTTTATGTGACCTCAGCTGAGCTCACGTATACGGCTACAGTTAGCCAGAGGCTCAGCCGGGGCGGAACATCCACGGTGGTTTCACCTGCGGCTGCAGGTGATGTGTGCTGTCCGCCGGAAGTTCGGCTTGCTCCCGGCACGGGCTGTCATCCCAGATCCTTTGGCTCTCCGTGGCCTCTCCAGGGGCTAACCTGGCCTTCCCCAGAGCATGTCAGCCAGGTTCCACTGAGAACAAGCCCCAGTGCGAGAGCTGATCAAACCTCTACTTCCATCTCAGTTGTTCACGTTTTGGTGGCCCGAACAAGGGACATGGCCAAGCCCAGAGTCAGTGTAGAATGAGACTTCGCAAGTGCCATCACTATCAGGAAGCGTGGTCCATCAGGCGCCCCCGATGTCGCAGCTTACCTCAGCGGGAAAGCAGTCGGAGGAGACGCTGAACCTCCAGGGGTTGGACTAACCAAGGAGGGCTCCTGGAGGAGGAAGGGCTTGACCAAAGAGGGGCAGGAGCTCCGTTCTCCTCCCTGCTCCTGTCCTGCAGCCACGGAGCCTGGAGGATAACCAACCACTATGTAAAGACACTAACTGGGAATTTTCTGATTGGAGACTGTGCTCCGTGGACAGTGAAAGCAGAGTGATGTGATAGTGTGATGGGACAGCTGCTTTGGATGAGGTGGCCAGGGAGGACTTCTCAAGGTAGGTGACATCTAGGCGGAGCTCTGGTGGACAGGCCTCAGACCTGAGGAATGTGGAGGGAAGTGAATTCCAGGCAGAGGACCCAGTTATAGCAAAGGCCCTGATTTGGGAGTAAGCTTGGCACACTTGAGGGCCGGAGGGAAGAGCTGGCAGGCAGGACAGGAGCGGGCAAGGGGGCAGGGTGCGCAGGGCCAGATCACGTCAGGCCTTGTAGGCCTTGATAATGCCACTGGACTTTTCTCCCAAATGCGGTGCAGCGCCACCCAAGGAACAATATGACTGAACCCAACATATATCTACTGAGCATCTTTTGTATGCCAGACACTGGTCTTGGCACTTGGGACTCACCAATGATCAAAACAGAGAAACATCCCTGCCCCTGTGGAGTATGATTTGATTTAAGAATTAAAAAAAAAAAAAAAAAAAACAGGGGCGCCTGGGTGGCTCAGTCCGTTAAATGTCCAACTCTTGATCTCAGCTCAGGTCTTAATCTCAGGGTTGTGAGTTCAAGCCCTGCACTGGGCTCCACACTCGTGGGGAGCCTACTTAAACAAACAAACAATTAAAACAAAAACACTGTTAAAAGGAGACAAAAGTGGGGTGCCTGAGTGGGAGAAGAAAAAGCTGAGGAAGTAGAACAGTCAGGCCTGGGAAGCTGGGGAGGGTGACGGAAAATAAGGTAAATTCAAGAAGGAGCTTTGGAGATAATCTTCATGGCTTTGGCATTAGGCAAAGTGGTCTGAGATATTTTATTTTTTCTATAAAAGAAAAAATTTATAAAATGGACTTTATAAAAATTAAAAACATTTGCACTTCAAAAGATACCAGTGATACCACAAACTGAGCTAGCATAGTTGCAAATCACATCTATCCAGAATATATGAAGAATCTTGGAACTTAATAAGACACATGACTTTTTTTTTTTTTTTAGATTTTATTTTTAAGTAATCTCTACACCCACCGTGGGGCTTGAACTTACAACCTCAAGATCAAGAGTCCCACGCTCCACCGACTGAGCCAGTCAGGTGCCCCATTACCCAATTTTTAAAAAGGAAAAAGATTTGAAAAGACACTTCCCTGAGGAAGATATATAGCTGATCAACAAATACATGAGAAGATGTTCCAGTAAAGGGGCGCCTGGGTGGCTCAGTCAGTTAGGCATCTGCCTTCGGCTCGGGTCATGATCTCGGGGCCCTAGGATCGAGCCCCGCATCGGGCTCCCTGCTCCGCGGGAAGCCTGCTTCTCCCTCTCCCACTCCCCCGGCTTGTGTTCTCTCTCACACCGTCTCTGTCAAATAAATAAATAAAATTTAAAAAAAAAAAAAAGGAAGCACATGTTCACACGGAATGGATCAAGAAAGTGTGGTGTATCCACACCATGGAAAATTATCCAGCAACAGAAAGGAATGAACACCTGATACATGCCACGGGGACAAACCTCAAACACATGATAAGGACAAGAAGCCGAACACACCTGTAGTCCACACAAATGTACACTGAAAATTGTGTTAAGAGGGTGTTGTTATCACAAGAGAAAGTTTTTTTTTAAAAGTAAGAAACCAAACACAAAAGACTACATAGTGTAAGGTTCCGTGACCTTGAAGTGTAGGGAAGAGGCAAAGCCACAGACTTGGCAATCAGGGGAGTGATTGCCTGGGGCTGGGGGTGGGAGCAGGGACTGTGCCGCAAAGAGGCACAAGGAACTTCGCATGGGTGGTGGCGTGGTCTACACCTGGATTGTGCGGAAGACTCCATACATTTACTGAAAAGCACTGACCTGTGCCCTTACAACTGGGGGCGTGTCATGGTTATAAATTATACATCAATAGGGGCGCCTGGGTGGCTCAGTCGGTTAAGTGTCCAACTCTTGATCTCAGCTCAGGTCTTGATCTCAGGATGGTGACTTCAAGCCCCAGGTTGGGCTCCACCCTGGGTGTGGAGCCTACTAAAAATAATAATAATTATTATATATATCAATATAGTTCTTGAAAAAGGATGGAAGCCTAGGCCTAGGGAGTGGCCTGCGTCTCAGCTGAGAGCCCCCTGGTGCTGGGGGCAGCCTGAGCCTTCCAGGTTTCTGCCCCAAACCCTTGGGGCCTGTGTATTTTGCAGTGTGCCACCTGAGTCCCTTAGGTCAGGAGCCCCTGCTGGGTGGGAGGGGTGCCCTCTGAGTTGTTTCCAGCAAACTCTCCTCGGGGGAATGAGGCCTGTGGTGAATGATAAATGCTCCAAACCACAATAGGTTCACCCCCCCAAGTCTGCATTCTCCCAAACTGGGGAAATCCTTTTCCTTCCAATAACAAGCACAGGGCCCAGGGGAGGCCTCGCCCAGCTGCACAGGTGAAGCACACAGTTAGTCCCAGACAATTAGAGACGCTCCTCTGTCGGGGTGGGGCCCAGCCCCCTGGCAGACACCTCAGGGAGGGAAGATCCCCTGGGAGAAGTAGACAGCGTGTGTGCCTGGTGGGGGGGGGTGCAGGAACAGCACCCCCAGCCCCCGCCCCGCGTGGGGACAGGGTCACACTGACTTGAGCCTGGAGCCAAAGGGCGGGGGTACCCACAGGCCCCTGTGCGCACTCACTACTGAGGAGTCTGTGCTGAGACCCAGCCCCCAAAGAGGACACCCTAGGACTTGAGGCCAGGTCAAAAACAGCACAGGAGCTGAAGTTCTCACTGTGGGGGCTCCCTGAGTGAGAAAAGGGGCGCTGGCAGGCGGGCGCTGCCCAGGAGAAGAGCAGCATCTGGGGAGAGCCTGGGACAGCCCCCCCCAAAAAACACACCCCTATTCCTATTCCCACACCAACCAACTCGCCAGGCGCCAAGACTCAGGTGCCTTGTTAGAAGGGGCACCTGTGAGGCCCAGCCCAGAGGCAGGACTGCTCCCCAACCCACCTACTACCCTGGGTTATGGTCAATCTTGGGATTCAGAGGTCAGCTCAGACCTTGGCCTTCATCCTCCAGTCGGCCTGGGACCCTGCAGACCGCCCCCCCCCCCCGGCCTTCCCAGCAGCCCTCCCATCACACCACCAGGGGACGCGGTTAAACAGCAGGTGCGCAGGACAAGCCCCAGGAGGGGGGAGTCAGCCAGCCCCCCGACCCCGGGGGAACCACAGGCCCCACCGCTGATTGGACCAGGCACGGACACCTGACCAGGGTGAGCCCATCCATAGACTGACCAGTGACCAATCAGGAACGGCCTGGTGAGAGCGGAGCCAATCCGATGCCTCCCTGGGACCTAAGTCAACACAGACGCAGAGGGACTTGAGGGGTAGCGGCGGCTTCTGGCGGCTCTGGGTCCCGCTGGGGCCCCGGGAGGGCGAGGAGGGCAGGCCGGGGGACCTTGGAGAGGGGGAGGCCGGGAGAGAGGCCTGGCGCTGGCATCCGCTTGGCCCACTTGGGACGTTCTCAGACCCAAGCCGTACCCAGGCCCACACGGCGCTCCACCGTCAACCTTGAACGGCTGTCCTTGAATCAGCCGGATCCCTTCGGCCGCCCACGTGCGGTGCGCTCGCTTGCTCCGGTACGTGGTGACGTGAAGTCGCCACCGCCGAGATAGCGGTCCTCGTCTGCACGCCGTGTTGGTGGCGGCGTTGTGCACGATGGGCGGAAGGTGGGAAAACCCAGGCGTCCATCAACAGGCGAATGGAGTGGGGCGCCTGGTGGCTCAGTCGGTTGACTGTCCGACTCTTGATTTCACCTCAGGCCGTGATCTCAGGGTGATGAGATCGAGCCCCGATTTTGAGCAGGTGGAGCCTGCTTAAAATTAAGATTCTCGGGGCACCTGGGTGATTCACTCATTAAGGGCTCAGGTCCTGGTCCCAGGGTCCTGGGATGCAGCCTGCATCGGGCTCCCTGCCCCGCGGGAGTCTGCTTCTCCCTCTCCCTCTCCCTCTGCCTCCCTCCACTCATGCTCTCTCTCTGTCTCAAATAAAAAATCTTAAAAAAAAAAAAAAAAGTTAAGACTCTATCTCCCTTTACCTCTGCCCCTCCCTGGCTTCTCTCTCTCTCACTCAAGTGAATCTTAATATAATAGTAATAATAACAACCAGATGAGGGGGTGCCTGGGTGGCTCGGTTGGTTAAGCGTCTGTCTTTGGATCCTGTGCTCAGCGGGGAGTCTGCTTCTCCCTCTCATCCCTGGTCGTGGTCTCTCTTGCTATCTCTGTCTCAAATAAATATTAAAAAATAAAATAAAATCTGTAAAAAACCAGATGAGGGGCACTTGGGTGGCTTAGTTGGTTAAGTGTCTGCCTTCGGCTCAGATCATGGTCCCAGGGTCCTGGGATCGAGCCCCGCATTGGGCTCCCTGCTCAGCGGGCAGCCTGCTTCTCCCTCTCCCTCTGCCTGTCCCTCCTCCTGCTTGCGCTCTCTGGCTTTCTCTGTCAAGTAGATAAATAGAATCTTTAAAAATAATAATAAATAAAAATTTAAAAACCCAGATGAATGGATAAACAAAATGTAGTCTATCCACACAATGGACTACCACTCAGTCTTAAAAAGTAAGGAAATGTTGGGGCGCCCGGGTGGCTCAGTTGTTAGCGTCTGCCTTCAGCGCAGGTCATGGTCCCAGGGTCCTGGGATCAGCCCTCCATCGGGCTCCCTGCTCGGAAGCCTGCTTCTCCCTCTGCCTCTGTGCTCGCTCTCTCTCTCTCTCTCTCTCTCTCTCTCGCACACACACACATGCACGCTCTCCCTCTCAAATAAGTAAAAATCTTAAAAAGCCTGCTTCTCCCTCTCCCACTCCCACTGCTTGTGTTCCCTCTCTCACGTTGTCTCTGTCAAATAAATAAAATCTTAAAAAAAAAAAAAAGAAGTAAGGAAATGCGGACATAGGCTACAACATGGATGAACCTGGAGGGCATGATGCTGCCCAGTGAGAAGGACGAATCCTGCATGATTCCACTCATGAGATACATGGAGTCGTCAAATTCGCAGAGACAGAAAGTGGAATTGGGGGGAGCCAGGGGCTGGGGGGGGGGGGAGGGGGGTTCTTATTTAATGCGGCCGTGGGCCCTCGGTCCTAAGCAGCGGGCTGAGGGGCCTGGAAGTCAGGGCACCAGGAGGTGGGGAGGGGACCTGCCCCTGGAGAGAAGTCTCAGAGCAGGCAGCACTCCTTCCCCGAGGCTCCTCTTCCTGGAAGCAGGGCCTGGAGGACTGGCACCGCCCAGGCTGGCCTCGGTAACCACTTCTCCAGGCTCCCGAGTCCGCCCGAGGTGGCTCCTGACCGACACAGTGCCCCTGCCCCTGCAGAGCCCGTCAGCAGATCCACTTGAAGGTTCTTGGGGGGCTGCTCCGTGCCACGGAAGGAAACCGCATCCTGAGCACTGTCCCTACACCAAACCCCATCCCCATATTGGCCTCACTGGGGAGTGAAAGCAGAGAGGAAATGGAGGCTCAGAGAGGTTGGTGACACGCTCAGGGCCACAGAGCATTGGGGCCACAACTGGAAACCGGTCACTCTGACCACAGAACTCACGCTCTCCTACAACTTTCTCAACGAGGAGTGTGCGGTGGGGAAGAGTCACCACAGGACAGACATGGATCAGCTTCCAGACATTTGGGGTGGGAGGCAGGGAAGCAAGTGAATGCATCAAATCTTACTTCATTACTCAACATCATTACTTCATTCCCCTATTAAAGGGCCAAAGCACCACCCCCACAGGGATTCTTCAGTAAACCGAGGGATTTTGTGCTGACAGCAGGTCCCGTCTTCTGAGTTCACTGACCTCCACGATTTAGGAAAAAATGGGTGGTAAAGTTCGAGAAGGTTATGTTCCATCCGCCCCTTTGGGGAGAAAGGACCAACTTACCTTGTGACAAGCTTCATGATGACTCACCAAATGAAAGGCTAAGTGCCCTGGAATAGGAACAGGTGAGCGAGGGGGTCTTCGTGGCTGCCTCTCAAGCCCCCCAGATTGGCCATATGAATGCCAGCCTCCTGTGCCGGGGTCCTGCTCATTTGTTATCTCTGAGCCCCAGCAGTGTGGGAGGGAGGCAGGCAGGGCCGGAAGGCAATACTGAAGTCCAGAGAGGCCAGGGGCCCGGACGGCACAGAAGGAAAGGCAGAGGAATGGGGTGGGGAGACGGGACACCTGCAGGGACCCCCGGGAGACTGTTTTTGCTGCCTCTACTCTTGCTACGACCTACACCCCTACCTCACCCCCCCCCCACAGAACAGATAATGTATGTCTTCCTTATAAAGGTCAAGGACTTAGCGACTTCTTTGGAATTTTCCAGCACAACAGATAACATCTAAGGAGTGACCTGGTGGTTGGTCGTCCTTTCCAAGACCACTGACTCACCAAGCCCCCTGGCTCCAGGGCATAAGCAACTCTGGGAGGACACCTAAACGTTTGTCTTTGTTCCTGGATGCCTTTGAAGACGCATGCACGGGACCACAATCAATAAAAACCCCAGACCCCAAGCAAAGACCAGACTCTCTCTCCTTCCACATCCCCCGCTCTGTCTATACCCGCACTCTATGCCTTCCATAAACTCTGCTCCTGCCTCCTGCCGGCTCGCATTTGATTTCCCTCCTGTGAGAAGCCAAGAACCCTCTTGGCTGTCCTGTGGGACCCCCCTCCACCCCCACACCAGACCCTCGGACCAGCCAGTCTGCATCGAGGAGGCCTGGTGCGGGCACTGTGGCCCCAGGCCTTTGTGTTTCTCTGGACTTGACCATGATCCCAGCTGACCGGCCATCACCAGGCAGTGTCCTGGAGAGAGGACACCTGCTGCTTCTCTCGCTTGCCCCAAGGGCCTGGAGAAGGGTGCTGCTACTCCCTAAGGCCCTAGAGCCCGGGGTGCCCCGGGGATGACAGAGGCTCCACCCTGGCCCCAGGAGGTACCGGTTGTGTGTGCCTCCCAGGCTAAGTCCCCTCAGCCTTCCATCGTTCTGTCACCCTGACACCCAGGGACCCAGCCACCCCAGGGTAAGGGGGACACAGGAGGGTGCTTCTGAGAGCATGGCCCTGGCAGAGGGTCTGTGTGCTCCTGGAGCCCTCGGGGGCTCCAGGACCCACGAGTGGAGACTGAGTGGGGGGGACTCCCTTCCTTGCTTCTCTAAGGGGGGATGTTGTTGTTGAGCTTCTCAGTAAGATTTCCTGTGAAAAGGTGTTAAGCTACTAAAACTCATTTGAGGCCCCTCCCCCCCATGAGGGGGCCAGTCATGAACCCCAGGGTTGCTCTGCACCAAGACCTCATTGTTCCTCTTTGGGCCTCCTTACAGAAGGCCACCAGTGCAGTGAGAAGAGCCCTGGACTAGTCAAACAGACCCAGAAGAAAACCCAAAACGACAATGGCTTACACAGCATCAAAGTTTAGCTTTCTTTGTCAAGCACTATCACAGTGCCAGGAACCTGGGCTCCTTCTATACTGTGGCTCTGCCATGCATAATTTTCATTTCCAAGATCACTTCATGGTCCAAAATGGCTGCTGAAGCTCCGGCCATTAGATCTGTATTCCAGGCAGCTGCAGAAGAAAGGGGAGTAGGGTGTGTCTTGCCCTTTAAGAACCCTTCCTAGGGGCACCTGGGTGGCTCAGTCAGTTAAGCGTCTGCCTTCGGCTCAGGTCACGATCCCAGGGTCCTGGGATCGAGCCCCGCATTGGGCTCCCTGCTCGGCAGAGAGCCTGCTTCTCCCCCTCCCTCTGCCTGCTGCCTACTTGTGCTGTTTCTCTCTCTCTCTGTCAAATAAATAAAATCTTTAAAAAAAAAAAAGAACCCTTCCTAATATCAAACACTATAATTACATTCAGGCCAAAAGTCACATGGCCACACCTAAATATAATGGAGACTGGGAACTATCTTAATTCTTTTTTTAATAAAGATTTTATTATTTATTTATTTATTTATTTATTTATCTATTTGAGAGAGAACAAGGGGTGGGGGGCAGAGGGACAAGCAGACTCCTGGTGGAGAGCAGAGCCCAACGGGGACTCGAGCTCATGACCCTGAGATCATGACCTGAGCTGAAATCAAGAGTCGGAGGCTTAACCAACCGAGCCACCCAGGCGCCCAACAAGTATCTTCTTCTTCTTTTTTTTTTAATTTAAATTCAATTTAGTAACATATACTATGTCATTAGTTCCAGGGGTAGAATCCAGTGATTCATCAGTTGCATATAACACCCAGTGCTCATGGCATCACGCAGTTACCCCATCCCCCCACACCCCTCCCCACCAGCAACCCTCAGTTTGTTCCTATAGTTAAGAGTCTCTTACAGTTTGCCTCCCTCTCTGTTTTCATCTTATTTCCCCTTCCCTTCCCCTGTGTTCATCTGTTTGGCTTCTTAAATTCCACATATGAGTGAAATCATATGGTATTTGACCTTCTTTGACTGACTTAGAAATATCTTAATTCTAAGCAGCAAATGCCCAGGTAAATTATCAGGGGCTCTATTCCCTTCGACCACTGGAGGGGGTGGGGGTGGGGACAGGGACAGGCACGTGGAGGACAGTGAGCCGTCTCTGCTACCACCGAGGAGCTGTGTGCCCCTGGGCAAGTCCCAGAGCTTCTGTGAGCTCCTGCCGGGGGCTGGAGGATGGTGTCTCCAGTGGGGGTATAGGAAGGCCGTCCCCGGGGCCTCTCCACACCCTGACATTGGGTGACCCTGCAGCAGGGAGCTGGGGGAGGCTAGAACCAAGGAGAGCAGAGGATATGGTTTCAAAGTTGCCTGTTCCAAGATTTACAGATTTGCAAGAGCATTAAACCTGGTTATCGATTTTCACCCTGCAAACTGATGAACACAGCCCGGAAGTCTGTTAGGGGCAGAGCTGGGTGTGCCTGGACTCGAACCAGCAAGGAAGGGCTGTGGTCCTGGAAAAAGGGTGGATGCGCTGGGGGGGGGGGTGCAAGGTGACAGGGGCTGGGAGGGGGTGGCCCAGCTGCTCCTGAGACCGGCGGCAGCTGAGGGGACAGACGCAAAGGTCACCGGGTTGGCTGGGCTAGAGGAGCCAAGCTGGGGATGGATGCCATGGGGGAGGGACAATGAGCAGGGGGTGAGGTGACCACCAGGGGCTGAGATGGCTCTTTGGGGACAAGGGAGCACAGCATGTTGCTTTTCCTCATAACGCCTTCTATGGCTTTCTTTCTCCTGCTGTGATCCAGGCCTGGGGCTGGGCTCCGGGAACGTGTGGTGTCTGAAACCAAAGGGCGTGCTCGGGCGGTCGGCTCGGCACTCGGAGGGGCGCCACGCTGCTCCCTTCCTGTCGCCTTGGGCTCCACCCTGGCAGGGCGACCCTGGAAGTCAGGCAGCAGGGAAGCGTGTACCTGTGACAGCGGATTTCTTAGTCGTTTTCCAGGCCTGAAGAAGCACCCAGGAGTGCCTGCGTCTACCGTGGGACGGAGTCAGGGGCCCAGGGAGGTAAGAAGGACCCTCTCCCGATTTCGAAATGGGGGCTCAAGCTGTTTCATACAGAAGGATGTGACCCTAGTGGTTAAGAACAGGATTCTGGGCCAGACCACCTTTGTTCAAATCCTGAGTCTTACACCCACCGGCTGTGTGGCCACCGACAAGTCACATAACCCCTCTGTGCCTCCTGTTCCTTATCTGCAAAACCAGGAGCTGTGAGGTTAAGTGAGATCCTTTATTATTATTTTTTTTCCTTTTCTTTTCCCCAGAGAGAGAGAGAGAGAGAGAGAGAGAGAGAAAGAGAGAGAAGGCACATGGGGGGAGGGGCAGAGGGAGAGAGGGAATCCCAAGCAGGCTCCACACCCAGCTTTGCGCCCAACTCGAGTTCAATCCCACGACCCCGAGACCTGACATCATGACCTGAGCCGAAATCAAGAGTCGGAGGCTTAACTGACTGAGCCGCCCAGGTGCCCTGAGTGAGATCCTTTCTAGCAGCACTCAGAACAGCTGAAGTAAGTACTTAGTGAAAGCATCAGTGTGATCAGCATTGAGTATGGTCAGGGGCAAGGACAGGAAACATGAAGGATTTTATTGCCCTATGGCCCCCTGAGCCGGCCCTGACCAAGCCAAGGACACTGGCCACAGGCAGCCTCGCGGATGGGCCGGGTGCCTGCCTGGCTTCGTGTGGAGGTGAGGCTGGTGTAAACAGCTTGCCTGCCTTCGGGCAACCTGCCCCAAACCCTTCCTTATGCCAAGCTCGAGGGCCGTCCCCACACAGGCACTCTGAGGGGGACAGTGCTGGCGGAAGGCTTCCGGCGTCCTCTGATCCCGTAAGCCTCAACTGCTGTGGAGAGGTGACCTCCAAAGGGGCTGGGGTAAACAAGGGAACACCTCAGGGTGCTGGTTGGGGCACGAGCGTCAGGGAGGCCCAACACCCCCCCCCCCCCCGCCGGATGCAAGGCCGGGGACCGCTGTCCGATCCTGCCCCCAGCCAGGCCCCAGGACCAAGACCCTCAGGGGCCTCCATGGTCTCAGCGGGCCCAGGCCCAGGCCCAGCCTGCTCTTTTGGTATCTGAACCCCTCTCTCGGGGGTTCTTGATGTGGACAACTTCCTTCCTCAGGCAGCAGAGGAAGCAGGACCAGCTCACCCTCCTCCCACGGCAAGACCTGGTGCTTCTCTGTTCCTCTACCCGTCAGCCTGCCTGTGAGGGCCACAGCATCTCCACCTGCATCTTGTCAGGGCCCCAGGAGGTCCAGAGGGAGGCCCAGTGCTCAAGACCCACTGACCCAGCTTCAAATCAATTCTGCCATTTCAAGGCTGTGTGGCTTTAGGCAAGTCACTTAACCTCTCTGAGTTCACTTCATTGGTACAATGGGGATAACATGGGATTCTTGTGAGGCTGTGAATTGCATCTGTTGATTGATGTGTTTCTGTCCATTCAGACTTTCCTGCTTTCTATGAGCATTTGCTGGGAAGCCCTTAGGGCCCTTGGTGTTTCCTCCCCAGAGGGGAGCAGAGGGGCCTGCCCTCAGGGGGTGCCCGCTTCTGTGAGAGGGATGGCAGGCGAACAGGAGGTCTGGCTGATGTGAATACCAGGAGCTATGATAACATGGGACAGGGAAGTTCATTCTGACTGAGGAGGTACAGGCAGAAATCTGCAGGGCGGACAGGTGGGGCTGGGAAGGCAGGGGCAGAGCATAAGCAAAGACATGAGGTGTGAATATTTAGGAGTGGCAGGCAACAGAATGACTGAGCCATGTGCAGAACCTGGCCGTGGGGGGACAGGAGGGGTCTGGGCAGGGAGGGAGGTGCCATCTGCAGAGATGGGCTGTGGGGAGGGACTGGTCAGGGAGGTCAGGTGGGGTCGAGAGTGACCTTGGGTCCCCAGGACACATATGGAGAAACAGGCCATGGGCAGGACCCGAACTCGAGGCCAGCTACAGCCTTCCAGGGGCCTGTGCTGCTTGCCCAGCCTTCCACCACTGGGGGTGGAAGGGCAAGATCCTATAACCCAGCCCCACAGCGGACCTAGATTTTGTGGAAGGTTCCAGATGTTTTTTTTTTTTTAAGATTTTATTTATTTATTTGAGAGAGAGAATAC